>NW_024528923.1:0-822 GCF_017590135.1 Pyrgilauda ruficollis | reverse complement strand
AATGGGGAATAAATGGGGAGAATAATCAGGATTGGGAATTCTGGGAATAAAATCTCCCAGGATTGGGAATTTCGGGACTGGAACCCTTTGGGATGGGGAATTTTGGGATTGAATTCCCAGAATTTGAATATTTTTTGGATTTTTCTATCAATCTCCCGTGGCTGATGCTGGGCACGGAAACCCTCGGGATGGGGAACTTGGGCTGAAATCCCCCAGGATTTTTGGGAATTTTGGGCTGAAATCCCTCAGGATTTTTGGGAATTTTGGGTTTGACTCCCAGAATTTGGATTTTTTGGGAATTTTTGGGAATTCCCAGGGATCTCCCGTGGCTGATGCTGGGCACGGTGCTGCTGAGCAGGAGCAGGAAACCCTCGGGATGGGCAACTTTGGGCTGAAATCCCCCAGGATTTTTGGGAATTTTTGGGATGAAATCTCCCAGAACTGGGAATTTTGGAATTGAAATCCCTCAGGACTGGCAATTTTGGGAATAAAATTCCCCTGGATTGGGAATTTTGGGATTGAAATCTCCCAGAATTAGAAATTTTGGCAATAAAAATCTCCCAGAATTGGGAACCTTGGGATTGAAAATCCTTCAGGATTGGGAATTTTGGGATTGAAATCTTTTGGGATTGGGAATTTTGGGATTGGAATCTTTTGGGATTGGCAATTTTGGGATTGAAATCTTTTGGGATTGGGAATTTTGGGATTGAAATCTTCTGGGATTGGGAATTTTGGGATTGAAATCTCTCAGGTCTGGGAATTTTGGGGAAATTTTGGGAATAAAATCCCCCTGGATTGGGAATTTTTGGGGTTTAACTCCCA
>NW_024528922.1:0-20452 GCF_017590135.1 Pyrgilauda ruficollis | reverse complement strand
ATGTCTGGGGCAGTGTGATGTAGTCAACCACACATGAATCAGTGTAGAGGTAGAGATTTGGCCACTTCTCTCTTTCTGCAATGTCCAGGGCCAGTTGAATGTCTTTGAGTTCTGCAAGTTGGTTTGATCCACCTTCTCCTTCAGTGGCCTCTGCGACCTGTCATTTGGGGCTCCATACAGCTGCTTTCCACTTCCGAATCATTCCTACAATGCGATAGGATATTGTAAGTCAAAGGCAACCCCCAACAAAGGGGAGAGAATGATGCATCTGACTCCGTCTTATCAGAAGGCTAATTAATTACTTTATTATACTATACTATATACATTTCATCTAAACTGAATCTGCCATGCACTCACTCTGCACACAACTGCACAGAATTGCACTCAATCCTGACTCTCCCGTGGCTGTCTTGTGACAGTCCCGACACACATACACTTTTGGCCCTGATAGGCCAAGGAAACAAAACATCCTCACTTTGGATAAAAAAAACCCATATTGCATCCTACTTTGACACAACACAGGCACAGCAAGTGATAAGAATTGAGTTTTCCCTCTCTCTGACGTTCAGAGAATGTGAATCTCAGAAATCCTTGGGAAGAATTATGCCTTGCTTTTCTCTGTGAAGAAAAGTGTGGCAACAACAGGAATTGTCAGTGAAAAGAGTGTAGTGTGTTTCCTCTGTTGACAGTTGGTTGTATGGTGAAGCTTCTTCAGCCCATGTCACTTGTTCTTCATCTGTGACGCCAAAATTTTCACCTTTGGGCCAATTTGTAATTACTTCCAAAATCCCAGGGTGATTCAGTTTACCAACATGGGCACACTGTATGATAAGAGCAATCCACTTGCTCCATGTAGCACTGGTGGTATGGTGGGTGGAGAGAACCTTTCCTCTGAACATCCACCCCAGCACCAGTACTTCGGGTGCCAAGAGGAGTTGTGCTTCTGTACCAATCACCTCTGAGGTGGCTTGGACTCCTTCAGAGGCAGCCAAGATTTCCTTCTCTGTTGGAGTGTAGTTGGCTTCAGATCCTCTCTAACTTTGACTCCAAAATCCTAGTGGTCGGCCTCGAGTCTCCCCAGGCACCTTCTTTACAAAGGCTCCAGGACAAACCATGGCTCCCTGCTGCAGAGTAGATAACGTTCTTCACATCTGGTCCTGTCCTGATTGGGCCAAGGGCTACCGTATGAGTGATCTCCTGCTTGATCTGGGCAAAAGCTTGTTGCTGCTCAGGGCCCCAGTGGAAAGTGTTCTTCTTGTGGGTGACTAGGTAAAGAGGGCTCACGATCTGACTTAGGAATGTGCATTCTCCAAAAACCTATGGCACCCAGGAAAGCTTGTGTCTCCTTCTTATTGGTTGGTGGAGACATAGCTGTGATCTTGTTGATGACATCCGTAGGAATCTGACACCATCCATCTTGCCACTTTACTCCCAGCAACTGAATCTCACAAGCTGGTCCCTTAACTTGGCTCTTTTTGATGGCAAAACCAGCTCCCAGGAGGATTTGGATAATTTTCTCTCCTTTCTCAAACATTTCTGCTGCTGTGTTCCCCCATACAATGATGTCATCAATATACTGTAGATGTTCTGGAGCCTCACCCTTTTCTAGTGCAGTCTGGACCAGTCCATGGCAGATGGTAGGACTGTGCTTCCACCTCTGGAGCAGTCGGTTCCAGGTATACTGCACTCCCCTCCACGTGAAGGCAAACTGAGACCTGCATTCTGCTGCCAGAGGAATGGAGAAAAATGCATTGGCAATATCAATTGTGGCATACCACTTCGCTGCCTTGGACTCAAGCTCATACTGGAGCTCTAACATGTATGGCACAGCAGCACTCAATGGTGGAGTCACTTCATTCAATGCACGGTAGTCCACCGTCAATCTCCATTCTTCTTCGGATTTATGCACAGGCCAGATGGGGCTGTTGAAGGGTGAGTGGGTTTTGCTGACCACCCCTTGGCTCTCCAGCTCTTGGATCATCTTATGGATGGGAATCACAGCATCTTGAGTTCTATAGTGTCGGCAATGCACTGTCAAAGTGGCAATTGGCACCTGTTGCTCTTCTCCCTTCAGAAGTCCTACTGTAGATGGATTCTCGGACAGTCCAGGCAAGGTGTTCACGACAGCTGCTATCCCAAATACCCACCTGAGTCCTTTTGGGTCTTTTTGAAATACCTACTTTGTAGGTAATCTATGCCCAAAATGCATGGGGCCTATGGGCCAGTCACAATAGGGTGTTTCTTCCACTCATTTCCATTCAGGCTCACATCAGCTTCCACCAAAGTAAAATCCTGTGATCCCCCTGTCATGTCAGTGATAGAGACAGATTCTGCCCCCACATGTCTCGATGGGATTAATGTGCACTGTGCACCAGTATTGACTAAAGCTTTCTATTATTGTGGTTCAGATGTGCCAGGCCAATGAATCCACACAGTCCAAAAAACATGGTTTTCCCTAGCCTCTACCTGGCTAGAGACAGGGCCCCTCTAAGCCTGGTTATCCTTCTTTCCTTCAACATATGTCTTGGAGGTTCTTTCAGGGGGATCAGACATGTAATCATCATCATCATACCTGGCAGTTCGGCTACAGGCAACTGGAGCTGCTTTCCTTTTGGTGGAACTTCCTCTCTGAGCCCTGTCTTCCTTCAATTCACGTACCTGTTGGGCCAGAGCAGCAGTAGATTTTCCATCTCATCTCCTCATGTTTTCTCCGCAATCACACAGGAAGAACCACAGCTCAGCTTGTGGGGTGTACCTTCTCTCTCCATCTGGGGAACGTCTGCGTTGGATACCAGAACCTCTGACCTGTACTGCTGAGATTTGGAGAAGGTCTTCTTTAATCTCCTCCCTGAGTTTCTTATGATTCTCCTCTATCTTGTCCTCTAATTTCTGCAGATGTGTTTCCACAGCTGCGATTCTGGCATGTGTTGGGCCATGTACAGCATCTGCATATGCTTGGAGCTTCTTTGCCATATCAAGTACGGTCTCATCCCTGTCATCCTGCTCCATTATTGCTAAAGCAGAAGAAGTCTGGATTCCTAGATGTTAGGTCTTCTGAGAAGATAAGCTCTGCCACTGCCATTTCTCTCAGGCATTGGATCCCTTGTTCTATAGTCTTCCACTGTGTTTGCTGCATATAGAGATTGTCTGTACACAGATATCTTTGTGCTACACTTTCCAGGACCCGTGCCTGTTGCGACGAACTCTCTGTGTGTGGAGACACAAGGCTTGACTCTATTTCAGAAGGTTGATTTATTATGTTAAATATTATACTAAAATATTACATTAAAACTATACTAAAACAACAGAGACAACAGAGAGATCAGAAGGCTACAAAGAACAAGAATAGAATAGAATGCATAACAAAATTTTGTGACTGCTCACAGCCTTGGCACAGGTGGCTGTGATTGGTTATCAATTGAAAACAATCCACATGGACCAATGGAAGATGCACCTGTTGCATTCCACAGCAGCAGATAGTTATTGTTTACATTTCTTTCCTGAGGCTCCCAGCTCCTCAGGAGGGGAAAAATCCTAGGAAAGGATTTTTAATAGAATATCATAGCTACACATGCCCAGAGGCTGTGAGGGTTAGCCCCCCTCATCATTCCTTCGTCGATGACGGGATCATGTCACAGGGATCCCAAATGCCTCACTTCAGTGCCGTCCAGAATTGTAGCCTTGCCTGAAGCATCCCAAAAATGGACTAACCAACTAATTATGGATTCATCAGGTCATTGAGTGTAATCCTTTCTTAGGCCATGAAGGTCCTTCATGGAAAAGGACTCAATATTGGCTTCTGATCTTGTGCCTGTTGCTTTGACTCCTGATTTTATGTCAGGAAGCATTGAGGGTCCTTCTCCTGCATCCTCATCATCATCATCATCATCCACTGGTCGATCAGTCTTGTCTGTGCACTTCCCGCTTCTCGTGCTAGTAGCAACAGCCATTGGTTGAGGCTTACTGTCTGGTTTAGCTACTGGCTTCGTAACTGGGGTGTTGGCTGCAGCCTGAGTGACTAGGATAGCTGTTGATTTATCTCCCTGCCCCCCTTCCTCTGTTTGCTCCCCTACAGTATCTAGCAGTGTGCGATAAGCATATGCCAGGGCCCAGCTTACTGTAACGATCTTTTTCTCCTTAGGGTCATCATGGCACTTCTCTTTCAGGTATTTCCCCACCTCAGCTGGCTTCTGAATTTGTTCACGTGGAAAGTCCCAGACTATAGGGTCAGAAAATTCCTTCAGGATTTGGCCTATATCCTCCCTTTTCCCACACCACTCAAGAGTTTCCATACCTGGGTCTACTCCTGGGTCAGGGGTGTCATCAGCCCCTCTACAAATCTCAGCCCTCATTCTAGAGAAGCTGCAGACTGTATAGAGGAAGCTTACCAGATTAAATACTAGAAAGATGGTCTCTTTAACATTCAGGGGAAACTGAACATTCTCCAATAGGGATGTAACAGATTCAGACGAGAAGAAGGAAAGCAAAGGCTGAAAAGCCTCATCCCCTGCCATGAACCATTCATACCTGGAACAGACCCCAGCACCTTCATAAACTTCCTACAAGCCATTACCACCAAGCCCAGCCCAATAGCTATCCTAGTCAGTGCCCCTCTACTGCAAAAGCTACGTATTAGGGACAATACCAGAGCTATTTCTGGATAAGAAAATAAACCTAGGGACCACAGAGGTATTAAGACCTCAAAAAAACCTAGGGACCAGAAATGCATGCAAGCCTCCACCCCAAGAGACATTGTGAATTCAAACAAAATGGCTACTAACTCCTTTATCCCAATGCAGTAATTGCAACCAAAATGCAATTAGAACAGGGTTTTTTCCACTCTCTCGAGCCACATGTTTGGTGCCAAATTATGACAAATTCAGAAAATCTCTCCAGTGGGTGGTTGCTCTGTTATCAGTCCCTCCGGAGCTGGGAAAGGTGTATGTCCAGAGTAGGCCCTGGTAGGCTACAAAGTGCAAGCTCTCCATGTTTCTCTGGGTCCCATTCTGGAGCAGGTTCAAACAGTTCAAAAAAAAAAGGGAAAGAAAACCAGTCCAGGGAAAACTTCTCTGCCTCAGCTAGCTAAACTAACTAAAAAGCAAAGGAGGGCCCTGTTCTGCCCTGTCCATAGCCAGGCAACACAGTGGAGTTCTGTGTTCCAGCAGAATGTGGAGCACTGAGTGCAGGCTGATAACAAACTCCGTGCTTCTTCTTCTCCTCACCTTCGCTCTCAGAGCCAGTCTTGAAGGCACAGAATATAATATCCAGCATAAACAGAACACCCGATTGGGGATAGAAGCATCATAACGTCACCCTAGGACACACCCACACAGATTGTGGGGGTCTCTCCTAGCAAGGGTGACTGCTGCAGAGTTAGTCCCTGTCCACCAACAGTTCAGCGTAAGCAGTGGCCTCATCAACAGGCAGTCAAGAGAAATTTCACAGCAGTGCTGCACCCCCTGGCCAGGAGAACTCCAGCACCAAACACCACAACTTTCTCCTCTCTAGGCCAGGCACAGACAGAACCACCCCAACTAAGAAACTGCCATAACCACACTGCTCCCCTCCCCCGCCAACCATTCAAACGGTATGCCAAGGCATTGTGTCTTAATGGACATCCATTTGCTATTTCCATGGCAACAAATGGGAAGAAAATTCCTTGAAGAAACCTAACCCCCAACATTATCCACTGGAATTTGTTTCCCATACCAACCTTACATCAAGCTTAGACTTTTAAACTATATATATACATGCATTATCCTAGTTATATGCATATATACATGCAGATATGGATACAGGCACAGTGTCATGGACAATTCACCTCAAAATAAGGTCTCTTTGAGGTATATATCGTGTTTCTCCATCTTTCGGCATCATCCACCAGGTGAAACTAGGTCCCTGAGCGAAGACAACACCATGGATGTGTTTGTCTTTGCCCAAGGCAGAATTAATCCAAAGAGTCTTTCCTAACACACTTCTTGCATATATTATTATTGATGCCTTAATTGAAGGAATGGGACCACAGTCAGGCTAAAAATTATTTATTACTCAGATAAACATCAGCCTCAAAGGTCGTGAGATTTTAGAGGAGTAAGAAGTCGGCCATAGCTCAAGGTAGTCACAAGTTTCTTCGTTACAAGGCAATATATAACATTCTAATCCAATAGAAAGTTGCCACTAAGTTTATTTTGTTTTTCTAACCTATCACCTTTACTTAATTCTGCTGCACTGCATATACTTTTATCCAATGGGCTACTATTACATGTACACACATATACTTCTATTATAACATCTAAACTCTTAGCTTACTCTGTACAATTACATTACTACACTATAAAACCCTTCACCATCTTACCTAATACAGTTTTTTACTTACTTAAGGCATATTCTTACTTACAACTATAGAAACATAAGTTTATAAATTTTTTGCTGTGTGTGTACTTCTATTTTTACATCAATCCAAGCTTCTTCCAAGGCTGCAAATCAAACCCTTCAGTATCTGTGGAAGTTTCTATTTTTCCATTTCCTACACATATGCACCACAGGAACCTTATCTCCATCTGTTGTACACAGGGGTTCAGATTGGGCAGGGCCAGCTCCGTTAGTGGAACCTCTGGTGTTAATTAATTATGTAGCCTTTGATAAATGTAGATCCCACTGCTTGAAGGTCCTACACCCCAGTGCCTTCAATATTGTTTTTAATGGTCCATTGTACCACTCAACTTTCCCAGCAACTGGTGCATGGTAAGGAATATGGTACACCCACTCAATGCCATGTTCCCTAGCCCAGGTGTTTATAAGGCTGTTGAAATGAGTCTCATTGTCTGACTCAGTTCTCTCAGAGGTACCATACCTCCAAAGGACTTGCTTTTCAAGGCCCAGGATGGTGTTCCAGGCAGCAGCATGAGCCACGGTGTTGGTCTTCAGCCATCCAGTGGCTTGCTTCTACCGTTGTGAGCACGTAGCGCTTACCTTGGTGGGTTTGAGACAGTGTGATGTAGTCAATTTGCCAGGCCTCCCCATACTTATATTTGGACCATCGCCCAACATACCATAGGGCCTTTACCCCTTTGGCCTGCTTGATCGCAGCCCACGTCTCACAATCATGGATAACCTGGGAGATTCTGTCCATGGTTAAATCCACCCCTTGGTCCCATGCTCACTTATAGGTGATATCTCTGCCCTGATGGCCTGAGGCATCATGGGCCCATTGAGCTAGGAAAAAGTCTCCCTTGTGTTGTCAGTCCAAATGTATCTGTGACACCTCTATTTTTGCAGCCTGATCTACCTGCTCATCGTTTTGGAGCTCCTCATTAGCCCAACCCCTGGGCGCATGGGCAGACTTTCACAGGTAGCTTCTCTACATGGGCAGCAATGTCTTGCCATTCTTCAGCAGCCTAGATTGGTTTTCCCCTATGCTGCCAGTTGGCCTTTTCCCACCTTTCCGGCCACGGAGCATTGGCTACCATCCATGAGTCAGTGTAGAGGTAGAGCTTTGGCCACTTCTCTCATTCAGCAATGTTGGGGGCCAATTGGACAGACCTCAGTTCAGCAAGTTCACTCAATCCACCTTGTCCTTTAGCAGCTTCTGCAACTTGTCATGTGGCACTCATATGGCTACTTTCCTTTTGCAGTTTGTCCCAACAATGTGACAGGAACCATCACTGAAACGAGTGTAGCTTTTCTTCTTATGGCAGCTGGTTGTACGGTGGAGCATCCTCAGCACACGTCACATGTTTTTGGTCCTCTTCATCCATCAGACCAAAGTTCTCACCTTTGGGCCAATTCGTAATTATTTCCAAGATCCCAGGGTGATTCGGGTTTCCATGTGGATGGGCTGTGTGATAAGAGCAATCCACTTACTCCATGTGGCCTAAGTGGCCTGGTGGGTAGAGCGAACTTTTCCTCTGAACATCCACCCCAGCACCGGTAGCTGGGATGCCAGAAGAAGTTGTGCCTCTGTGCCAATCACCTCTGAGGCAGCTTGAACTCCTTCTTTGTCTGTTAGGATTTCCTTCTCTGTTGGGTTGTAGTTGACTTAGGACCCTCTATAGCTTTGGCTCCAGAACCCAAGTGGTTGACCTCAAGTCTCACCAGACACCTTCTTACAAAGGCTCCAGGACAGACCATTGTTCCCAGCTGCAGAGTTGAGCACATTCTTCACATCTGGTCCTGTCCTGACTGGGCTAAGAGCTACCACATGAGCAATCTCCTACTTGATCTGGGCAAAAGCTTGTTACTGTTCAAAGCCCCACTGGAAAGTGTTCTTTTTGTGGGTAACCAGGTAGAGACAGTTCATGATCTGGCTCTACTCGGGGATGTGTATCCTCCAGAAATCTATGGCACTTAGGAAAGCTTGTCTTTCCTTCTTCTTGTCAGTGGAGACATTGCTGTTATCTTGTTGCTGACCTCAGTGGGTATCTGAAGCTGTCCATGTTGCCACTTCACTCCCAGGAACTGGATCTCTTGGGCAGGTCTCTTGACTTTACTCTTTTTGATGGCAAAACTAGCATCCAGAAGAATCTGGATGATCTTTTCTCCTTTCTCAAATACTTCAGTTGCCGTGTTCCCCCCCACAATGATGTCATCGATGTACTGCAGATGTTCTGGAGCTTCACTCTTTTCTAGTGCAGCCTGGATCAGTCCATGGCAAACAGTGGGGCTGTGCTTCCACCCCTGGGGCAGTCAGTTCCAGGTGTACTGCACTCCCCTCCACGTGAAGGCAAACTGGGCCCTGTACTCTGCTGCCAGAGGAATGGAGAAAAATGCATTAGCAGTGTCAATAGTGGCATACCACTTCACTGCCTTGGACTCCAGTTCATACTGTATTTCCAGCATGTCAAGCACTGCAGTGCTTAGCGGTGGGGTAACTTCAAGCCACAATAGTCCACTGTCAGTCTCCATTCCCCATCAGACTTGCACACAGGCCAAATGGGGCTGTTGAAGGGTGATTGGGTCTTGCTGACCACCCCTTGGCTCTCCAGCTCATGGATTATCTTGTGAATTGGGATCATGGCATCTCAATTTGTTCCATACTCTCGGCAATGCACTGTTGAATTGGCCATCGGTACTTGTTGTTCTTTCACCCTCAGGAGTCCTACTGCAGAAGGATTCTTTGACAGTCCAGGCAAGGTACTCAGTCGCTTAATGTCCTCTGTCTCCACAGCAGCTATCCCAAAAGCCCACCTGAGTCCTTTTGGGTCTTAGAGATAACCACTGTGGAGAAAATCTACGCCAAGAATACATGGGGCCTCTGGACCAGTCACAATAGGGTGTTTCTTCCACTCCTTCCCAGTAAAGCTCACCTCAGCTTCCAGCAAAGTCAACTGCTGAGAATCCCCTGTCACGTCAGCAATAGAAACAGGTTCATGCTCCCACATGTCTTGATGGGATTAACGTGCACTGTGCACTAGTGTTGACCAAAGACTCGTATTTCTGTGGTTCTGATATGCCAGGCCATCAGATCCACAGTCCAAAAGACCCGATTTCCCCCGGCCTCTAGCTGGATAGATGCAGGGCCCCTCTAGTCCTGGTTACTGTTCCCTCCCTGGGTGTACATTTTGGAGGCTTCTTCAAGGGGACAAGACATATCATCCTCCCTTCTGTTATACCTAGCAGCTTGGTCATGGGACGCTGGGGTTACATTGGTTTTGGTGTGTGTTGATTTTGCTTGGCCTGTCTGGTCGATGCTTTGTGTGAGGAGATGCGAATCTTGACTCCATGTTTCAGAAGGCTGATTTATTATATTATGATGTATATATTATATTAAAATGATATACTAAAAACTATACTAAAAGACTAGAGAGAAAAGGATTCATCAGAAGACTAGAAAGAACAAGAATGGAATGAATAACAAAAGCTCCTGACTCCCAGAGAGTCTGAGCCAGCTGACTGTGATTGGCCATTAATTAGAAACAACCAACATACACCAATCACAGATGCACCTGTTGTTAAACAATGTCCAGACCACATTCCACAGCCATCAGATAGTTAATTGTTTACATTTCTTTTCTGAGGCTTCTCAGCTAGAATAGGAGAAAAATCCTAGCAAAGGATTTTTCTTAAAATATCATGGCTACAGGCCTGGTTTTTGGTAGCGAGGGGGCCGCAGTGGTGGCTTCTGTGAGAAGCTGCTAGAAGCTTCCGATATGCCCGGCAGAGCCAATCCCTAATGGCTCTGAAGATGGACATGCTGCTGGCCAAGGCTGGGCCAATTAGAGAGGCTGGTAATGCCTCTGTGATGACATATTTAAGAAGAAAATCAAAAGAAAGTGGGGCACGCACAGTTTTCTCTAAGTAGATAAGAGGAGGAGGTGATAATACATGAGGGAAACAACATGGCAACACCAAGGTCAGTGGAGAAGGAGGGGGAGGAGGTGCTCCAGGTGCCAGAGCTGAGATTCCTCTGCAGGCCGTGGTGAAGACCATGGTGAAGAAGGTTGTCATTCTGCAGCCCATGGAGGTCCACAGGAAATGCAGAGATCCACTGGCAGCCCATGGGGGAGGTGCTCACACCAGAGCAGGTGGATGCCTGGAGGAGGCTGTGATCCAGTGGAAGACCCTGAGGAGAGAGGCGGCCCTTGCTTCCAGGCTGGAGCAGCCTGTCCTTGGAGGACTGCACCCCGTGGAAAGAGAAACCCACACCACAGCAGTTTTGGGAAAACTGCTGCTTGTGAGAGTGGACCCATGCTGGAGAAGTTCATGGAGAACTGTGTCCCATGGGAAGGAACCCTACGGTCTAACAGGGGAAGAACTCTCTCAACCTTGGGTGATAAACTGACCTAATCCTCATACCCTGTCTCCTGTGCTGTCAGTGGGAAGGAGGGAGGAGTAGGGGGAAGGAAAGGTATTTTTAAGGGATTATATTACTTCTTATTATCCTTCTCTGACTTTGTTAGTAATAAATTCACTTTATACCTTTAAGCTGAGCCTGTTTTGCCCTTGGAATGTTTTCTCCCGATCTGTATTTCAATTCATGAAGCCTTTGTTAATTTTTTTCTATCCTCTGTCCAGCTGTGGCAGGGAAGGGTGAGTGAGCAGCTTTCGTGGGTGCCCGGCATTTGGCCGGTGTCAAACCACAGCATGGTGCAACTCCCTCAGTAGTTTCCTCCTTCAGTTCACACACCCGTGCTGTCAGGACAGAAGTGGGTATTCCATCCCAACTTTTCATATCTTCCCCATGCTCACACAGGAAGAACCAGAGGTCAGCTTGTGGGGTGTACCCCCTCTCCCTAGCTGGGGGACATTGGGTTCTGTTGTTGGGGCCTCTGGTTTGCAGTGGTGCCACATAGGAACTGTTCTCCCTCATTTTCTTCCTCATCTCCTCCTTGAGTTTTTCCTGGTCATCCTTGAGTTTCTAAACCACAGCAGAGATGTGTCTGCATCAGGCCATGCACCATGCCCTCATAATTCCTGAGTTTTCTGGCTACAGAACCCACTGTCTTTTGGTTGTCCTTGAAATGCATTGTTGCCATGAAGTTGTAGTATTCAGATGTCCCCAGATGTGCAAGGCTCAACAATATTTGCATTGTGCACCTGGCCTTGTCAGAGTTGCTATCTTGTTGTCTGTCCCTTCCAAAAAGTATCTCCAATACTGTCATATCTCTCATGCATTGGATCCCTTCCTCCATGGTCTTCCAGGGTGTTCTATGATGGTATTTCTGCAGTCTGTCTTTGTGAACAAACGTCTCTCTTACACTCATTATAAGCTGCTCCCAGAGAGGAAGGGGCCCTGGCTCCCTCACAAACACCTGATCAATACCCACATCCTTGATCAAGGATCCCAAATACCTTGCTTCACCACTATCCAGTTGCACGCCTGTACCCATAAGGTCCCAAACTCGAATCAACCTGGTGGAAAAAGCCTCATGCCCACATTGTACCATGTCTTTTTGCAGATTGCAGACACTGTCATGTGACAGGGACTCATTGATGATCTCAGGCTGTGGCTCCTCCACTGGTTGTAAAGGCCTTGGTACCTTGTTGTCATTAACTGGGCATACCAATTTGGTTTTATACTTCCTCCTCTGCACAGGGGCAACTGCTGCTGGCTGTGACTGTCCTTGTGGTTTAGCTGGAACTTGGATGGTATTAACTGATGCCTTTTTCTGAGCCCTAAAATGATGAGCCAGACACGGTTAGATAATAAATGTGGTTACCTTTTTATGAAGGGTCACTCTAGGTGCACAACATGGCAAAATATACACCAAAATGTGCTGAATGTGCACATGTGACATAGGGCAAGTACAATTTTATAAGTTTAGCAAATTAACATAATTTACAAGAATCCCCAATTAGAAAAACTGGTGATGAGGCAATTCCCCTTTTTGGTTTGACCCTTTTCTGAAGCCCCCCTTCCTCGCTAGTTGTTTATGGGCAGTTGGCTTGACCTTGGTTCTCAGAAAAACCAAGATAGGATAGGTGTGGATGTGGCAGCCAGGTCAGAGAGCAAGAAAACAAGATTAGTTTTCCCACAGCAGACTTGTGAGACCTTTTAGGGAGTTGTAAAGAAACGATAACTTGTTATTAAAAACAACCTGCAGGTTTTATTTTCCTACCCTGTTTTCCTGTTCTTCTCAAGGATTGTTTGCAAGAAAAGTGCTTTTGTTAATTGGCCAATCATGTGGAATATGTCGGAACAGTCTATAAAAGAGTTTTTGTATTAAAGCGGGTTCATGCAAACGAGCCTTCTGGTGAGTCTGTGTCCTTTCTTACTCAACGGTGACATCTGGTGATGACTGACATGTATTGCACCAATTGGGCCCCCGTGGATCGCGGGACAGATGGAGACACCTGGGATCTCCACCGGGATCCCGCTGCGCCCGCATGGTCTGCCTGCCTCCAGACACCCTCCGTTTCCCCGGAGAGGTAACGGCCTTCCCCCGCGCCCTTCCGAAAGGGGCTGGGTCCACGGTTTTGCCCTGATAACTTGGACCAGTGGGGGGGGACAAATCCCCCAGCCCAGCGGACAGTTTGTACTTTGCTGGGGTTGAGTGCCGGTGTTTCCACGACGGGAAACCATGCTTCTACAACAGAAGCCGCGTTTTTTTCTGTGTGGAGGAACCTGATTTCTTTTAAGGGACTCTCTGTGTCGGATGATTTGCTCTGGGATTTATTAGTATGGGCCAAGGCTCATGATTTCCTGGTGGGTCTGGACGCTGCTTTTAGTCTGATCCTGTGGGAGGCATTGGGCCACCGGCTCGCAGAGGAGTTTTTTGAAGGGGATTTCACCATGCTTTGACTTATGGCTGTGTGGGAACTCTTGTTCTGTGCCATCCTGGCCCCGGGCAGCGCATCAGAGAGGGGGAGTTCGAAGGGCGGGGATGGTACTGGCACTTTGAGGGGAAGGTTGTCAGACCAGCCGTCTGCCAGTTTCTCTTCGGCTGCCAGCTTCCCTCTGACTCTATGCAGGCCGGTGGGAGGTGTGGGGACTCTCTGCGGAACCCATCTCTCATCCTAGTCCCTACGTTGTTGGGAGGTCACCGTCTCCTCTTTCTATGACATCAACCCCGTTGAGAGCGATAGCCACATCTTGGCTGCGCCTCGGAGACGGCACTGCTCTGCCAGCACTGCTTTCGGCCCCTCCGTCCCCGGCCGGCCAGTTCCCCCCTTTCCTGCAAAGAGTGGCTGGGGGGTCACTGCGGTGATTGCCCCCTCCCTTCCTCCCCCTGCACGCCAGGGACTGACTTTCAGACGGCAGGAGCCGCAGTTCTTGGCTCAAGATCCCTGCCTTGGATCGCGGGAGGGGGCGGTGTTCTAGGTTACAATATAAAGATGTATTCTATTCCTATCCTCAAGAGCTGCTGAAACCAGGAGGGACATTGTTTTTTCCTTATCTCCTGTTAATGGGCCCATCAATGCCTTTCCCCATGACTCAGAGGAAACTCCCTCCAGGAGCCATTTCTGTTTAATGGACCCACCACATGACTCACAGAATGATAACAGCCCATTGTGAGATGCTCTGCCCAGGGGGGAGGAGCTAAACATCCCCACCTGGATATAATCTGGGATTTGGGACAGAACAGTCAGTCTTTCCACTGGATTCCCAGAGGAACAGCCATCTTTTCCACTGGATCTTCAGAGGAAGACTACACTCTTTCTACAGGATCACTGCTCAAACAGAACTACATCTGCCACTCCAGGAGGACTGCAGCCACCAATCCAACTGGACTGCTACCAACACCCTGACCAACAGGGTGTCAGGTTGTATTCTGACCTTGTCAGTGGTTTTTCTTTTGTATTATTGCATGTATTTTGATTCTCTTTTCCCTTTTCCTAATAAATTGTATTTCTGACTTGGAGTATCTCACTGGTTTTGCTTTCAAACCAGAACAGGTGCCGTCGGCTCTGGTGTCGGCGGTCTCCATGACCACACTAGTCGCTCTGTCAGCTTCCTTGTCATCAGCCACGGAGCCTGTGCAGCTGTACCGGCCACACCCATCAATGCCTGTTGGCGAGTGCCGGCCCCAGCCGACATCACTCCCCCGGCCCATTTCCCCCTCCTTTTCCATGGTGCCTG
Source organism: Pyrgilauda ruficollis (assembly GCF_017590135.1). NCBI lineage: Eukaryota > Metazoa > Chordata > Aves > Passeriformes > Passeridae > Pyrgilauda > Pyrgilauda ruficollis. The sequence goes on along the minus strand of NW_024528922.1, from coordinate 5,934 downwards.
CGCAGATGGCGGTGACTGTGACCGTGGCTCCAGCACTGTCTCTCTGAACGGTAAATCACACAGCAGGGGCTGTGTCTCCTTTTGTTCCCCCACCATTGGTTGCAGGGCAGCTGCCTCCTCCTCATCCTGGCGTGGCGACCAACTTGCTTGTCTTAAAGTCTTTTACACCTGGACCAGTGCAGCCTGCAGTGGCAATGGTAATGCCGCCAGCAGCGGCCATGTTGCCCGCCACCCCGCCTCCAGCCGTATCATCCATGGCTGGGCCCCTGGCTGCGGCACAGCAGTGGCTGGCCCCCCTGCGTCTGGGCTTCTAGAGTCTGGACCCTTTGGCTAATTCACCACCCCTTGTTACCCGCTTGCTGTCCTCCCCATCCCTAGATGGAGACTCAGACAGCGATAACACCCAGTCCCCCGGCAGCTTGCTGCTGCTCTGGGGAAACAGGTTGAGGATGATGCCTTAAGGGAGACTTTATGCAAGCAGTTGGTCTGGTTCAACTCAAACAGTGAGTGCTGGAAGATCATAGATGCTCTTCCAGGTGACCCGTCGGTGGCAGACATGGTCAATGCATGTGCCAAGATGGGTGCTGTGGACCATAGGGTGTCCACTCTGGTGGTTGCTACATGGCCAAGCCAGGTACCCTTAGGGAGCGGACAACAGAAGAACAAAAATAAGGGCAAGAAAAAGCAAGGCACACCCAAACCAATGGGGGCAGGTGCCACCTTCTTGTGCGCTAGATGCCTAAGGGTAGGTCATTGCTCACACCAATGCAAGGCTAAATTTCATGCTAATGGCCAGCCTTTGGCAAGCCCAGGAAATGGGAAGATGAGCTCACAGTGAAATTGCGCCCCGACACAAGTGATTCCTCAGAGCACAGTGCCGGCTCAGGTTTGCCCAGCCAGCTCAGAGGCATCACCCATGGCTCCGCTGGCATGGATGTATGTACCGCTGATGCAGTCATCTTAGAATCCTGTTGTGAACATAAGGTTCCTTTGGACATGTTCGGACCTTTGGGACAGGGACTGGGCCAGCTGCTTGTGGGGAGATTTAGTGTCACCCACCAAGGAATCTTTGTTCACACAGGACTCATTGCCTCTGACTTTTCAGGTCTGATTTTTGCCATGGTTTTCATGCCCTCCCCCCATCACTATTCCAACAGGGACTCGGATTGCTCAACTTGTGCTTTTTCAGTCATGTGTCCCTAGGACTGACCTGCAGACTCATGGGACTGGTGGCTTTGGATCCACGGGACTGCCACAAGCTCTCTGGTCTGCAACCATTTCCACTCAGCGACACCAGATGGTGTATACCCTGATCCTACCAGATGCCCCTCCATCAATGATCAAGCTTCAAGGTTTGATCGACAGAGGGGCAGACATGACTGTCATCTCCTTCTCTGCGTGGCCTCCTGAGTGGCCTTTGGCCCCCGTAGGATCACCCATTGTAGGGGTGGGGGGTGTGGCACGTACCTTGATGAGCCAGCGCTTTGTGCTCATCAGCAACGCAAATGGGCAGGTGGCTGCAGTTCGACCCTATGTAGTTTCAACCCTGATCAATCTGTGGGGGCAGGATGTATTGGCCACCCAGGGGATGCGAATTGGGACAGATTTTTAGTTGGGGCCACTGCGTTGAAGGGCGAAAGATATCCTACTCTGCCTTTACGGTGGCTGGTGGACAAACCCATTTGGGTTCATCAGTGGCTCCTGACAGAGGAGAAGCTGGTCACCCTTCATGAATTGGTTCAGGAACAACTGCAACAGGGACACATTGAGCCTTCTATGAGTCCCTGGAATACTCCCGTTTTCTTGATAAAGAAAAAATCTGGGAAATGGAAGTTGTTACAAGACCTCCGGAAAATTAATGCAGTGGTGGAAAGCATGGAGGCATTGCAGCCTGGTATGCCCTCACCCACCATGATCCCTGCGGGATGGGAGATCTTGATCATTGATTTGAAGGATTGTTTTTTTATGATTCCTTTGCATCCTGATGATAAGCCAAAGTTTCCCTTCACAGTGCCTTCAGTCAACAATGCCGAACCTGTGCGGAGATATCAACGGAAGGTTTTGCCACAGGGCTGTCGCAATAGCCTATGTGTCAGTGGTATGTGGCTCAGGCCTTGTCCGGGGTTCACGATCAGTTTCCTGACACGTGTTGTTATCATTATATGGATGACATCCTAGTGGCAGCACCCACCCAGGATGAGTTGCTGAGGATACGGCCTCAGTTGTTTGCTGCTCTGCATGCTTATGGGATGCAGATGGCCCCGGAGAAGGTTCAACAGCACCCTCCCTGGAAGTATCTGGGGTCAAAATTCTTGACCAAATCATTCAGCATCAGGAGGTGCAATTCTCAGATTCTATTCGGACCTTGAATGATGCCCAGAAGTTGATGGGTGTCATCAGCTGGTTGTGTCCTTACTTGGAACTGACCGGAAAACAACTGTCCCCATTGTATGACAATCTAAAAGGGGACCCTGACCTGAGGTCGCCTTGGGAATTGCCTCCTGCAGCGCGACAGGGCTGGAGGAGGTCCAAAGGGCTGTTTCTGCTCTTCAGGTTCATCGAATAGATCCTTCCATTGATATCACTGTCTTCATTACCAATCCAGATTTTCATCCTATGGGTATCATTGGCCAGTGGAGTGACAAGTGGTCTGATCCCTTGCACATTTTGGAATGGGTCTTTTTGCCCCTTCAGCTGAAAAAGACAGCACCCTCATTGTTAGAGTTGATTGCTCGTTTGATAATCAAATGCAGTCAACAGTGTTTGCAATTGATGGCAGCCGATTCTGCAATGATCATTCTTCCTCTAGAACCGGAAGACTTTGAATGGAGCTTTGCTAACAGCGCTCCTTTGCAAAGTGCACTGCAGAACTTTTCAGGGCAGATTGCTTATCATATTGAATTGCAGAAAAAGAAAACAAACTCCACAACTTTTGTAAAAGTTGTAAAGCCAGTATGTTTATTACAGTGCTGGACACATGTGGGGATCACTCCACATTTTAAGGAAAAATACATGCGTACCATCTGGGAACTCCAGATCCTTTTTTTAATCTCCCTTACTAATCCATATGCATGGAATTTCACAATAGGTTCATACATATTCATTTTACTGATTTCGAATTACACTTGCAGCTAGTTTTTTTATCAGAAAGTACAGAAAGAACTCCTGGGTCACCCTGCCCTGTCTCCCGCAGTCTCTCCATCTGTTTCAGAGTTCAAGGGCCCCTCCCTTATCTCTGTCCTTCGGCTGAAGCAGTTTCTTTGAGCATAGGATTTTTGCGAGAACGGCCAGTCAGACTAAACAGCTATGTTTGCAAGCTACAGGCTTAATTCAAAGATGTACATTTCACCTAAATCAAAATGGATTTCTACTCTGGAAAATTTTCACTCTGTCTTATTCCCCCCTTTCCTAAAAGAAATAAGTAAATTATTTTACTTAATGCACATCCCTACGATAATAAGCATGTCTTAATGCTTTACCTTGTACATTTGATAAAGAGGTTTCTCAAGCATACACAACCTTTACCAGTATATACAAGCACAGTTTTCTGATTAGTGCCTGGATGAATCTCGAAGTGGCAAATACTTTGTTCAATGTCAAGACACACATATTGAGCATTAATAGTATTGCTTCCTAGTTGTTCCGTAGTGACACAAAATTCGAAGTTTACTGTTTGCCACCTTTCACTCACCTTTCGTGCCCACACCCTATGTTCTGAAGGGTAGACCACCATTGGTTTTTTTTCATTATTTAATCCTAGTGCAATGATGGGGTGGATAATGTAAACAGTGGCATTACATATAGTAAGCACAAAGGCAGTGGCCACATTAGAAGCAGGATCATAGGTGAAATTTACTATAGTCCACCGGGATTGAAACTTCCTTTCAAAATCAATAGGATTATCCCAGACAATCTTTCGAATTTCAGCTGGAAAATCACCTTCACCCCTTTCCCGTATGATTAAAGCTGCTGTTGCCTGCATCCATAACTGTGCTTGTATACAACTGTGTCGCTATAGAGCGCAACATGGCACAAAGCACCCAGTCTCCATCAGAAGGGTGTATGAGAGGGTTTTATTACAGCAACATGTTGCTTTTATAGTTTTTCAAGATATTTACATTTACCTAACAGAAACATGCATTGCCCATTGGTAATAAAAAAGAAACAAAGTTCCCAATAGGTAACCAGGGAGCCACGTCATTCTGTGAGCCAGCTAACGTCTGTATCTTTTAACTTTCTCTTTTCCATCACGTTGCCATAGTGATAGCCTTGGTGTGTTCCTTGAGAGAGATATGGGGCTTTCCTTATCTCCAGGAAACCTTTGCTGGTTCACAAGAACAGCACGAAATGTCTTTCCCACACAACTGAAAGCTAAAGACACATTATCTGGAACTGTACTAAGCGCTTGTACTATTAACTTGTGGTCTTGGTCCCCAGCCTTCTCCCACTTTGGCAGTACTTTTGAAATCTGCCACTGGTTAGTTCTTAATGCAAATAGAGATGACTGTAAGGGCTGTTTCAATTTTGCTAGACCATCTGCTGCAGTGGCTAGCTTGTTCATCAGTATTTCTGAATCAATTCCATTTAAAACTCCCAATCCTGTCTCTAATATCCCAGTTAGATCTTCTTATTCTGCTCCTGAGGAATCCTTGTCTTTGTAACCATGTTGTCCAGCCCTCAAAGGATGTCCTTAAGAAAGAGGAGCAGGCTGGTTGGATTTCTGAGATGTTAATTTGCATTAGAAATTATAGCATCTATATTAAATTTAAATGAGAGCTAGATAGTATCATGAGCCCAAAGACAAGTCACTTCTAAAGGCTGTATTAATGTGAAATTACACCAACAATCTGATCTATCTGGGCTATCACAACCTCTTGGTACCTGTATATAAGAGAGGTTGAGACACTAATTTGATTTAGGCTGTATGTTATGTACTGGTCCATCTAGCTCCCTGTTCCAAGTTCCAGCCACATGTTTCTCAATTTCTCTGAGCTGTTTACTTAAATGAAATGTGATACTCTATCTGAGGATATTGTAGCTGGAACTCTGAAATGTGGTATTATTTCTTGTGATAATACCCTGGTCACCTCTCGAGCCTTGATAGTTCTGGTGGAGAATGCTTCTGGCCACCCTGAAAATGTATCTGTCAATACTAATAAAATGCATCTGTCAATACTAAATAAATACCCTCCTATCCTTGGGGGTTCTGAAAAGTCAATTTGCCACTGCTGTCCAGGCCCATGGCCCCTCCCAATCTGACCAGGTTTTGGTCTGGGGATATTTTTGGGGTTAGTCTGGAGGCAAAGATCACACTGTCGGGTCACTTGAGTAATAGTGGCATATAAATTCCTGGCAATGATTCTTTCAATCAAATAGGTGTTCAGGGCATCTATTCCCCAGTATGTTTTCTGGTGTTCCTCCCTTACTAGTGACCACAGCAAATGGGAAGGGATTACCAGCTTCCCTTCAATGGTAGTCCTCCCTTCTTGGTTGTATGTCCCTTTTTGATCTTCAATTAGTTTTCTATCTTTCTTATTATATTCTGGCTTACCTTCAAGAGAAATTTGTCCATCTGGAATTAGAGCTCCTTTAATAGTTACCTCACCTTTTGCTGCTTCCTTTGCCTCTCTATCCACCAGCTCATTTCCTTCTTCTAATTCTGAGCTCACTCTCTGGTGTGCCTTAATATGCATAATTGCTACCTTTTCAGGCAGCTGAACTGCTTCCAGCAGCAGGATTATCTCTTGTGCATGTTTAATGTTCTTTCCTTGTGAAGTCAGCAGTCCCCTCTCTTTCCAGATGGCTCCATGTGCATGCACAACTCCGAATGCATACCTCGAGTCTGTATAGATGTTTATTCTCTTTCCTTTTGCCATTTCCGAGGCACGGGTCAGTGCAATTGTCTCTGCCTTCTGCGCAGAGGTGCCTGTTGGT
>NW_024528921.1:0-822 GCF_017590135.1 Pyrgilauda ruficollis | reverse complement strand
ATCCCCAAAAATCCCAAATTCTCCTCCCCAAAAAAGGAAAAAACCCCAAATTCTTCTCCCCCAAAAATCCTCAAATTTCCCCTGCCCCCCCCGAAAAAAAAAACCCCAAAAATCCCAAATTTGTCTCCCCCCAAAAAGGGAAAACCAATTAAAAAAAAATCCCAAATTTTCTTTCCACAGAAATCCCAAATTTCCGTCCTCCCAAAAAGGAAAAACCCCAAAAAAATCCCAAATTTCCTTCCCCAGAAAGAAAAAAAAACCCCAAAATCCCCCAAATTTCTCCTTTTCCAAAAAGGGAAAAACCCAAAAATCCCGAATTTCCCTTCCCCAAAAATGAAATTCCCCAAAATTTCCGTCCCTCAAAAATTAAAAACCCCAAAACCCCAAATTTTTCTCCCCCAAAAATCCCAAATTTCCCCAGTTTTTCACCCCCAAATCGAGGGGAAGCCCAAAAATGCCCAAATTCCGGCCCAAATCCTCGATTTTTACCCCAAAATCTCCAAATTTCACCCCAAATCGCCGAATTTTAGCCTAAATTCTTAAATTTCGCCCCAAAAATCCCCAGTTTTCACCCCAAAATCCCAAATTTTCACCCCAAAATCTTCAAATTTCCTCCCCGACCCCAAAAATTCCTCTCAAAATCCCCGAATTTTTACCCAAAATCCCCAAATTTCACCCTAAAATTCTCAAATTTTGCCCCAAAATTCCCCATTTTCACCCCAAATTTCCGAAATTTCCCCTTAAATCTCCAAATTTTTCACAAAATTTTCAATTTTTACCTCAAAATCTCCAAACTTCCCCCAAAATCCCCAAATTCCCTTC
>NW_024528920.1:0-822 GCF_017590135.1 Pyrgilauda ruficollis | reverse complement strand
AAAAAAAAACCTAAACAGGATCTAAAAAATATTTTCTCACTGTCTTTTAAAATATAATACATTCACTTTGAATATACTTCTGAGATCTTTGAATTAACCACAGAAGATTTGAAAACGTAAATCAAATTATCCCCAGAGGCTTGGCTTGTTAAGGTGTTCTGAATGTTAATGAGCCCTGAGACGGAATTCCTGCACTGAAGAGCTGAAGGCTGAACAAGCCTCTGGAGCAGTGAAATCCAGCAGCAGCCTCCAAGGTGCTGAGGATGTCAGCAGCCCCCACTGAGGCCATCCCTGCCCAGAGACCGTGGGGGAATGGGCAGACAAGGAGAGTATCCCTGGGGCTGGGCCAGCAGAACTCAGAGGCACCAGCGGCTCCAGCTGGGAAATGGAGAGCGGAATGTGGCTGGGAAAGCCCTGCCTGGGCTGGGCCAAGCAGCACAGACAAGCCCTGACTGCCATTCACTAAAAAACTCTCTCAAGGAGATATTCAAAAGGAATTACACTTGTTTGTGTCCTCTGAGTTGGATGCCCTGGAGAAATACCAATAAGAGATCCTCAGAAGCTCAAAACAGCAAAACAGCCTTTACTGGCAATTTTAGAAAATCAGAGAAACTTTGGCAAAAGGTTTAATATGACTTTTAGTCAAAAATAAACACTTCTCAAAGCATTAACTTGGTCCATTCAACTTTACAAACTCTAAGCCTGTTCAGTTTGAAGTTAATCAGAGTTTGCAAGAGGACAAAAATCGAAGAAGTAGACACAGAAAGAGAGAAAGAAAGAAAAATAAGATTTATGGAAGCACACACAGAGCTACCAACTCCT
>NW_024528919.1:0-822 GCF_017590135.1 Pyrgilauda ruficollis | reverse complement strand
AAATAAATGGGGAAAAAGTGGGAAAAACAGAGAAAAAAGAAATAAATGGGGAGAAAAGTGGGAAAAACAGGAAATAAATGGAGAAAAAAAGTGGGAAAAACAGGAAATAAATGGGAAAAAAAGTGGGAAAAACAGGAAATAAATGGGAAAAAAAGTGGGAAAAACAGGAAATAAATGGGAAAAAAAGTGGGAAAAACAGGAAATAAATGGGAAAAAAAGTGGGAAAAACAGGAAATAAATGGGAAAAAAAGTGGGAAAAACAGGAAATAAATGGGAAAAAAAGTGGGGAAAAAGGAAATAAATGGGGAAAAGTGGGAAAAACAGGGAAAAGGGGAAATAAATGGGCAAAGAAATGGGGAAAAGCAGGGAAAAAAGGAAAATAAATGGGGGAAAGTGGGAAAAAACAGGAAATAAATGGGGAAAAAAGTGGGAAAAACAGGGAAAAAGGGAAGTAAATGGGGAAAAAAGATGGAAACAGGAAATAAATGGGAAAAAAAGTGGGGAAAAAGGAAATAAATGGGGAAAAACGGGGAAAAAGCAGGAAATAAATGGGGAAAAAAGGAAATAAATGGGGAAAAAAGGAAATAAATGAGGAAAAAAGTGGGAAAATGGGGAAAAACAGGGAAATAAATGGGGAAAAAAGGGAAATAAATGGGGAAAAAACGGGGAAAAAACAGGGGAAAAAAGGAAAACAAAAGGGAAAAAAAGGAAGAAATGGGAAAAAAGCAGGGAAAAAAAGAAAATAAATGGGAAAAAAAGGGAAAAAGTGGGGAAAAAAAGGGAAAACTTGGGGAAAAAAAGGAGGAACTGTTGAAAAGGAAG
>NW_024528918.1:0-822 GCF_017590135.1 Pyrgilauda ruficollis | reverse complement strand
CTGGGGACACCTGGGACACCCCGGGGGACAGCGGGGACACCCCGGGGACACCTGGGACACCCGTGTGACACCTGGGGACAGCCCTGGGGACACCTGGGGACACCTGGGACACCCCGGGGGTACCTGGGACACCTGGGACATCTGGGGACATCCCTGGGGATACCTGGGACACCCCTGTGACACCTGGAGACAGCTGGGACATCCCTGGGGACACCTGGGGACACCCCTGAGACATCTGGGACAGCTGGGAACAACCGTGACACCCCTGGGGACCCCCCTGGGGACCCCCCCGGGACCCCCGGACCCGCTGTCACACCTGGATCCACCTGGACACAGACCCAGGCCCCGCCCCCTTTGGGGCCTTTTGTTCCCTTTTTTTTTTTTTTTTTCCCTTTTTTTCTCTTTTTCCGTTGTTTTTACCGTCTCTTTTTGCCATCCAGTGTTTTATCGGGGGTGGGGGGAGCACCTCAAATCCCCCCTCCCCAAAATAAAAATTCCTGTTTCCACTTTGTGTCACTTTGGGGCTCATTTCGGGGATTTTGGGGGTGGTTTTTGGGCCGGGATTTTGGGGTGATTGGCAAAAATTTGGGGCTCATTTGGGGCAGGGATTTGGGGATTTTGGGGGCAGGGATTTGGGGCTCATTTTGGGGATTTTGGAGCAGTTTTGGGGGCAGGGATTTTGGGCTCATTGGCCGGAATTTGGGGCAGTTTTGGGATTTTGGGGGCAGTTTTGGGCTCATTGGCCGGAATTTGGGGCAGTTTTGGGGGCAGGGATTTTGGGGTGATTGGCTGGAATTTGGGGCTCATTTCGGGGATTTTGGG
>NW_024528916.1:0-823 GCF_017590135.1 Pyrgilauda ruficollis | reverse complement strand
AAGGAATTAATTCACTGCTTCCTATGGACAGGCAAGTGTGTCAGAAAGAACAGACAGGATACCAAGCATAGACATTGTGTATGTCAGTGCTAACCACAGCACTCCTATCTAAACTTTTTCAAACTCCAAACAGTGTAATGCTTTCTTTATCTGTTGCTAGACATAGAACTTAGTCTCACTGTCAATGCACATCTTGCTCTCCGAGAGGTAAAATGGCTTCTTACAGCCATTTCTCAATGTTTTGCAGCTGCTTTTGGGAAAGAAGATTAAATATAAAATGCTTTAAGTAATGAAAAGAATAACTTTTCTCTTTACTGTCTGCCAGACCCTGAATCACTCCTTGTATAGCAGGGATGTTTTCAATCAGAGTGCAACAGTCTTAGCTAAACCTTGTTCCTGAAAATATGTTTTCTCATTTTTCCATGAAGTTACACTTATACCTTTCCTCATGACTATGATAGGTATAAAGAGCACCACTCTCTTTTTTGTAAATTTCACAGAAAACACTGTTATGAAATTTCTATTATTTTTGCTTAGAATACCTTCAAAAAGTATAAAATTTACTTTTAAGTATTTTATCTGTAGGCTGTAATATTGCTCTGTAATAAGATTGTCCTTTTCATTTCGTGTGCACAGTAATTCAGAATAAAAATATTAGAGCTCTACACAATTCCATGGACTTAAAACTCATTCCATTCTCTAAGGTGGAGATCTACTTATTTTCTGATATATTCTGACACTGAAGCAATAAAAAGTCCCAACCAAATGATGTCAATTACAACTTTGTAAGTATCTAATAAATTCTATATACTCAGCTGTGGGA
>NW_024528915.1:0-823 GCF_017590135.1 Pyrgilauda ruficollis | reverse complement strand
AAAATGGGAAAAATTGGGGAAAATGGGATAAAAAATGGGGGAAAATGGGGAAAAAATTGGGGGAAAATAGGGAAAAAATAGGGGAAAAATAGGAAAAAATGGGGGGAAAATGGGATGAAAATGGGAAAATATGGGGGGAAAGGGGGAAAATAAAGAGAAAAAAGGGGAATAAATTACAGGGAAAATAAAGGGAAAAAAGGGGATGAAAATGGGGAAAAATTGGGGGAAAAATTGGGGGAAAATGGGGAAAATAAAGAGAAAAATGGGAATAAAATTGGGGGTGAAAAATGGGATTTTAGTGGGATTTTGATGGATTTCATTGGAATTTTTGGGGATTTTTGTTGGATTTTATATATTTTTTTTCTGGGATTTTCTGGAATGTTCTGTCCCCGGGCGGGTGAACGTGCTCAGCTCTGGAATTTTGGGAATTTTTTAGGATTTTATTGAATTTTATTGAATTTTAATGGAATTTTTTGGAATTTTTGGGATTTTTTCCGGGATATTTTTGGGATTTTAATGGATTTTGATGGAATTTCCGGAACGTTCTGTCCGCAGGCCGGTGAACGTGTTGGGGCAGCCTCGGAATTCATGATTTTTTTGGATTTTAATGGAATTTTAATGGATTTCTTTGGGATTTTTTTGGAATTTTTGGGATTTTTTCCGGGATATTTTTGGGATTTTAATGGATTTTGATGGAATTTCCGGAACGTTCTGTCCGCAGGCCGGTGAACGTGTTGGGGCAGCCTCGGAATTCATGATTTTTTTGGATTTTAATGGAATTTTAATGGATTTCTTTGGGATTTTTTTGGAATTTTTGGGATTT
>NW_024528914.1:0-823 GCF_017590135.1 Pyrgilauda ruficollis | reverse complement strand
CCTCCCCTCTAGCTCCTCCCCCTCCCCGGGTCACGTGGCTCTCCCCGGTCACGTGCGGCGGCGGCCGCCATGCTGTCCCGGCTGCTGAAGGAGCACCAGGCCCGCCAGAGCGAGCGGCGCGAGCTGCAGGGTGAGCCACGCCCCCCACGTCCCCATGGCAACGAACCCCGCCCGCCGCCTCCTATTGGCTGCGGGAGCTGCCGATCACCGCAGCGCGGCTCCCCATTGGCTGGCGCGGCTGTCCGTCAAAAGAGGGGGGGAAAGGGCGGGAAGCCTGAGGGGCCCTGAGGGGGGGAAGGGAGGCCCGTGAGGTCACGGCTCCGCTCGGTGACGTCACGCTGGATAATGCTGACGTCACGCGGTGTGCCAGGCCGGGCGGGGGTCGCGGCGCCCCTCACGGCGCTGTCCCCGCGTGTCCCCCCGCAGAGCGGCGCCGCAGGGACGCCATCGCGGCCGCCACCCGCCTCACCGAGGCCTTGGTGGATCACCTGAACGTGGGGTGAGCCCCGGCACCCCCGGAGCCCCGTTCCTTACGGGGACACCCCCCAAACCCTCCTGGGGACCCCCACAAATCCCCCTCCCCAAAGATCCCTTCCCTCTCCTTTTTCCTCCCCCAAACCCCCTCCCTTTTTTGGGCTCCCCCGTCACTCGGGGGGTGCCGGGCGGGGACCCCAGCCCCGTGTGACCCCCGTGTCCCCCCCCGTGTCCCCCCCAGGGTGGCCCAGGCCTACGTGAACCAGCGCAAGCTGGACCAGGAGGTGAAGACGCTGCAGGTGCAGGCGGCGCAGTTCGCCCGCCAGACCGGCCAGTGGATCGCCATGGT
>NW_024528913.1:0-838 GCF_017590135.1 Pyrgilauda ruficollis | reverse complement strand
ATCTGCTGATCAGCAGTGCTGTCCCATGACTTGCACTGTTCCCTTGTCTGTCCTAATCTTCTCACCCTTTCCCTACCAACCCACAGTGTCTAATTGAGATTTTCCCAATTTTTTCCATCTCATGGCTCCTACTTTTCCTTTCCAGTGTTTGCCCTGGAACAGTCTCCAGACATGGTGATCAAAGAAGGCCAGTCCGTGAATCTGGAATGTTCTGAGAAGAAATCAACCAGCACAGCTATGTACTGGTTTACTCTATCTTCAGAGAAGAATTCCAGTCTGACCCTACTGGCTTCTGCAATACAACTTGGTACCTCAGCTGTGGAGAAGGGTTTTGAGAGCCATTTCAAGACCAGCAATATAAAAGGAGACAGTATCACCCTCTCAATAGAACATGCCTTTCTTAATGACTCTGGCACATACTACTGTGCTGAGGGTGATCACAGTGGTGAGAGTTCTGAGAGAGCTGAGCACAAACTTTTCCCTGCACAAACAGGAGCTGCTTTCCACCTTGTGGGTGCTGCACGTGGCTTATCACTCATTAGCTCCTCTGTTTCCTGGCCTTGCCTTCTTCCTCGCCTCAGATGCTGACAGTTTATCTGTCCATCATTGTCTCCTTGTCACTCCAGGCCTCTCTCTGTATCTAACTCTCACTTGCACTACAATTCCTTCTGTCAGCGCTTCTTCTCCTCTGTGTCTACCATCCGTTCCCCACCTTCTTCTTTCTGTCTTTAATCTGCATTCCACTGACTTCCTCTTACTTAGCTCCAGTCAACCCTGCACATACTTCTCTCTGTCAAATGGCAAATAAGTGTTCTGTGGGAAGTTCTTGGTGCACCTG
>NW_024528912.1:0-833 GCF_017590135.1 Pyrgilauda ruficollis | reverse complement strand
ACTTCCACACTCTCTCCAGGAGTCCCCCATCCCCTCTCGTCTCTCCCAGTCCATTCCCAATACAATCCCAGTCCCTCCCAGTGCATTCCCAATATAATCCCAGTCCCTCCCAGTCCATCCCAGTCCATTCCCAGTCCCTCCCAGTCCATCCCAGTCCATTCCCAGTCCCTCCCAGTCCATTCCAGTACCTCCCACTGCCCCCCCCTCCCCACCAGCGCGTCCATTTCAGCGACGCGTGAAGCTGGCGCTTCTCAGCCAATCAGAGAGCGTCTCTCCGATGACTCATCTGTTGCCAGGCAGACCGGCAGCGCCGAGTGCCCCGCGCTGGACTCGGCCTCCCAGCGCCGCGCGCTTCATTCCCAGTTCCTCCCAGTTCATTCCCAGTCGCACCCAGTGCCACCACAGTCCATCCCAGTCATTCGCAGCCCATTCCCAGTCCCTTCCCAGTTCATCCCCAGTCCATTCCCAGTCTGTTCCAAGTTCATTCCCAGTTCTCTCCCAAATTTCCACCCTCTCTCACAGTGCCCCCCATCCCCTCCCGTCTCTCTCAGGGGTATGCAGACCCTCCCAGGCTATTCCCAGTCCCCCCCAGTTCCTCCCAACCCCTTCTCAGTTTATCCCAGTACATCCCCGTCCCTCCCAGTCCGTCTCTGTCCATTTCCAGTCTGTTCTGTGTTCCTTCCCAGTTCACTCCCAGAACTCCACCCTCCTTCCCAGTGCCCCCCATTCCCTCCCATCTCTGCCAGTGCCAACGCAGTTCATCCCAGTCCATCCCCAGTCCCTCCCATTGCATTCCCAGTCCCTCTCCAGCCCATCCCTCCCTTCTCTCTCCC
>NW_024528911.1:2465-35859 GCF_017590135.1 Pyrgilauda ruficollis | reverse complement strand
AAGTGGATCTCTGCATCTCCCATGGACTTCATGCACTACAAGGGGACAGTTTGTTTCACTATAGTCCTTATCACATCCTGCAGAGGAATTTCAGCTCCGATGCTTGAAGCACCTCCTCTCCCTTCATTGTTTTCCACTGAACTTGGTGCCGCCATGTTGTTTTCTTTAACATGCCCTCACTTCCTCCTCTTCTCTGACTGGAAGAAAAGCTGCTGCTTGTAGGTATTGGCAACATGTTCCACTAATTAAAAGATTCTTACAAGATCCTGCAGCGCCAAGAGGTTGATCTCATCTAGGTTCTGTGTTGAGGAGTTGCTTGTCATCTTTCTGCTGCTGGCTAGACAGCCCTGACACCAGCGTGTGGGCAGTGGTGGTTGCTGTGGCACTGGTGCTATTTAATGCCTCTCCTCGTGTGGGGCTCTGGGAAGGAGAAGCCGCCAGTGCTGCCCCTGCCCTTCTGCCTTTGGCGTGGCTGGATAGGGGCAGCCAGGCACGCAAGGCTCTCTGGGGCCACACCAAGATGGTGGTGGCTGCAGTAGCGCATCACAGCTGGCAGTGCCAGGATGGCTCCTGGTGGCAGCGCCTCGCCACCCCTGGAAAAGAAAAACTGCTTGTGTGCTATTTTTTTTTCTTATATGCCTTCACAGGGGTGTTAACAACCTCTCTAAATGGGCCAGCAGCATGTCCATCTTCAAAGCTGTCAGAGATTGGTTCTGTCAGACATGGTAGAAGCTTCTAGCAGCTTCTCACAGAAACTACCTCTGTAGCGCCCTCCCTGCTACGAAAACCCAGGCTGTGCCAAATCAACATACAATCATAAAGAATTTCACCGGACTGTCCCAGTTTCTCAAATATGGTGGACAAGAGATTAGCAACTTTGTTTACCCTTAGGACCCATGGACGAATCTCATCAGATCCCATAGATTTGTGCACATTCAGGTTCCTTAGATGGTCTTGAACTTGATTCCCTCCTACAGTGGGCTTAGAGTCTTCATTCTCGCAGTCCTTGCATTTTCCTTGCATGACTTGGGCAGGGTGTCTGGAGCACTTGCTGTGGAAGACTGAGGCATAAAATTCATTTAGAATCTCAGTCTTCTCCATATTCCAGGCCTATCCAGGTAGCCAGGTCTCCCACTTCCTCCTAGAGAGGGACCACATTATCCCAAGTAATTTTTTTGTTAGCAAGATACCTAGGGAAACTCTTTCTATTGTCTTTGACATCTCTGGCTAGACTCAATTCTAACTGGGCTTTAGCTTGTCTTTGCTTCTACCTTCTGTAAACTTCTTTTTTATTTCTGTGGTGCTCAGCAGCTCCTTATCCATGTATGGATGCCTCTTGGCATTTTTGCCCCATGTTCTCTTGTTACGATGCATTGTTCCTGAGCTTGAAAGAGATCCTTGAATATTAGCCAGTGTTCTTGTGCCACTCTGCTTGCCAGGGCTCTGCCACAGGATGCTCTATGACATGGGTCCCCAAAGATGCCAAAGTCTGTTCTCCTAAGTCCAGGGCATGTGATCTTCTTATGTATGGTTTTATAATATGTATCATATATTATCTATTTATTGTACATTAAATATATTTATTGACAGTTTCTTTCAGGTACTTATTTTTGAAGATGCAAATTAAAAGCTGTTAGATTTGTGTCTGTTTTTTTATAAAAGGCAACAGTGGTTTGAAAATGATCAATTCTGGAAGATATAATTTTCTTTGGATGTCATTGTCAACAAACTCAATGACTGTATTGTGTTTGAACAGTTTCCTCGAAAAACTGGTTTGCACTAACATCTCAAAAAGAACTAGTCTGCCAACAGGGATGCTTGCTTTGGGGAATACCGTTTCAAAGATTCATGGCTGTGAAAAAAGAATATAGCAGTGTTTCTTTCTCTCCCACATCTGAAATTTATCCTTGTTCAGCTCTCATGTTTATTCAGTGGAATGAGTCCTC
The DNA here is from genome assembly GCF_017590135.1 of Pyrgilauda ruficollis. Lineage (NCBI taxonomy): Eukaryota > Metazoa > Chordata > Aves > Passeriformes > Passeridae > Pyrgilauda > Pyrgilauda ruficollis. Next base: position 33,913 of record NW_024528911.1, on the reverse strand, counting down.
TCACCTCATCTTAGCCTTCCGAAGCCACAATGACCACCTAAGATAATGTCCTGGCTCATTTCTGTCACTAGTGAGAGAAGGCAGTGCACACTTTTCTGAGGGAGTATATGACAGACAGGTGGTTTGTAATTGATATCCACCCCCAGTGACTTCCATGAGCATTTGTGTACCTGATTTCTATAAAAGGTTTGTGCTAGGTGAAGTAGTCGACTTGAATTAAAAAACCCCCAAAACATGACCAAACCTTTAAACGGCTTATATTTGCTCATTCAGTTCCCAAAGTTCAGAACCTGAGAATGAGGGAGGTGTTTGCTTATTGGAGGAGTGCACATTCTTTAGAGTTCTCAGTAGCAGGACAGGGAGGCAGGGAGTTCTCAGTAGCAGGACAGGAGGAATGATAATTCACAGGACCTGGCACTGAGGAAGTGCCTAGGCTGTTGTTGTATTGAAAATCATTCAGTAAGCCAAAGTTTGCTAAAGTTTCCAGCACAGGACTTCCTTCAATAGGTATGAAGGAATTTATAAATGGGAAGTGAAAACCTAAACTATTTAATTTCACTTATAGTTGACTAATGTTGTCAAAATACTATCTCAATGTTCTCTCATGTTCCACTCAAGGTGACTTGAAACAAGGTTTTTAACAGCCTGACAAGGCCACTGATCTTATAATTGTTGCACTTTCATGCTTCTAAAAATAAGAAGAATGATTACTTAAAATTTTTAATGTTTGTATTTTTATTCAAAGGAAGGAGGATATTTCAGGAAACATGAAGAAGGCAAAGCAATTACTTAGGAAATTGCATATAAATTTTAACTATTTCTTCTGAATAATGTTAAATTTTTCACTTGTATGATGTCTTTGAAATAAATTAAAAAAAAAAAAAAAAACAACAAAAAAAAAACCAAACCAAAAACTCATGAGCAGAAGTAGACTGGTAAGATATTGCAGAGGAGTTCCCCCTCTTGGTTACATGCCATTTACCCAGTGATTCATGCATTTGTAGAGTCAACACAGATGACCAGAACGGGAGAGGAAAGGACTGTGTGTTACTAACTCAGATGCCAGAAATTCCTAGAAATGGTCATAAATTACCTTTGAAAGGCAGAAAGTTCAGAAATATTGATCAGCTGAAGATGTAAAATCAGTAGATGATCATGTAGTTGTGCTTCAGAAGGCTGATACATCTTGTTTCTCAGCCTAGTAGTGAGTTCCACAATCTGAAATGTAAGTACGTAAGAGAATAAACAAGCAGCTGAAGGCTTGTACTAGTGAGTTCTATTAGGGCTGATGAATCAAATACTTTTAACAGCTGCTTTAATTAGAATACATGTGAGTTTCTTTTTTAATAATGTTGTAGTGCTCTCTAAGGAACTCTGTTTACCCTTCTCTTTCCTCATCCTTCTAGGCATTTACTAGACAAAGAAGAAGAACTCAGTGATATCCAGTCTGACTCTGTGCCCTCAGAGGTCCGTGACTGGTTGGCTTCTACCTTCACACGGCAAATGGAGATGATGGTCAAAAGGACGGAGGAAAAACCCCGGTTCAGGACTATCGTCCATGCAGTGCAAGCTGGGATATTTGTGGAAAGGTAAAGTGTCATGCAATTACTTTATTCTACCATCTACCCAGGTACTGCAGGTTTCACCTATAGTATGTGATGGCATAATTATAGGGGTGGAGAAGAGTACCTTAGGCCAGAATACCTCAGAGGACTAGTGGGAGACTGCTGAATGGAGAACACTTTAATGTGCTTCTGTTAATGTTTCTACACAGATCTGGGTAACACCTAAAAACCTGGGATTTAGTAAAAGACTGCAAACTGAAACAATACCTACTCCTCTGTTCTTACTATAGTACAGATGTAATAGCACTCTTAGTATAATTTTGATGGACCATATACATTTCTGCATAGTCCTAGGTCAAGAGTGACAGCATTTAAAATTTGGACAGATCAAACTCTCCCTTGCTTCCATTTGCTTCCATGGTCTGGTATTTCATATGAAGAAGTTCTAAGATACAGAACAAAGTCCTTTACTGTATTAGTACTGGAGTTAACTATAGATCAAAACTGATGTGAAAATTTTGGAGCTCAGAGAGTATTTCAAAAAAGCCATCGAGTCCTCTCAGCCTTCCCTCTTGTGATTTACATCACAACCTGTTGCTAAAACTGATTTTACTTTTTTAACCCTTTAAAACATTTATTCATTTTAATTTGGACTCACTTCTACTCTTACCTTTTTTGTCAAGTAACCACTCTTCACTGACCTTCTTTGTTTAAGCCAGGAGGAGGGCTGGCGTATGCGAAACTGTCAGCATTCTTTGGACAGCCTGAAAGACAGCAGCTCTCAGATCTCTGGTGCAATTTTGTAACAGCAAAATTCAAGTCAGGAGTGGAAGAGCAGAGCACCTTTCACTGTTGATCAGAATTGCAGTGACAGCCTAACAGCCCTCTGTGCAGGAGGTTCTGCTTATCAGACAGTGGACAACAATCCACACAGACTCACAGAAGCCTCCTTTGTCATGACCATAGCCAATATTTTTATCTGTGCACCAAAGTTACTGTACATGTGTTAAGAGTGGCAGCAAACTGTAATAAGACTAAACCTCTAATTTCTCCTTGGGACAGATTTCTCCAAGGTTTGACAGGCTAGTTGTGACTTAACCCTCCTTCTGTGGAGGATTTGCTCAACAAGGAAGTAAATGCAGAAAGCTGGCTCAGTGGGCTGTTTTCCAGCTGACTTGGATCACTGTGACCCAAAGAAGGAAGTGTTCAGATATAATATGGCACTGGAGGAGGGTTGTGATTCTCCTGAGCTAAGGGAAAGGGGTTCTGCCTCAATTGTCTCTTAAGAGAATGCTATGGAGCTTCAGACTAGAGAAAGGAAGGAATAAGAGATTCTGTGATTCGGGAATGGCTGAATATAAGTATCCAAATGTGAATGACTTTTTTCAGGTCTGAGTGCAGAAAATGACAAAGAAAAGTGGCAGTGAAGGAAGACTTTGCACAGGATCATTTCAGATGGGAGAAGAGAACTTTCCATCATCTCCTTTTAGTCCTACAGTGGTTTAGGGCAAAAGAAGGGTGACCTGTGGAAAGAGATTCTAGCTATGACAGAGTTTCTGCATTCATCAAATCCTATTAAACACAGTATGTCCTGAAAACAACTTGGAAAACTTGTACATGCTTTATAATCTGTTTGAAATATACCTTATAATCAAGTTTAAAATCTCTTATATTACATACTTTGTTTAGTATGGTTACAGATGTTGATTATTGCCTTGTTCTTTTTCTCTCACTTCCTGAAACACACACACAGAGCAAATACTAAAAAGGTTTTATACTCTTCTTGAAAACATGCAGACAAAAGTAATGGCTGTATAACACTGGAGTTGATTCATTTCATAGAAGTGGTTTCTGAAGTACACTCAGAATTACCTTGCATGTGGGCCAGCAAGGACTAAGGGAATGGAAAAGTCAGTGCAGTTATGTGCAATAGAAAATGGGGAACATTTTGTTGAGTGTAGCCTTTCCATCTGATAGAGACCTGGTGCTGACAAGTTCTTTGTCATGTTCAGCTCAGTAACCAAGCTGTGAGATACTGGGGAGTGTACAATCTCAAATTAAGCTATACAATAAGAACATTATTGAGAATATTGGCAAGTTAGAAACAAAATGGAAGAAAAAAGGTCCATATTCCAGTTAGGGTTTTCTGGGCTAAACAAGGTCTCCTGTAATGGCCTGTTGTTTTATGAGTTTTGTTGATTGTTTGTTTTGTTTCATTTAATTCTATTTATGTGTTGCTTTATCTATTTAATCTTGATTACAGGTGGTGGGAGTGCTTTAGATTTGTCCTTGCCTGCAGGGGAGCGGGCAGGGGGGAAGACAGAGGTGGCAAGTGGCAGCCAGGGTCCAAGCAGAATGAAGATAGCTCTGCCCAGAGTGATGCAGGAGGTAGAAGCAGGAGAGCTCAAGAAAGTTTATGTATAGACACAGACAAATCATTTAGAGGCCTTGAAGTCTGTCTCATTTGCTGCTGAGGGGGAAAACAGCATGTCGAGATCGCAGCTCAGAGCTAAGAGTTTTCCAGCTGTATCCCCGTGGGCGAGGATACAGTGTTAGGACCTGTAAGAGCTCATTGGAAGTGTCACAAATTTGAAATCTGCAGCTCAAGAGCAGCCCAATTTGCATGATTCTAATAGAACCCAATTTAGTGAATTGAGACCTGATTTATCAGGCTCTAGCTCTCTTCCTGTAACCAATACAACACATTCCTTGGCCTCTGCCTCCATGGCAGGGGGGTTGTTAAAAATGTCAAGCTCTCCTCTGCCCTTCCTGGCAGGGCTCCCGAGGAGGCATGTTGCTCAGGCGGTACTGCTGCCAAGAACTTAGAGCTCTCCTCCCCAGCCCTTCCTAGCAGAGCTCCCAAGAAAGTTTTTCACTGCAGCAATACCTCTGCCAAGAAGAACTTGGAGCTTCTTGGCAGGGTTCCTGGGACAGCTGATGACTGTGACAACACTACCTGCTCTTCTGTAACAGAAACAAGAGTGATGAGAAGGAAAAACAAAACACAATCTAAATCAGAAGTAAACTTTCCATTACAACTACTTAACTAGTCTAATATTAATCAAAATTTAGGAAAATATTTGGATTCAAAGAAACAATTCCTTGCCTTACCTAAAGATGTAAATCCACAATATGAAACTCTTTCTCACCTTGATATAAAAGAGCTCCGTCGAGCTTTGAAAGAAAGTGGATTCTCTTCTCCTTATTTTAATAATGTGTTGAAAAGTATATTTAATTCTTATGACTTAGTCCCTGCTGATTGTCGAAACGTGGCTTCCCTGATTTTAACCAATTCACAATATCTTTTATGGGAATTACAATGGAAAAAACTTCTTAATAAATTGGTTGAAAGATATAAAAATACTCCCTATGGGACTATAGATACTACCCAACTAGCAGATGATTCTCCTTTCCATAGACGAAAAAATCAAGGGATGGAATTGACACAAGCTGTACTAAGAGATATTAAAAATGCTACTAAAAAAGCTTTATTTCCAGTTGAGCCAGCTAGTACCTATGTAAAGGCTTATACTACTATCAGACAAGGTGAAACAGAGTCCTTTAGTTCTTTCCTAGATAAATTAAGCCAAGCAGTCGAAAAACAATATCCAGATGAACAAGCTCATTCCCATATTATTGAAAACCTTGCTTTTGTAAATGCTAATAAAGAATGTAGAAAAATTATTTTAACTTTACCTGATCAGCCTCCAACTGTAACACAGATGCTAACAGCTTGCAGTAAGTTTACCTCCCCACAATGTCTTGCTAACATGCAAGTCAATGCTTTTGGAAAGCAGATTGCAGAATCTCATGAAAAGTTAGGAAAAACATTAAGAAATCATTTGGCAGAACAAATGGAAAAATTTGAAAAAAAGCTTAGAAGCACAAACAAAAATTTTAGAAAAATCTGTTGATACTGTACAGTTGGACTGATAAAAAGGCTTATTACTTTGCTCGTGGTAAACCAAGACACATTAAAAAAGATTGTCTTAACAAAACCAATCCAACCTAAGCAACTTTCTATTGACCCTCAAAGTCGGAAAGGGAAGCATCTTGCTGGGCACTGTCACTCTCAATTTGACATCGATGGCACACTTTGTCTTTAAGCTCAAAAAAGAGTACCACCACGCCTCGACAAAAGTAGTGGTACCTTCTTACAGTCAATTATGCAGCCAAGTGGTATTGGTACCTCAGTCATTTATCCTTCAGTCAACCACTCCTCATAGTCTCAGCTCAATACCCTCAAGTATAAGGTTCCAACTGGCCTCCTCAAAATTGATGCACCTTTTAAACAATTTTTGTTATAAAAGCACTCTTGCTGGAATTGTCAATTTTTTTCAACAAAGACAAGATTTTGTGATTCTAAGCAAAGCCAGCAACAAAATTGTTAAACTTTCAATCCTTCCCACCATTGTTTCAGTAAATTGTAACGAAGAGCTAATAATTTTGGCTCTTGCATTTAGTGTTCCTATGGTAATGCCACCAAAAACACCTATAGCTATTGCATTTCTTCTACCTATGAATACACCCAAGCAAAACAACTTTTCAAACAATTCAGTTATGTCTGTGCCATTTAGTACCTCAAATCCTGAGGTCTTTTGGGTGCAACCACAACCAACAAAAGTTGACTTGTAGCCTAACTCACTGTGGTAAAACAATTTAGGTTACAGGCATGCCAGGGACTGGTGCAGATGTTACTGTAATTTCCCACATGTTTTGGCCCAGTGATTGGGATTTGGTAGCTCCTGCAACTCCCCTCACAGGGACTGAAGGTGCTACTGTGTGTTTGCAAAGTACATCTATGATTAACATTACACGTCCTGAAGAAAAGACAGCGACAGTGCGCCATTTTGTTGTTCAAAAGTCTCTCACCTTCTGGAAGAGAGACGTCCTATCCCAATGGAGAGCAAAACTAGAAGTGAGACTGTAATGGAAACCACGTCAAAACCTGTCACTTTAAAGCTAAACTAGAAAACGAAACATGCTATATAGTCAGTTTCTCAGGAGAGGAAAAATCCCAGCAAAGGATTTTTCATAATACCATGGCTACAAAGAACAATTACAGCAAAGTCACATCACCCCCACGAATAGTCCCTAGAATTCAGCAGTATTCGTCATCCACAAGAAGACATCAAACTCCTAGAAGTTGCTTCATAACCTGAAGAAGATCAATGAAGTGATTGAAGACATAGGACCTCTTCAACCTGCCTTCTTTATCAATGATCCCAAAACATTGGCCTCTCATTGTCATTCATGTAAAAGACTGTTTTTTCCACATCCTACAAATAGTAGAAGGATCTCCTCAGATTGTTGAACTTGCTGCTGTAGTTCAGGCTTTTCAACTCTTTCCACAGCCTTTTAATTTAATCACAGATTCTGCTTATGTTGCTAATGTGGTTAAAAGATTAGAAGGATCAGTTTTAAAGGATATTAGGAATAACACTCTATATTTTTAGCTTTCATGTCTTTATACAGCTTTGCAATATAGAACTAATCCATATTTTGTTTCTCACATTAAGGCTCATTCTTCTCTTCCCAGATTTTTAGTAGAAGAAAACGTGAGCAGACAAACTGACAATGGTTGTGATGACAAACACCCCATGTGTGGAGACAGGAGCTCTGACTCCATGTTTCAGAAGGCTGGTTTATTATATTATGGTCTATATTGTATTAAAATACTATATTGAAAACTATACTAAAAGAATAGAGAGAAAAGATTCATCAGAAAGCTAGAAAGCACAGGAATAGAATGAATAACAACAACTCATGACTCTCTGAGAGTCTGAGCCAGCCACATCTCTGATTGGCTATTGATTGGAAACAACCAACATGCACCAGTCACAGATGCACCTTTTGCAATACAGCAGCAGCAGATAGTTATTGTTTACATTTCTCTCCTGAGGCTCCTCAGCTTCCCAGGAAGGAAAATTCCTAGCAAAGGGTTTTTCATAAAATATCATGGCTACAAATGGTTATTTTATTATTATTTACACTTTGCCAAACATTTTTGAACAAAAAAAAACTGAGTCATACAAGTCACGCAAGCACTTGTGCGAGTGTTTCAAATTTCCAAAAATCAAGCTGAGGCTATCATCAGTACTTACCCTGACTGTCAGCTTGTACAGCCTCCTGTTTCTACAAGAGCAGCCAACCCACTAAGCTTGCAAAGCCTGCAGTTATGGCAAATGGATATCACTAAATACCCTTCCCCTGGTAAATTCAAAAATATTAATGTCTCAGTGGACATGTTCTCTAGTGCAGTTTTTGCTTCTCTTCACGCAGGTGAAACAGGTAGTCATGCCTGTCACCATTTTTTGCAAGATTTTGCTTCATTAGGTGTGCCCCAAGAAGTAAAAACCAACAATAACCCTGCATATATATCTCAAAAATTGGCCACATTTTTAAAAGAATGGGGTGTTCATGACATCTTTAGTATTCTTCACTCTCCCATAAGTCAAGAAATTATTGAAAGAACACATCAAACATTAAAATGCATTCTTGATCAACAGAAGAGGGGAGTAGAGGTCACACCATAGATGAAGTTGAACAAAGCTCTGTGTGTTTTTAATGTTTTACACAGGTCTGTTGCAGAACCTGATCCACAAATTTTTAGACATTTTTCAAATAACACACTGGTGAAACTGAAAGAAAATCCCCCTGTTTTAATTAGAAACTCTGAGACTGGACAAATTGAAAGTCCTTTTAAATTAATCCCCTGGGGTAAAGGGTATGCTTCTGTCTCTCCAGCTGCAGGAATTAAGTGGGTCCCAGCCAAAAACGTCAAACCATATCGCACCCCAGAACGTGTTGACGAGTCCAAGATCGTGGAAGCAAGTACGCAGGCCTGAGCCAAACAGAGGGATCACAGGTCACGCCTGACGTTCCTTGTTCATCGGTGGAACTTGCAAACTCTGATTTTATGATATTTATAAATGTGTCAATTGTTGGTTTCATAGAACTGATTTTTGGCAAAAGAGTAGTTCTTGGAGTACGGGCCCCGTTTCCGCCGCTCCCTCGGGAATCTTTTCCTGGAGTTTTTGTCCCGCCTGGAGAGCGCCCTGCCCCCCCCCGACCTGGCCCAGGTGAGTCTGGGGGCGGGGCTTGCGCGGGGACACGCCCCCTCGGTGATAAACCACGCCCCCCGTCGTGGTTTGGCCACGCCTCTTTTGCCTTATATGGGAAACGTGGGGGGAATGGCCTGGAATGAATGGAAATGAACAAAATGGATGAAAATCAAGGAAAATTAGCAAAAATTAACGAAAATTAGTTAAAATTAAGAAAGAGAAGATAAAATTTGCAGAAATGGCAGAAAATTAACAAAATGAGACTGGACAAATTGAAAGTCCTTTTAAATTAATCCCCTGGGGTAAAGGGTATGCTTCTGTCTCTCCAGCTGCAGGAATTAAGTGGGTCCCAGCCAAAAACGTCAAACCATATCGCACCCCAGAACATGTTGACGAGTCCAAGACCGTGGAAGCAAGTATGCAGACGTGAGCCGAACAGAGGGATCACAGGCGTGACACCTGACATTCCTTGTTCATTGGTGGAACCTGCAAACTCTGATTTTATGATATTTATAAATGTGTCAATTGTTGGTTTCATAGAACTGATTTTTGGCAAAAGAGTAGTTCTTGTTTTGTTACGTCACAGATCCCCTCTACTGGACTTTCAAAGGTGATTTTTTATTTTTAGGTCAAAAGCAAGGCTTTTAAATTGATACATATGGGAGAATTTTTTGCCACAAATTAGCTCATGCAAAGGATGGAGCAAAAGCGAATGATATGCTGGTGTTGGTTGGTTATAATTGCTTCTTGTAGTGCAGATTTGCCTGTGGAACAACCAAAACCAAATGTTTGGGTGACTTTAGCCAAGGCAGCAGGCTTGGATACCATATGTTTGTCTAATCCGGAACCAGAAAAGCCTTTCTCAACTTGTCTAGTTGGTGTGCCAGTAAAGGATTTGCCTTTGAGCAAAAAGCAATCTAATAGTAAGCCTGGTGAAACTGACAATGGAAGCAATCCTGTATTGAATTGAAACATTTGGACCAAAGAAATTCCCAAAGCAGCATCTGAACCCCAAGAATTAGAAATCCTTGGTTCTTTAAAAATTGATTTTTGCCTTACATTTGCAGCTAATGATTTGCAAGTAGGTGATTCTCCAAAATACAATGTTATTCCCCATTATTTTGCATAGAGAAATTTAAGTTTTTAGTGTAATTATTCAAACAGTTGGGATGTGCTTTCCAAGGCTGACTAATATCCATGACAATTGCCAAAAGGATATTGGTTCATTTGTGGAGATAGGGCTTGGCGGGGCATTCCATCACACCTTGGGATAGCACCTACTGCTGAAGCAGTCATTAAGAAGAAACATAGGGGAATGAGATCTGCTCATTATTACAATGAAAATTGTAAGAGTGATTTTGTGCCTTGGAATGCTGCAAAAAGGGTTTTTACCCCAACTGTCTTCAGCAATGGCATTGAAACAATTAGATCATGTTGGATGTTGACTGAGTAAACAAATTAACGCCACATCCACTGCAATCAGTAATATGTTGACAGATGTTAATAGTGTTAGACATGCTACCCTTCAATTGCTACACAGCAGCAATTGATTTTCTTTTACTGGCACATGGACATTCATTTACTGGCACTGGACATGGACATGGTTGTGAGGAATTTGAAAGATTCTGTTGTATGAACCTGTCTCATCATTCTGAATCCATTCACAAAAGTATACAAAAGCTGAAAGATTTGACAGCTGAAATTAAAGAAGATGGTGGGTCCTGGATAGATGATTTGTTCCAAGAACAAATTTTGCACCTTGGCTAAAGGAACTTTGTAAGATAGGTCTATATGTGTTGACTGTTTTAGTAGTTACATTAACAGTAATACCTTGTCACTGTGTGTGACAAATGATGGACAAAAAGATCAAAGAAGTCTTTATCATACAAGAAAAAGAAGGAAGAAATAAATTGACAGAGAGTTTTTGAAATCTCACAGAGATGGTAGATGAAAGTATAGATATGGAAGAAGATTTTAAATTAACACCTTAGAACTGATGAGACTTTCAAACAATAACTTGTAATTGTTATCAGACATGACTTATGCCCTTTGAACTAACTGGATTTCACAGCATTAAAATTGCTGTGTTGTAATATAGGAATGCTTAGTGTGAACAAAAAGATGCTTTAACTAAGTAATAAGCAGATATGTTGCAGTAGAGCTATAAAATGCAAAGTAGATAATAAATGACATGGTTACGAAAGTTTCTTTTCAGGTAAACCGAGAGGAGGAATTGTGGGAATCCATGAAATCAGAGGGTTTTGGGAAAGCTGCAAAAGGCAGGCCTCAGGAACAACAGAACTGTAAATAGAGCTAAGTAATAGCCATAAAATAAGTCAGCAGAAAAATCATAAAATAAGTCAGCAGAAAAACTAGAAAAGTAAGGACAAATGGAACAATGGTCTGTGCATTAACACTTGGCTAGAAGAACTCCCTAAGCTGCAGAAAAGAATATCTAACAAGATATTAGGAAGTTCTAAGCCTAATAATGGATCTCTGTATATTGTGTTTTAAGGCTTACAAACATAAAGAATTACTTTTCTTCCACTTCAGGAGGAACTTCCCTGGGAGTCTTGTCTTTGTTCATGGCAGTATCCAAAAGATTGTTGGGAAATGTGGCTGTGTGAGTCACCACAGGAAGGCACCTGGAGCAACCACAAAACCGTGGCAAAGAGGAACAGTACTTCTCTAACAGTACTTCACTATCTGTTCCTACATCATGAAATGATGTAGAAAAGGGAGATGTTCTTTCCTGTCATCACAATTGTTTTGCGATACCATTGTTATAAATGAATACTCCAATTCAATAATTAATTATTAAGTTATCAAAGTATACATTTGGAATAAACCAGAAGCTAAAATCGACTCTGAGCCGTGAAATCAGAGCTGGGGAGATTTAGGATTTGGCCCTTTTGCACCAAAGTCCCGGTGGGTCTCCAAAGAGCATTTCTCAGAGGGTCCCTTTTATACAGTTCTTCATACCCTGGAAGGATTTCTTCTTTAGCATATTATCATGTTTTCAGGGATTGGTGGATAATTGCTGGTATCCTGTCAGGTAAAAAACTTTCTGGGGAAAACTTGTGATGATGCTTATCAATATGCCTCCTGCTGGAATCTGGTCAAAGGAAAAATCCCTTGGAATGTATGTTGGAATAGATGTCTCTGGAGGCAGCGTCTCCCTGGTATTTGAATTTCTGTCACTTAGTTTGTGGTTGCTGGTGATGCTTACCAAAATGCCTCCTGTCAGAGGAAAGAAATCCCCTGGAATATATATTTCTGGGGACAGTTGCCTTCCTGTTTGAATCTCTATCACTTAGTCTGATCAGTGCCTTTTCAGCCACTGGTTTTAGTACACATAATGCTGTGGGGTTATTTATTTTATTTCATTTACCACCAATTATTTTATAGTGTATATTACACCATCCTTCTCTCCACAGTTTTATTTTAATGGCTGATACCACATCCAACTCTTCTTTTGCAAGATAGAAAAGCATTACCATCAAAAACCACAAAGCTTTCCAGAAGTAACCAAAAGAACTTACAACTGTATTTCAAATAAAACAAAACAAACAAACAAACAAAAAAAAAAAAAAAGCAGGTGCTTTGCACTGAACAATAAATAAAACAAAACTGTTTGTAAGTTTTACATGGAACAGAGAACATGGAACTATTTACATCCTGGAGACCCAGTTAAGCACTTGGCTCCAGTCTGGGTCACTGTAAATTCTGACTCACTCCGTGGATGAGGTCAGACCAGCTCTTGGTCCTGTCACTTGGCTTTGTTCAGCAGCAAGCTCTGGAACAAAAGGAGGAAGAGAGAAAACATTTGGTTGCATTCATGCAACAGGCACACCTGGCAGAACACAATCAATGACTGGAGTGACTTTACTACAACAGGACCTGCAAGACTTTTCACTTTCAGCAGTTGCCTCTTTCTGGAGAGGATTTTTACAGCCTGCCAGCCACTCAGCTAGCCACATCATGTTTATTTTCTTTTGCAAGTTTGCCAGCAGATCATGGCAATGCATCCCTTTGCCCAGAGGGGCCCACAAAACTTGGTGGTTTATGCAAAATGACACGGCAAAGGCCCCATGGGATGGCAGGTTACAGCTTTTCAGTATTCCCCACTGCTTGAACCACAGGACAATGCAACAGTTGTAATGATTAAAGGGTACAATCAAAAATGTATCAGCAGCTCTAGGAATCCCTTTTGGCCAACACAGATCAAAAGCTCAGCAAGGAGTCAAAAATTCAAGTGCTGTTCAGCTGCAGCCAAGCTACTTAGCAAGTGCTTCCCTAAGAGGGCAGCTCTCCCCCATCCCTCCCTCTCTCTTTGCTCCCAAAAGAAGTGCTCATGAGGAAGCAGAGGCCGGGGTGGCTGCAGGGCCAGCCCTGGCTGGTGTCTTCAGAAACTACAGGCAGGGCTGCAAAACAAACACTTACTGTCCTAACTTCAGGTCTTCTTGTCTTGGCTTCACGTGGCACAGAAGTCACTGGAAAAGGATTCTTCTCATTCCCTGCTGATCCCTGAAAAACCACCGAGAGAAAACTGCTCAGAGAGAGATGCCTAAAGCAATTGCAAAGCCAGGCTTTGTAAATTTCCAGAGAAAATGTTCATTACTCCCAGGCATTAGTCTATGCACCGGGCTCTCCCTCTCTTGCCTTCTTTCCCAGCAATCCCTCCAATAATTGAAATGGAACCTTGGCTTCTCACCTGGCAGCTCACAATGCCTTGTACCATTCAACTTTTCCCAAGCACAGAGAAATTCAGCATCACGTCTCCTTGGCTCAATGGCTGGGAGTGCAGTGAGAGCTGGAAGCAGAAAAATTATCAGGAAAAAGCAAGCACTTAGAAGGAGCTAATACACTGTGCACAGTCTGGCCTAACACAGCCCTGACCCAGCCCCCTCACCCCTAAACATCCTAGACCCCATACCCCAAGCCATCATTAAACAGCCAAATTCTTATAAACAGCCAGGAAAATCTAATTTTTAACCCATAATTGCAACAATTTTCTCCGAATTATATAGAACCTTAGGCCCAGATTGCAGTCCATTTCTTTCTATAAACACACTCCTTTTTATATATACACTCCTTTTAGTTGCAGTTGCCTACAGTGAGAAATGGTCACTTATCTGAGAGGATGTTTCTGCAGTGAATCACACCGTGTGCCTGCGTTGCAGGAATACTCCTGCCAGCTCTCCTGGATACCAATGGTGATGTCCTGGGATTGCTCCTTGGGGTCTTCCTCCACTTTCCTGTGCCTGGCAAAGAAAGCATCCTGCTTCCTGTCAAGGTTATCCACGGCAGGCAGCTCCAGGTTGTCAGTCACAGTTCTGGGTCTCTTTTGGGTCATCGTGGTCAAATTTGGTGCATGTTGTGCAGCAGTCATGGCCGGCAGTGGTGGCAGCAACACGTTTCCCCTCTCCATTTCGAATGAATGTTCTGATGCCCTGGACAAGAGAAGCAAATTCATGACTCTGATGTACATAGAATGTAGGCAGTTCTTAAAAGCTTGGCTACATCCTGCTGTTCATGCCATTGTCTCAACAAGGCAACACTTTCAAAGACTAGAGGCTTCAAATAAGAGGCAGTTTGAATTGGAAGAGACTTTCACATTCAGTAACAGAGTGGCCTAGCACATCTCTGATCATCTGAAATCAGGATGTCAATGGAATTCTGGCAGCAAGAAGCAGCACCAAGTAGCACTATTTGTAGTCAGCTGCACAAAGTTTCCAAGAACACACCAAGCAGCGAATCCCAGCTCATGGACTGCAGCATCAGAAGAGCAGGAAATGAAGTTAAACCCAGTGAGAAGGCTCAGGTGTAAGGCTGCACTTCTTGCCTGACTCTGCTGTGCATGGCACAGTCCTCTCACCTCTTTCAGCAGCCACTTTTCCCATGCTTTGGTCCCTACTCACTGCACACGTGCTCTCCAGCTGCTCTGCCTTGGCTCAGCTGATGCTGTATCAAGCTGATGCTGGAGCACAGCACCATCCCCGACCTGACCCAGAGCCCTCTCTGCCCAAAACTACCTCCTACCCTTCTCACTCCAAAAGCCAGCACATGACTAAGAAGCTGCTCATTTTCCCTGAGGAAAAGCGAGGAAGGAATTCCAGAATCAAAGCTCTTCCATTCCTAATGCCATTAGAACAGCCCTTCTCCCAGCCAATCATCAGCCCCAACACCTCTGTGCTTTCAGAGAATGTCAGAAGGGAAAGGCTCCCTACCCTGACCCACCTACACCTTCAGAGCTGCTTTCTGCACTGGTTGCTTCTGTGGGAATTCTTAAAATCACAGAGGTTTAGGAAAACTACAAAAAGCAAACCTCAGAGACAACAAAATTACAGTGAGAGCTAAGCAATGGCCGTAAGACTTATCAACAGAAAAATTATAGAAGAAGTAGAAAAATAAGGACAAATCAAACAATAGTTTGTACATTAACACTTGTCTCTAAGCTACAGAGAAGTATATCTAGCAAGATATTAAGAAGTTCTAAGCTCAATAATAGAGCACTGTATTTTAAAGCTTACAAAAAAGAATTACACTCAAAAGAAGCAAACATTAACTAAAATATATGTACATATAGTAGTTAGATATAACTACTGTCAAGATGCTTTTGCTTTGTGTGATTAGTCAAGAAACTTCTAAAATCAGTCGTAGTTCTGTAGAATCATTAAGTTCTTTGTCTGCAATCAAAAATGTAAACTTCTTCTCATTGTCATAACCATGGAATAAGACTAATGCTAAAAATAAACAAATTAAGACATGCTCCAGCATGGGAACAACAATCCCCTCCCATTCATCATTTCTACATAAACCCCCAACCAACAGTAGCTTCCAGCATGTAAAGGCCAATCTGCAGCAGCTGTAGTTGCAGAAGGCACACCATGTTCGAAGCAAACTCTGGAGTGGCTGGACAGGAGATCCAGTTCTTCATGCTACCCTTCTGAAGAGAGACTTAGATTTACACATCTTTCTTACATCCCATCACTGCATACTCACTTCAGTTGATTGGAGTCTTTGTTTGCTGAAAGCTGAAATGATTTGGTTGGGAATGTTTTGTCTCAATCCTTTTTCTTCCTGGGAGTATCCCCCTTGTCTTCCTTCTAGTAAGAAGAATAAAAACAGGGGAAAAAATTGACTCAGGTCTTCAAAGTTCACCTAAAGTACAGACCAGTACAGCTCACTTTGATAAATTCTGGCTGAAAACATTAAAAATAACACACTGGAACTCCCTTGAGAGGAGAAGCATCATGGTTCTAACTGCCAACCTATGAAGCGGAAACTCCACGTGGGTTTTTCAAACGCCACCTAGCTCATTGTCCAAACCCACTTGCCCTGGCCCCTCTCACCTTCTTCTTTCCAGGGGACTCCTCAGGACTCCTCATGGCTTTCCTCTTCAAGTCTGCCTTCCTCAAAGGGAAGAACAACTTCTTCTCCCCAGGAGGCAAGGGCACTTTCTCCTTGTGCCAATCCCCAGGCCTGTGGCCACTGGGGTTCAGGGCATCACATTCCTGAGCATGTCTGTGGAGCTGGCATCCAAAAAACCTTTGGCGTTGGCCTGGTGGGAGCCCTTGTCCTTTCTGTCCTCAGAAGGCTTGTGAAGTGCTGGCTGCAGGTTTTTTCTGGTGGTGCCTTTTGGCTTCAATATTTTCTTTACTTTGGGCTGCTTCTTGCAAGATTGGTTTGTGACCTGCAAAAGATTAGGCTCACTCTCCAGCTTCAGGACTTTCTTGCATTTGTCATCAACCAGGGGATTGCTGAGCCTTTTGATACCCACAATCTTCCTGGGCAAGACCTCCTTGGTGTGCACAAGAGGCTTCAGAGAGCTGTGTGTGCTCATAACATGAGATTCCTGTGGAGCCTGAGTCACTTGGCCAGAGGTCTTGTGAAAATGCTTGGTTGTTTGGCCAGAGGTCTTGTGAGTTTCCACGGCCACGTGGGCAAAGGTCTTGTGGAAATCCGTGGATACTTGTCCACAGCTCTTGTGAGGAGGCTCCCTTGCCTTGGAGTAGTGCTGGCAGGAAGTGCTGCTGATGCCCTGCTCCTGCTTCACACCCTCCTCACGTCCATTCCCAAGGGCAATTTCCCTGAGACCCTCTCTTGCCACTAATCCTTGCTTTCTCTGGGTCACCGGGTTGTCAAGGCACCACTTTTTAGCAGTTGATGGCTCAGGCTGCCAACAAAAGAGAAGAGAAGGATTCAAGACTGGTGCCTCTTTTGACTCTTTCTGTCCTAGCATAGCTCACCAGAGCCTGGGGACTCTTGCCCAGAGGTCATCAAGTCCGGCCTTTGGCCTGTGAAGAAAGGACTCTAAATTAACAGGCCACAGGCACTGACTTGCTCCTTTAGCACCATGTGAGGAATAAAAAACCATCAAGCAGTCAATGGCAAATACCTAAGCCTTCATTGCACTGAGAGGGCTCTTACAAATCAATATTTCCAAGGCAAACTGGGCAGAATTTGGTAGCAGAGTACATCTGCTTCCTTCCTAAGACACCACATTGCAGTGACAAGGGGCTGTGGAAGCAGCCTCTCCACAGTCTCTGAATTCACCTCACGTACTGGCAGGTCCAGCACCCTTGGAAGGTTGTCCTCCTCACTGTCACTGGAGCTGATCTCTCTGTCACAGACTGAGGAGATGTGGCACTCCCTGGTGCTCCCTGACTCGGAGCTGCTAGGCTGTGCTGGTGCCACACTCTCATGCTGGGACTGGAGAAATCTGCAAGGCCACCAGGAGACAAAATTAGGAAACAGCAGGGGGGAAGGTTACTTACTTATTCCACTGACAGGGAAGCATTCAAAACCAAAACCGGACCCTGTGTTTGGCCACTGAGAGCAGAGGGGAGAAGGCCAGAGGAATACATTGCCATACTCAAAATACAAAGCTCCAGAATAAAAAAATGCTTGCAAATTATCCAACCTCTAACTCACACCCAGTCAGACAAACATACACATTTCCCATAGCTTATAGAAATTTTGTCTTCATCCCACTCAGCAACTACTTGTATTATTAGCATATAAGGCGAGGTACTTAAAAAGTCCAGGTGAAATAATACGTGTCTTTGTGTTTCTTTTGAAATAAAAGAACTACAGCACATTTTTGAAAACTTCTACTTGGGCAACTGAAGAAAGTTTTACAAGAAAGTAACTTGAAAATGTCATCAGTAGATCTACACAGTTTAGGTAGCTGTAGCATTTCTTGTCCTGCCAGGCATCAAAACCATAGCCAGGAATGATCCGATTCAGCTGGTATCCCTTAGTATTTATGTCAGCCTAAGCATTATCAGGTTGACGAGTACCATGAGGGACTAGATGTTAAGCACCACAGACTAAAAGAAGACAAAAAATTCAATCTGGTATACAAAGACTTAAGGGTTTTTTCTTCACTTTTAGTTTGTTTTGGTTTTTATCACAGTCATTGTACTCATGACGTGGTTTAGTGCACTTGACATTGCTCGATTAATGATAGGACTTGATGATCTTCAAGTCCTTTTCAAACTGAAACAATTTAGTGAGTCCATCATAAAACAACAGTTTTTCTGTTGGTGAAAATTCCCTGCAATCAAGTTTTCTGAGAAGAATTTACTAATATCCCGAACTGTTGTGCATTCCAGGTTCTTCCAAGCAACTGCCCAGCAGAGATGAGAACAGAGTCTGGTTGCTTACAATGTTCTTGGCTGAGAACTCGGCAATGTTTCTGAAACTGTGCCAGCCTGCCCTGGAAAGCAGAAATGAAAAGGTTGCATTTATATACCTCCCTTAGAGCGTATATTAGCCTGTGGTCTCTCAGCACCAGATTAGAGTCACTTTCTTCTAGGGAGGCTTTGCCACCAAGATTGTTCATCACTCCAGATGGGAGTTTCCTAACTCAATACTGCTTGTCCTCTGCTGAACTGCTACCTTGAGCTCTTGGTAATGATTGGTCAGTTTCTTAAGCCATTCCTAAATCCATCCCTGTTCAGCAAAGCAGAGGAAATCACACTGCTTCAACAGTATGAACACTTGATGGTCTCTGCTACATAGAACACACAAAATTACCTGCCAGCACACAAAGAACTGTGTTTTCTTTGCACTTCTACTTACTCTGCTTCTGTGCTGCAGATCCATCAGGCTGGGATTCCTAGAA
Organism: Pyrgilauda ruficollis; assembly: GCF_017590135.1. Taxonomy (NCBI): domain Eukaryota; kingdom Metazoa; phylum Chordata; class Aves; order Passeriformes; family Passeridae; genus Pyrgilauda; species Pyrgilauda ruficollis. The sequence continues at coordinate 15,152 of NW_024528911.1, read as the reverse complement.
TAAAAGGACAAAGGGGCACAGCATGGAGCTAAACAGCACATCTACTGACATCAAAACTGTGTTAATGGCATGTGCATTTTTGAATAAGTCTTTTGAAAACACTCTAAGAGCTGCCAAATAGCTGAGCTGGATTTCTGCTCAGCAGAAAGATCTCTTGTAATTTATCAGAAGGCCTGGCATATATGGGCTGGGTCACCTTTGTTGCCAATGGAGGTTTGGAAGTCTCTGCTCCTGGAAGCATCTGGAGATGTGACAGGAGAGCTGGCAGTAGGCTGCTCATTTCCTGGAAAGAGAGGGAGAGAAGCAGCTCTGAAAAATGTATTTGTCCCCACCCATTTTGTTAATGTATGTGAAACATAAGCAAGCTCAGAGATCTTCTATTTAGGAGCACTTACCCTCAAAATTTCTTCAATTGATGGAACATCAGAGGGCTTCTTTGCCTGAAACAAGAATGAGAGAAAGAGAAGGATTTTGTTTGGGTTTTTTACTAATTGGCAGCAACTCAGCAAACCTTTGCTTACCAACAGCTCCAAAAATGTATTGCAGATGTATTAATAATAAAAAGAGAGTAAGAATGAAAAAGGCTCATCTAAAGGGGAGTTAATAACAGAGACCAGGCATGGACAGAGCTGAACCCTACAATGTCAACTCTTCTTCCTCCTCCTCCTCTGAGATGTCTGTCTTCCCTTTGCAATCTGGCAGTCAGGGAGCAGTGTTTCCATTTCTAAACTACTACTCCTACTCCTACTTCTCTTTAGTACTATTACAGATTTTTAAAATTTATTATCATCCTTATAATCATCATCCTCATCATCATCATCATCACCATCATCATCATTATCATATCCTTATTACCACTACTTTTTAAATTAAGGTATGTTTTTGTAATCTGCTCCCTTTAAGAAACTGCACTTTCCCTAAGCTGCTGTTGAAGCAGTTGAGCCTTGCCTGCAAAGACACAGGCTGCATGTAAGAGTTGTGCATAAAGCCTCAGTAGTTTAAAAAAGCCACCAAAGCAATTAGAAATAATAGTTCCCAATTCTTCTAAGATAGTTCACAAGAGACAAGAATATTTGTCATTTAGACAAAGAAAATCAGACTCTTTCTTGTACTGAAGTTAAAAAAAAAAAAAAAAAAAAACCAAAAAAAAACCCCAAAAAAAACCAAACCCCCTGGATGCTCCAGCATGGGAACAACAATCCCCTCCCATTCATCATTTCTACATAAACCCCCAACCAACAGTAGCTTCCAGCATGTAAAGGCCAATCTGCAGCAGCTGTAGTTGCAGAAGGCACACCATGTTCGAAGCAAACTCTGGAGTGGCTGGACAGGAGATCCAGTTCTTCATGCTACCCTTCTGAAGAGAGACTTAGATTTACACATCTTTCTTACATCCCATCACTGCATACTCACTTCAGTTGATTGGAGTCTTTGTTTGCTGAAAGCTGAAATGATTTGGTTGGGAATGTTTTGTCTCAATCCTTTTTCTTCCTGGGAGTATCCCCCTTGTCTTCCTTCTAGTAAGAAGAATAAAAACAGGGGAAAAAATTGACTCAGGTCTTCAAAGTTCATCTAAAGTACAGACCAGAACAGCTCACTTTGATAGATTCTGGCTGAAAACATTAAAAATAACACACTGGAACTCCCTTGAGAGGAGAAGCATCATGGTTCTAACTGCCAACCTATGAAGCGGAAACTCCACGTGGGTTTTTCAAACGCCACCTAGCTCATTGTCCAAACCCACTTGCCCTGGCCCCTCTCACCTTCTTCTTTCCAGGGGACTCCTCAGGACTCCTCATGGCTTTCCTCTTCAAGTCTGCCTTCCTCAAAGGGAAGAACAACTTCTTCTCCCCAGGAGGCAAGGGCACTTTCTCCTTGTGCCAATCCCCAGGCCTGTGGCCACTGGGGTTCAGGGCATCACATTCCTGAGCATGTCTGTGGAGCTGGCATCCAAAAAACCTTTGGCGTTGGCCTGGTGGGAGCCCTTGTCCTTTCTGTCCTCAGAAGGCTTGTGAAGTGCTGGCTGCAGGTTTTTTCTGGTGGTGCCTTTTGGCTTCAATATTTTCTTTACTTTGGGCTGCTTCTTGCAAGATTGGTTTGTGACCTGCAAAAGATTAGGCTCACTCTCCAGCTTCAGGACTTTCTTGCATTTGTCATCAACCAGGGGATTGCTGAGCCTTTTGATACCCACAATCTTCCTGGGCAAGACCTCCTTGGTGTGCACAAGAGGCTTCAGAGAGCTGTGTGTGCTCATAACATGAGATTCCTGTGGAGCCTGAGTCACTTGGCCAGAGGTCTTGTGAAAATGCTTGGTTGTTTGGCCAGAGGTCTTGTGAGTTTCCACGGCCACGTGGGCAAAGGTCTTGTGGAAATCCGTGGATACTTGTCCACAGCTCTTGTGAGGAGGCTCCCTTGCCTTGGAGTGGTGCTGGCAGGAAGTGCTGCTGATGCCCTGCTCCTGCTTCACACCCTCCTCACGTCCATTCCCAAGGGCAATTTCCCTGAGACCCTCTCTTGCCACTAATCCTTGCTTTCTCTGGGTCACCGGGTTGTCAAGGCACCACTTTTTAGCAGTTGATGGCTCAGGCTGCCAACAAAAGAGAAGAGAAGGATTCAAGACTGGTGCCTCTTTTGACTCTTTCTGTCCTAGCATAGCTCACCAGAGCCTGGGGACTCTTGCCCAGAGGTCATCAAGTCCGGCCTTTGGCCTGTGAAGAAAGGACTCTAAATGATGGCTCAGGCTGCCAACAAAAGAGAAGAGAAGGATTCAAGACTGGTGCCTCTTTTGACTCTTTCTGTCCTAGCATAGCTCACCAGAGCCTGGGGACTCTTGCCCAGAGGTCATCAAGTCCGGCCTTTGGCCTGTGAAGAAAGGACTCTAAATTAACAGGCCACAGGCACTGACTTGCTCCTTTAGCACCATGTGAGGAATAAAAAACCATCAAGCAGTCAATGGCAAATACCTAAGCCTTCATTGCACTGAGAGGGCTCTTACAAATCAATATTTCCAAGGCAAACTGGGCAGAATTTGGTAGCAGAGTACATCTGCTTCCTTCCTAAGACACCACATTGCAGTGACAAGGGGCTGTGGAAGCAGCCTCTCCACAGTCTCTGAATTCACCTCACGTACTGGCAGGTCCAGCACCCTTGGAAGGTTGTCCTCCTCACTGTCACTGGAGCTGATCTCTCTGTCACAGACTGAGGAGATGTGGCACTCCCTGGTGCTCCCTGACTCGGAGCTGCTAGGCTGTGCTGGTGCCACACTCTCATGCTGGGACTGGAGAAATCTGCAAGGCCACCAGGAGACAAAATTAGGAAACAGCAGGGGGGAAGGTTACTTACTTATTCCACTGACAGGGAAGCATTCAAAACCAAAACCGGACCCTGTGTTTGGCCACTGAGAGCAGAGGGGAGAAGGCCAGAGGAATACATTGCCATACTCAAAATACAAAGCACCAGAATAAAAAAATGCTTGCAAATTATCCAACCTCTAACTCACACCCAGTCAGACAAACATACACAATTCCCATAGCTTATAGAAATTTTGTCTTCATCCCACTCAGCAACTACTTGTATTATTAGCATATAAGGCGAGGTACTTAAAAAGTCCAGGTGAAATAATACGTGTCTTTGTGTTTCTTTTGAAATAAAAGAACTACAGCACATTTTTGAAAACTTCTACTTGGGCAACTGAAGAAAGTTTTACAAGAAAGTAACTTGAAAATGTCATCAGTAGATCTACACAGTTTAGGTAGCTGTAGCATTTCTTGTCCTGCCAGGCATCAAAACCATAGCCAGGAATGATCCGATTCAGCTGGTATCCCTTAGTATTTATGTCAGCCTAAGCATTATCAGGTTGACGAGTACCATGAGGGACTAGATGTTAAGCACCACAGACTAAAAGAAGACAAAAAATTCAATCTGGTATACAAAGACTTAAGGGTTTTTTCTTCACTTTTAGTTTGTTTTGGTTTTTATCACAGTCATTGTACTCATGACGTGGTTTAGTGCACTTGACATTGCTCGATTAATGATAGGACTTGATGATCTTCAAGTCCTTTTCAAACTGAAACAATTTAGTGAGTCCATCATAAAACAACAGTTTTTCTGTTGGTGAAAATTCCCTGCAATCAAGTTTTCTGAGAAGAATTTACTAATATCCCAAACTGTTGTGCATTCCAGGTTCTTCCAAGCAACTGCCCAGCAGAGATGAGAACAGAGTCTGGTTACTTACGATGTTCTTGGCTGAGAACTCGGCAATGTTTCTGAAGCTGTGCCAGCCTGCCCTGGAAAGAAGAAATGAAAAGGTTGCATTTATACGCCTCCCTTAGAGTGTATATTACCCTGTGGTCTCTCAGCACCAGATTAGAAAGTCACTTTCTTCTAGGGAGGGCTTTGCCACCAAGATTGTTCATCACTCCAGATGGGAGTTTCCTAACTCAATACTGCTTGTCCTCTGCTGAACTGCTACCTTGAGCTCTTGGTAATGATTGGTCAGTTTCTTAAGCCATTCCTAAATCCATCCCTGTTCAGCAAAGCAGAGGAAATCACACTGCTTCAACAGTAGGAACACTTGATGGTCTCTGCTACATAGAACACACAAAATTACCTGCCAGCACACAAAGAACTGTGTTTACTTTGCACTTCTACTTTGCTTCTGTGCTGCAGATCCATCAGGTTGGGATTCCTAGAATAAAAGGACAAAGGGGCACAGCATGGAGCTAAACAGCACATCTACTGACATCAAAACTGTGTTAATGGCATCTTATGGGCATGTGCCTTTTTGAATAAGTCTTTTGAAAACACTCTAAGAGCTGCCAAATAGCTGAGCTGGATTTCTGCTCAGCAGAAAGATCTCTTGTAATTTATCAGAAGGCCTGGCACATATGGGCTGGGTCACCTTTGTTGCCAATGGAGGTTTGGAAGTCTCTGCTCCTGGAAGCATCTGGAGATGTGACAGGAGAGATGGCAGTGAGCTGCTCATTTCCTGGAAAGAGAGGGAGAGAAGCAGCTCTGAAAAATGTATTTGTCCCCACCCATTTTGTTAATGTATGTGAAACATAAGCAAGCTCAGAGATCTTCTATTTAGGAGCACTTACCCTCAAAATTTCTTCAATTGATGGAACATCAGAGGGCTTCTTTGCCTGAAACAAGAATGAGAGAAAGAGAAGGATTTTGTTTGGGTTTTTTACTAATTGGCAGCAACTCAGCAAACCTTTGCTTACCAACAGCTCCAAAAATGTATTGCAGATGTATTAATAATAAAAAGAGAGTAAGAATGAAAAAGGCTCATCTAAAGGGGAGTTAATAACGGAGACCAGGCATGGACAGAGCTGAACCCTACAATGTCAACTCTTCTTCCTCCTCCTCCTCTGAGATGTCTGTCTTCCCTTTGCAATCTGGCAGTCAGGGAGCAGTGTTTCCATTTCTAAACTACTACTCCTACTCCTACTTCTCTTTAGTACTATTACAGATTTTTAAAATTTATTATCATCCTTATAATCATCATCCTCATCATCATCATCATCACCATCATCATCATTATCATATCCTTATTACCACTACTTTTTAAATTAAGGTATGTTTTTGTAATCTGCTCCCTTTAAGAAACTGCACTTTCCCTAAGCTGCTGTTGAAGCAGTTGAGCCTTGCCTGCAAAGACACAGGCTGCATGTAAGAGTTGTGCATAAAGCCTCAGTAGTTTAAAAAAGCCACCAAAGCAATTAGAAATAATAGTTCCCAATTCTTCTAAGATAGTTCACAAGAGACAAGAATATTTGTCATTTAGACAAAGAAAATCAGACTCTTTCTTGTACTGACATTAAAAAAAAAAAAAACAAAACGAAACCACCCGGGTATAATGCAACCCCACACAAGGTGCAGTTTCTGCTTGGTTTCTAACTCTCAACACTGTTTATGGTCAGGGAACTCAGGCAGGTCTCCAGGCAGGCTCCTTCTGCCAAGACTGAACTTCTGCTCAGCACAAAGATCTCTTGTCATTTATTGCAAGCCCTGAAAAAAGTGGGCTGGGTTACCTTTGCCTGCACAGGAAATTTGGAAGTATCTGTTCTCACAGGTAACTGAAGGGATGGCAGGAGAGGTGACAGGGGGCTGCTCATTTCTTGCAAAGAGAGGGAGAGAAGCAGCTCTCAGGAGTTTTCCTCAGGGACACAGAGGGAGTTTCACCTTTCCCAGAGTCAGAGGGATCCACCTTCCCGATGGATTTGTACAGGCTTTCCCATGGAGATCTGCTATTGAAGAGTACCCACCTTCAATATTCCTTCAATGGACTGCACATCAGTGTGCATCATGGGCTGAAACAAGAAAGAAGGAAACACTGTGAGTTTGTTTGGGTATTTTCCTCATTGATAGCAAACAAGCATGCACTCAGTCAACATCTCCTGACCAGCAGCTCTAAAAATGTCATGCAAGTCCATTCATCATGAAATGCTAGTAAGGAATAACAGTTTCATCTGAAGGGCAGTGAGGAAGAGAGACCAGGCAGAGCAAGAGCTGAAATCACCAGTCACCTCCTGCAAGATCAATGTCTGGCTTCCCTGGCAGTCAGGAAACACTCTTTCCATTGCTGACTTTTTATTCATCTTATTCAGAAAGTAGGTTGCTGCAGTGTGCTCCCTTTATTGAATATCACTTCCTGTAGTTAGTATTGTAGCAGCTAAGCTCTGCCTGCAAAGGCATAGGCGGCCTCTGCATGTGAAAGAGTTGAGCAAGAAGTTTCATTTGTTAAGAAAAAACAATTGTAAATAACAGTTTCAAATTCCAGAGAAATTCCCACTTCAGTTCTAGAGAAGGAGTAATATTTGCTGTTCACCCAAATAATATCAGACTCATTTTCTGAAATAAAGAAAAAAACCAAAAATCAAACGATTGAAATGCAACCCTTGCAAGGTGCAGTTGGTGCTTGGCTTCCAGTTCAGAACACTGTTCCTACTCAGGTAACTCGGGATGGCTCCAGGCTGACTCCTCATTCCAAGATTGAGCTTTTGCTTGGCAAATCACTTGACCATCTTCACATGGCCTCCTGGAAAGATATCCTACTACTTCTTACACACAGCTCTTGAACACAGAAAAGGGTTCAGGCTTTCAGGTGCGGGGCCTTTTCTGAAGGACTAAAGCAGAGACCACAAACTTCACACTAAGCCCAGCTCATGGACCAGCTTTGCAAGGTTGCTTTGATTCTGGTGAGCATTTCTGGCACAAGGAAAGCACCCGCACATGGAGCTCGTGCAAGATAGAGCAGACTCTTCATCTGTTTTCAGCCAGCTTCAAGGGAGAAATCTTCCTTCTTCCTGAGAACAGCAGTGATCTGGAGTTGTCCTCAAGTTCTGCTTCTTGCCTCCAGACTTTGTAAACTGCAGAGGAACACAGCTTGACTTGCCCTTTTTTTTTTTTTTTTTTTTTTTTGTTTGGTTGGGATTTTTTGACTCTCCTTTTTCAACACACTCCAAGGAAGATGCCACATTCCTGTTCCTTTCTGCACACTGACACTCCCGAATTCTTGGCCCAGCCATGAAGCCTCTGAGACATCCCAGTCTGTCAGTGCAGGCAATACCGGGCTCTCTGCTGGGGCTGAGGGGCTCCTAAAGACATGAACAAGGAGGTTGGCTTTACAAACAGCTTTGTTCATGTGCTGGGAGAAGAGGTGAAACCTGGCACAGGAGGACAAGAGATACATCTAGGCTTCATTGATGCCTTGTTTTCAAGGCTTCTCACAGCTGCTTTGGAAAGATGCCTTCAAGAGACCAGGGTGACATAGGACAGCGAAGGTTCTGCTTTGGGCAAGAGGAGAAAGAGCTGTTCAGTGTCTCTGTGAAGGCTAAGTGAGTCTCTGCATGGTTATCCCCTGTGGATGAAGTCACTCTGCACTGGATTCTGCTTGCCTGTCCAACTGGAAGCCTCAAGTTTTCAGTGCTGCCAGGAAAAGAAGCCATCAAGAAGAAATTCCCAGCTGCAGGTGACATGTGCCTTAGACACTGAATGAGTGTCATGGTTTGACATGAAGTGAGGTTTTGGGAAGTTATGGTCAAACCAATCAGTGGCCAAATTTCAGATTGGCACCTGGTGTGGCCACTCGGGACTTGGATACGCCTCTGAGAACACACAGGGGTTAAAAGCAGAGCACTCCCAGAGAGACTTCCTCTTTGGAGTCTGGCAGGTGAGGGGATCGGACCTCTCCCCCCCCAGCTGTGTCTGGGTGGGGGAGGGGGGGGGGCCATGCAGCCTGAGAGAGGGAAAGCCGGAGCCGCTTGCCAGATGCAGGGGTGGAGGAGTTCCTGGGATGGTTTGGGCAGCCCCCCGGAAAGAGGGCAGGAGAGCAACTTAACGCTCAAACCCACCTAGCAGTGGCTGGGTGAAATCTTTTCACAAGCAACAAGGCAAGTCGTTTGGCAGAACAGAAGTAGCTGATTTCCCAGTGAGAAAGGCTGCTCTCACTTGCTGCATGTGCAAGGACCGCAGTGTTACAGCAATAGGGCAGCGTGCAGGCAGCACTCTGCACAAAAGGGGAGGAAATCCTGGATGGGAACCGACCTTCTCTGCCTCCCACCCCAGCCTCTGCCCCCTGCTCACAGCTGCCATCCCATCAGAGAACACCAATGTTGGCATCAGCTTTTGCTCAAGGTGATCTATGGTTTAGATGTTAGAGTCTTTTTATCTGTTGCCTGGGTTTCTCTTGAATAAAAGGAGACTGGCATATTTTTCTCCTATTTGCTGCAAGGAAGGTAGGTACTGACCCCCTTTACTTCCTGGTGATTGTGGATATTAAAGATGATGCAAGCACAAGATATCTGGCATGGCATTACAGAACCCAAAGGGAAAAGAATTCTTGGAAAACCCCTTTTTTTTTTTTTTTTTTTTTTTTTTTTTTTTTTTTTTTTTTTGTTTGGGATTTTTTGACTCTCCTTTTTCAACACACTCTGAGGAAGATGCCACATTCCTGTTCCTTTCTGCACACTGACACTCCCGAATTCTTGGCCCAGCTATGAAGCCTCTGACACATCCCAGTCTGTCAGTGCAGGCAATACGGGGCTCTCTGCTGGGGCTGAGGGGCTCCTAAAGACATGAACACGGAGGTTGGCTTTACAAACAGCTTTGTTCACGTGCTGGGAGAAGAGGTGAAACCTGACACAGGAGGACAAGAGATACATCTAAGCTTCATTGATGCACTATTTTCAAGGCTTCTCACAGCTCCTTTGGAACAATGCCTTCAAGAGACCGGGGTGACGTAGGACAGCGAAGGTTCTGCTTTGGGCAAGAGGAGAAAGAGCTGTTCAGCGTCTCTGTGAAGGCTAAGTGAGTTTCTGCACAGTTATCTCCTGTGGATTAAGTCACTCTGCACTGGATTCTGCTTGCCTGTCCAACTGGAAGCCTCAAGTTTTCAGTGCTGCCAGGAAAAGAAGCCATCAAGAAGAAATTCCCAGCTGCAGGTGACATGTGCCTTAGACACTGAATGAGCCACACTGCTGGCCTGGATGAAATGGCTTTCTGAAGGGATGTCCAGGAAGGTGCCAGGAAAAATCCTCTTTGGTGTGCAGCTGTTCAGTGTAACTGAGGCCAAAGACTTTCATTCCAATGGAATTCAAAGCAGGAGGAGGGAAGAACAGCAGAGTTTCTTCTGCTCTGCACCTCTTCACTGTCAGGTTCCCTGCAGGGCAGGAGTCTCCCCACAGCTCTTGTTTCACCCAAAAAAACAGGGAGGGCTGAGCTTTCAGCCAAAGGCCCCCTTGATCAGCCTTGCCAAGATCCTTTCTCTGGCTGAATCTTTCTCCTCCATGCAGCACAGCTCATGGGATATTTCCTCAGAGCCAAGAAGCCCAGTCCTGTTGCCCAATCACCTCTCCCATGCTGAACATCCGGCACACAGGCCATAGATGCAGGGCTGCAGCCTCACTGTTTCTTCCTCCTCCTCCCTCTCCAGGCTTCAGCACTGCAGGATAGTGTGATCAAAGACAGGTCAAAGACAGGTTCATCTTTCTGAGCAAGTCAAAGGAAGAAAATAGGATATCAACAGGACTGAAACAAGCAGAAAATGAAAGAAGGGATTTTTCTATTACAGAGCCTTTGTCCAAAACAACCATGAAGAGAAACCAGTGAGTCAGGGGCCACAGTCACAGATCCCTACTGCAGAGGAGGATCATTCAGCATATTCACTCCAAGTTTCATCTCTCAGCTCCTAAATGGACTCATCCTGGAGTGAAAACTCCAGAAGGGCTAGACAATGATGCCAGAGGACAAGTGGGAATACTGCCAGGTTTGGCACCGGAAGTCCAGTGTCATCATGACATTTTATGAAACATCCTCTGCTAGGATTTTTCCCCTCCTGAGGAGCTGAGGGCCTCAGGAAAGAAATGTAAACAATAACTATCTGCTGCTGTGGAATGCAATAGGTGCATCTGTGATTGGTGCATGTTGGTTGTTTCTAATTAAGAGCCAATCACAGATGCAGCTGCATCGGACTCTGAGAGTCACAAGATTTTGTTATGCATTCTATTTCTATTCTTGTTCTTTGTAGCCTTCTGATCATCCTTTTCTCTCTATCCTTTTAGTATAGTTTTAATGTAGTATTTTAATATATATATCATAAGATAATAAATCAGCCTCCTGAGAAAATGGAGTCAAGCCTCGTGTCTCCACACATGGGGAGTTACCTACAGTCCAGGAAAGGTTTTCTTAAGGAGAAAATCTAGAAAGGAAGCAGAGGGCAATAAATGTCTGATGCAGATGGTCTGCAAACGCCGCAGAGGTCTCAAGGGGACACCCGAATAGTGACAGTATTATAGGTCTCCTGTCCTGACTGCCCTCAGACAGCAGAGAGGGGGAGGCAAGGGGCTGTGGGAGCAGCCTCTGCATTTGATTTGCATTCACCTCAGGTGCTGGTGCTCTTGGAAGTGCCGAGACTGAGGAGCTGTGGCACTCCCTGGTGCTCCCTGACTCGGAGCTGCTGGGCTGTGCTGGTGCCACCCTCTCATGCCGGGACTGGAGAGCTCTGCAAGGCCACCAGGAGACAAAATTAGGAAGCAGCAGGGGGGAAGGTTACTTGCTTATTCCATTGACATGGCAGCATTCAAAACTAAAACTGAACCTTGTGTTTGGGCACTGAGAGCAGAGGGGAGAAGGCCAGAGGAATACATTGCCGTGCTCCAAAAATAAAGCACCATATGAAAAAACACTCTGGGAATAATCAAACTTTTAACTCACACCCAGCCAGACAAGAATGTAAACAGCATCTCACTGCTACAGTGTGAAGATGCATTCAGCCAACTGAAGTTGATAAAAAATACCAAAATGGCCCAGTGCCTTTCTGAAAGCCCCAACCCCCAAAAGAAACACTTCCAATAAAGGGTAACAAATTTCAGGATGGATTCTTGGTCAATACAAAACCATAGGTAGATGTCTGTGTGACCTCCACTCCTCAAGAAAAGAACAGAGCACCTGGGGAAATACAGGTCTGGTTCTTAGGCAAACTCCAGTATGCCTGGATTGTTCATTTCTAATGGCAGATTTCCTGAAACCCCCACAAGAATGAAGCAACTTCCAACAGCAGCCCTGAGCAGCACCAAACCAAAGGCTGCAGCTTCAAGGGAAACCAGGAAGCCCTTCCCCTCTCCCCCTCAAATGAAAAGTAGTTTGTTTGGTCTAGAGGGTAGTTTGGGAACACAACTGTACCTTGGAGGAGCAAGTGAAGAAGATGGCTTTTCCACAACCTGTTTTGGTCACAAAAACAGAGAGGAGAGGAGGAGGCAAGGTTAGCTCAGGGAACTCAGCACAGTGCAACAAGTGGGGTTGATTTCAAGGCATGGCTGTGTGCCTGCCATAGGCACCACCTAAAAGTGACTTGGTCAGCAGCACTCTCAGCACTCCCACTTCTGTCTAACACTCTCAGATAATGCTTGTGCTGACAATCATGGTTTGACCCGGAAGTAAGATTTTGGGAAGTTATGGTCAAACCAATTAGTGGCCAAATTTCAGATTGGCACCTGGTGTGGCCACTCGGGACTTGGATACGCCTCTGAGAACACACAGGGGTTAAAAGCAGAGCACTCTCAGAGAGACTTCTTCTTTAAAGTCCGGCAGGTGAGCGGATCGGACCTCTCCCCCCCCAGCTGTGTCTGGGTGGGGGAGGGGGGAGGCCATGCAGCCTGAGAGAGGGAAAGCCGGAGCCGCTTGCTAGATGCAGGGGTGGAGGAGTTCCTGGGATGGTTTGGGCAGCCCCCCAGAAAGAAAAATAAAGTAGTCAAGAGGAGAAGGGGTGGGCAAGGTGCCCAGCCGCTGCCAAAACAAGCTGTGCTTTTAACCCTTTTAGTGTTGAAACAATAGAAGCTGTAAAAACACTGATCTTCCTCAGCTGGAAATTGAGAAAGGATAGAGGAGGGGAAAGATAAAAAAGTTTGAGTAAGTAAAAAAATGCCAGCAGATAGAGCACCCGAGATAGAGGAGATGATTAGAGTGGCTTTGGGCCGGACTTTTCTCTGACATAGCCACGAGCGAAGCCAAGTTCTTCCGTTAATGCAGAAACTGCACCTTGGGAGAGGCGGCTAGCCAAACGCCAAAAATAATAAGGCCGCGAGAAGAAGCCGAAAGAACAGAGACTGAGGGGGGAGGGTGTGTTAGAACTCTCGGCCTTCAACGAAGAATCTCTATTCCTGAGCCCCAGGCCCCAGGGGATTG
>NW_024528911.1:0-2199 GCF_017590135.1 Pyrgilauda ruficollis | reverse complement strand
TTGTGGATTGTTGTGTGTGTGTAGTTTTCCCCTTCCTTTTGTGTCTATGTAGATTAATAAAGTGTTGTTTTTTTCCCTCCATTCCCAAGTTAGAGCCTGCTTTGTTCTGTTCCCGGGTCACATCTCACAGTAACCATTTTTAAAAAATACACCTCTCATAAAAGCACTGGCACTGTGCCAGTGTCAATCCATGACAGTCGGCAGCACTCTCAGCACTCCCACTTCTGTCTAACACTCTCAGATAATGCTTGTGCTGACAATCAAGAAAAAATGGGCTTTGTGCTTCCACACAGATGCGATGCTTCAAGTGTTCCTGAAAAACATCACATTGCAGATCACAACTGAAACAAAAGTAGGAGTCCCTGAAGCATTTTCCATTCATCTGCCGCCTCTGGCTCAAACATGTTACAGCTCTACCAATACAGAGCCTGCTGAAAACAATGGAAAAGAGGCAAGAGAAGTTTGCTGCCACATTGGCCCACTCAGAAACACTCCGAGGCACAACGGCATCTGGTTCTCAGGAACGCATGGGGCTGGATTCCCTTTGTTTCCCAAATGGAAATTTAGAAGCCCAGACACGAGGCAGCAGGTTCAGGGCCTTTGGACAAGGGGAGCTCAGGAAAGGTGACTCCCAGCTTGAGGGAGGAGCAGCTCTGGCTGCCTGGCATGAGTTGTCAGTCTGGTCCTTGAACTGCTCTAGGCAGCATTGTGCTCACAGACTGAGAGGAAGGCTGATCTTACAACTCCAGGTTTTATCCTTCTCAGGGATTGCTACTCCTGATCCCAGCCATCAAGAAGGCTGGGAAGGGAAAGACTCTCTCCCCATTTCCTTGTGAAATGCTGAAGCAGTCCCTGGGCTGATCAACACAAGAGCTGGCAAATCCACTTGCAATGATCAATGGGATAAAATGCCAGTCTTGTTCTCCTTCAGACCTCTCACTCCAGTCTCCCCCCTTGCGAGTCAAACAGAATCTTCTATTCTGAAGGTGTTTCAACTTTCAAGGCTTGAACGTTCTCCACTTTCTAAACAACCTTGGAAATTCCCTCTCCACTTTAAACAGATATTTGGAAAGCTGCTTCCCGAGAAAATCATGGAGCTGCACTTAAAGCAATCCTATCAGCGTAATTAGAAAGGAGTTCTCAGACAATCAGAAAACACCAGGTCAAATCCCCCTGTTCCTCCTCAGCCACATATCTATGTACTCAATCACACCTGCCCACAACAAAACCCCAATAAACTGTCCCAGCATGGGAAACCAGATCCTTTAAACTGTCCCTGGCCTTTGAAAGACTACTGCAAAATGAGGCAAACTCGGGCTCTGATATTTATGGACATCAGGGAAGGTAGAGCATGCAGGCACAGCGCATGCAGGTATCTACTTCTACTCTACTGCTCAGTCTTCTCTGTACATACAATTCATAAATTCTTCCTTGCAAATGCAACTTCCCAAGTGTCCCAGGTTGCAAGGGGAGAGCTTTGTCTGCTCCAGCAGTGGCACTTACTCCAATACCACACCAATAATCAGCTCCTGAAAGTTTAATCATTCCTAGAGCCGAGGCACAGCTGCCTCATCTCATCCTGAGGGGCCGTCACTTACAATCAACAGGTTTTTGCACTGGATGGCATTTCTTATTCAGAGGCTATGAGTGCTGTCTACTGAAATGCCCAGACATTTTAGATAAGTCTGTAGATCTCCCAGTCTCCGCGGCCATGGAGACACCTTTGCTGCCCATGTCAGACCTGGCCATTGAAGCTGTTTGTCCAGATGCTCTTGAACCCTTTGCAAACCTGAACTCTGCTGCCACTCAGAACCCTGCACAGTTCCCTTAGGGTCAGGGAACTTTGGAAGCTTTGGGAAATGCACCTCCAGGCTTAGCACCAACACGCCCAGCACCTGGGAGCCTTGGTGCAGGGGGACTGCACAGTCCCAAGCCCTCCATCTCCAGGGGAAAAACAGCTCAGCACTGCAGAGTTAAAAATAGTCCTGTACTTGCTGCAGCTGCTCTACGCTTGATGTGTCACCAGGAAAAACCCAACAACCTGACTGTTCAAAGAAGCAGATGAAACTGAATGCCTGCCCTGAAGCATCCCCTCAGTCCTCAAAATCTTCAAATATCTTTTCACGCTAGAAGTAAAAATCTGCAGAAATCATCCGAACCCCCCAAAAAAACGCAACTCGTGCGTTGCTACAGATTGAA
>NW_024528910.1:0-823 GCF_017590135.1 Pyrgilauda ruficollis | reverse complement strand
TACACCGAAAAAATCCCAAAATTACACTGAAAAATTCCCAAAATTTCACCCTAAAAATGTCAAAATTCGTCCCCAAAATGTCCCAAATTCAGCCCAAAAACCCTGAATTACGGTCTTGAAAAAATCCCAAAATTACACCTGAAACAATCCCAAAATTTCCTCCTAAAAGTGTCAAAATTTGTCCCCAAAATGCCCCAAATTCAGCCCAAAAATCCCCAATTACGGTCCTGAAAAAATCCCAGAATTACACCGAAAAAGTCCCAAAATATCCCCCAAAATTCCCAAAATATTCCCCAAAAATCCCCAATCAAACACAGAAAAATCCCCCAAAAAATCTCCAAAATTTTTGTTTTTCTTCCCAAAAAGTCACAAAATCTTTCCCGGAAATCCCCCAATCCCTTCTCAAAAATCCCCAAAAATCCCAAAATTTTAAATCCCCCAAAAAATCTCCAAAATTTCCGTTTTTCGTCCCAAAAAGTCACAAAATCTTTCCCAGAAATCCCCCAATCCCTTCCAAAAATCCCCAAAAATCCCAAAATTTGCAAAATATTCCCTGAAAATCCCAAATCAAACACAGAAAAGTCCCCAAAATTTCAATTTTTCTTCCCAAAAAAACTTCAAAAATTTTGCCAAAAAATCCCCAAATATTTCCCAAAAAAAACCCCAAAATATCCCAAAAAACCCCAAAATCCTTTCTAAAAATCCCCAAATATTTCCTAAAAAAAATCCCCCAAAATCCCCAAAATTTCAGTTTTTCTTCCCCAAAAAAGTCCTAAAGTCTTTCCCAATAATCCCCAAAATTTTCCTAAAATATTCCCCAAAA
>NW_024528909.1:0-823 GCF_017590135.1 Pyrgilauda ruficollis | reverse complement strand
AAATACAGAGGAGGTTATGAATTTGTTGGCGCAGTGTACAGTGACTGATGGTTAAAAAAAGGAAGGAAATATTATCCTGTGTCTTCTTCCAGAGCTGCACTAACCAAGTTTGGTGCTGTCCCTGGTGCTCCCTAATGCCACAAACACAGATTTCCTGAAATTATTAAAAATTCCCAAAAAAAGAGCGAAAAATCCACATTGATGCCACGGGATAAAAGGGGTAATTCAGTGAAATTGGTGAATTGTGAGATACGCACGTACAGAAACATTTTAACATAAAATAAGATAATATGGATTCATTCAATTTCAATTAATTTTATCCCAGCAACAACATGGAATTCTCTGAATGAATGAAAACAATGGAAGTGGTGGTCTGGTACAGACACACACTCAGGGATTTCCAAAATCTGTATTTGGCTCTCTAAGATCCATCCTGGATCCAGACATGAAATTAAATACTCTTTAAAAGGGATCAGGGTGATTTTACCGATTTAATATACAGCTGGGTTTAGGCTATAGTAGAGAATAAATAAATGTTTGCAGATCAGTTTCACAAGCTGCTTTTTTTTGCTTAGAAATACAAGAAACCCAAAAATTTTCAGTAACTGTTTCTCATACCTGTCCTTAAAAGGAGTTTTTCCTAAATCCCATAAATGTTCCACATCACCTGGGAAATCCCTTCTGCTGGCACACACCCAGCTGTTAAAGCAGCTGTGTTCTACAATGCTTTGAGAGGGAGTGGATGCTCCATGGCTTTACAAGAAATCTCCATTTTTAAGACACAACTGACATCCCATTCCACCCTAAGGCCAGATGACAGGAA
>NW_024528908.1:0-831 GCF_017590135.1 Pyrgilauda ruficollis | reverse complement strand
TCTCTTCAGAAAAAAACATTGGACACTTCAACCGGAAGCCACTGCCCCTGACCACAAGCACGCTGCCATGGCCTGGCCATTCTGGCAAGGGGCACTGAGGAGCCTGCTCTCCCCAAAGACAAGAGGAATCAACTGCTGGATTTTCCGCAATGCAACAAGAAATGCAGACCCAAACCACCCAAGATTTAATCAACGAGAAGACCCACAGAAGGAATACCTCCAGGGTCTCCCTCACACTTGGGGTCCAGCTTCAACCCATCCCTGAGCCTGAGGTTTGGCAGGGGAAGCCAAGGCTTTGTGGGATATCATTTCTGCCTCCATGCTGTGCTGAGTGTGTGGCGAACTCAAATTCAGCACAGGCCTTTTCCCAACATCTGGATGCCCATGTCTGCACAGAGCAGCTCTGGCCAGTAACAGTACAATGGCAGCAGCAGCTGGAGATACCCCTGGCAATCAACTGGAAGCCCAGCTGCATGCAGACGCTGTGCTGGACCATCTCTTTGGCTCCCTCCAGGAGGTGTGAAATGGAGTGTCCCTGGAGCAAGACTTCAAATGAGTGCTTCTGGCTGTCCAGGATACAGCACATCACTACAGGAACCAAAAGCTTCCTGGGTCCCATGGTTAACAGTGTGGGATATACTGACCAGATGAGGTTTCATGCAAGGCTGTCAGGGGCTCTTCTGGAACATCCGGGAATTCTTCAGGGAACTCTTCAGGAGCCTTGTCATAGTTTGTCCCTATTGTTGGATTTACAAAAGCATGTTAACCTATGACAGTATATGGAAAAGGGGCTCTCATTCTTGTGAAGGCAGTACAGACTGACTACTCACG
>NW_024528907.1:0-824 GCF_017590135.1 Pyrgilauda ruficollis | reverse complement strand
CTTTCTTCTGAATATAAGGCAAAATACTATTCTGTGCCCCAGGACATGTAGAGCTTAGGCTACCAGAAGGCATTCTGTTTGTTCAGTGGGGACCTTAAATGTTAATAAGATGTTAACCATTTTGTTTGTTCATGTATGTACCTAGTGACTTATAATTCATAGCAAACAAACAGCTTTTTTTTGTAAGAGGATGGGATCTGTGTTTTGTATGAGAACAGCACATAGAATACACCGCATGAAATTACAGTCATCCTCACAATTAGTATTACAGGCTCATCATCAGCTGAATGAAGGGGAAATGTTTTCCCAGTGGCCTATTGATGCTCAGTGAGCACCAGAGGAAATGGGTTGCTTTGCTCTTAGGTCTGTGGGAAGGAGCATGCAGAAGTGCTGTGAGCCCTGCAGTGTACCTGGCACAGCTACTGAGCCCAGACAGTGATGGATGATTGCTTGGATTCAGGACGGTCATTTCCAGTTATGCCCACTGTATGATGGTCTTGTCAAAAGGACTTACTTCTCCTAAAATGATGCTCTGCTGGATACAGCTTCACAGGCTCAATTTTTAGCACTCCTGGATCTGAACTGTGATTTGTTGTGGTCCAGTCTTGTCTTGGACAATGAATAATAAGGGTTGCTAGATATTTGGGAAGGGACTTTAATATAAAAGTACTTGAGTGGGTGTCTACTCATATGCATAGCGTATGATCAAATCTTTTGTTTATGCTTTTTCACACAGTAACAAGTTCACCTTCCTGACATGCAGATGCCATGTATAGAAAACAAGGGCCATCCACAGATTGTTTATTTCTCTGCCTAGCCCTTAA
>NW_024528906.1:0-824 GCF_017590135.1 Pyrgilauda ruficollis | reverse complement strand
GTGACCACTGGGGGTCATGGAGTGACCGCCCCAGACCAACTGACCACCGAGGGACCCCGAGTGACCACGGGTGGACAACTGACCACCGAGGGACCTGGAGTGACCACTGGGGGACCCCGAGTGACCACCGAGGGACAACTGACCACTGGGGGACCCCGAGTGACCACCCCAGACCAACTGACCACCGAGGGCCACCAGGTGACCACCCCAGACCACCGAGTGACCGCTGGGGGCCACCGAGTGACCGCAGTGACCGCCACGAACCTCTCGGGCCACCAGGTGACCACCGGGGACCGAGTGACCACTGGGGGACACAGAGTGACCACTGGGGACCGAGTGACCACTGGGGGACACAGAGTGACCACCCTGGACCGAGTGACCACCGAGGGCCACCAGGTGACCACCGGGGACCGAGTGACCACCGAGGGCCACCGAGTGACCACTGGGGGACACAGAGTGACCACCCTGGACCGAGTGACCACCGAGAGCCACCAGGTGACCACCCCAGACCACCGAGTGACCACTGAGGGCCAGCAGGTGACCACTGGGGACCGAGTGACCACCCTGGGCTACCAAGTGACCACCACGAGCCCCTTGAGCCACCGAGTGACCACTGAGGGACACGGAGTGACCACCCCAGACCACCGAGTGACCACTGGGGGCCAACTGACCACTGAGGGACACGGAGTGACCACTGGGGGACACGGAGTGACCACTGAGGGCCATGGAGTGACCACTGGTCAGCCGGGGGGCCCGGGCGCGCCCCTCCCCCACTGGCCGCTGGCCGCCGCGGGGGGGGCGCTGCTGGTGGCGGTGGGGGCGGG
>NW_024528905.1:0-824 GCF_017590135.1 Pyrgilauda ruficollis | reverse complement strand
AAAATCCCACAAAAAAACCCCAGAAAAATCGAAAAACTCACCAAAAAAATCCCACAAAAAAACCTCAAAAAATTCACAAAAAATCCCACAAAAAACCCCAGAAAAATCAAAAAACCCACACAAAACCAAAAACTATCTCAAAAATCCCAAAAATACGGAAAAAAATTTTTTTAAATATCCCCCAGAAAGCTAAGAAAAAATCTAAAAGAAAAGCCGAAAAAAACCTCAAAAAAACCCACCAAAAATGCCGAAAAAAGCTCAAAACAAACAAACAAAAAAACCCAAACAAGCCCAAAAAACCTAAAAAAAAAAAACCCAAAAAAACTGAAAAAAAAGCCCAAAAAATCCTCCCAAAAAAACCCCGACCCCTCCCAAAAAATCCCCCCAAAACCCACCCGGGAGGGGCCTCGCCATCCCATAATTAGCCCCGGGGACGCCGTGATGGTTTTGGGGGGGGGGAGGGCGAACCGGAGGAGCGTCACCGTTGCCATGGCAACAAGGGCTTAACAATGGCGGGGACCCCCAACCCCCGTGGCGTTGCCATGGCAACGGGGCCCAAAATCGCAGTTGCTGCGCATCCCATAATAAGGGGGGGAGGGGGATGACGCCAGGAGCGTCGCCGTCGCCGTGGCAACCGCAGACGCCCCCGAAGAAACGACGGCGTTGCCACGGCAACGGGGACGAAAATCGGCGCCTGGCATCCCATAATAAGGGGGGGAGGGGGATGGCGACGCGCTGGGGCAGAGGAGGCGTCGCCGTTGCCATGGCGACGGGAGGGGCGGGGAAACGCGTTTTTGGGGCGTCGCCGTGGCAACGGGGGAGGG
>NW_024528904.1:0-824 GCF_017590135.1 Pyrgilauda ruficollis | reverse complement strand
AGTGTGGCTGTCCCCTCCTGCCCACCCGCGGCTCTCTCGGCGCTCCTGTCCCGCAGCAGCCGCTCCATGGCCTCGATCACCTGGGCACAGGCACCGCTGTCCCCGTGTCCCCAGCGCGGTGCCAGGGCTCCGTGCCCAGCCGCGCAGGGCCGGGCCGGGCCGGGCCGGGCCGCGGGGGCTCCCGGTGTCCCCGAGCCCGTCCTTGTCAGCCGAGCCGTGTCACCTTGTCCCGCTGCCGCAGCGCCCGCTCCAGCGCCGCGGCCTCGGCCGCCCGCTGCCGGCAGCCGCTCAGCGCCAGCTGCTGCTGCTGCTGCCGGCGCCGCTGGAGCAGCACCAGCTCCTTCTCGCGGTCGTTCTTCTGCGGGGAGAGCGCCCCGGCAGTGCCGGGCACGGCCCCGAGCCCGGGGCAGCCCCGGGGTGCCCGCGGTGCCCGCGGGGCCCTACCCGGATCAGCTCGTTCTGCAGCCGCTGCACCCGGTCCCGCAGCGCCCGCAGCTCCGCCGCGCCCGCCGCCAGCTCGCGGGACAGGGTGGCTGCGGGGACAGCCCTGTCGCCACCCGGGGTGGCTGCGGGGACAGCCCTGTCACCACCCGGGGTGGCAGTGCCCAGCATTTCCTGCCCGTCCCCAGGACAATGTGCCTTGTCCCTGTCACCCACAGGGTGGCAGTGCCCTGCCCGTGCCCGGCACGCACCCAGCCTGTCCAGCAGCTCCTCCCGGGTCAGCACGTCCAGGTCGGTGCCGCGGAGCTGCGCCGGCTCCCATCCCTCCATCCCATGGAGGTGGCATTGCTGTGCCCGGGTGTCCCCAAGGAGGTGGCGCTGGG
>NW_024528903.1:0-845 GCF_017590135.1 Pyrgilauda ruficollis | reverse complement strand
CGAGGAGCGCCCCACCTTCGAGTACCTGCAGTCCGTGCTCGAGGATTTCTACACCTCCACGGAGAAGCAGTACGAGCCCGAGCCGCAGCAGTGAGCCGCGGCCCCGCCAGCTCCTGGGGACAGCGCTGCAGGACAGCCACCAGCGGGCGGTGGCTCGGTGCCGGCGTTTCCCTCTCTCCCTTCCGCGCGTGGAGATGGGGAATGAGGACAGACATGAGGGAGGAGGAGGAGGATGCTGCCGGCTCTGTGGTTGTCGCAAAGACTGAAGAGGTGGCTGAGAGGTGGCGCAGCTCCTCGGAGGGCTGTGCCCACCCGGCAGGCATCACCTCTGGCACGAAGGACAGAAAACTCCTTCGTGACACACCTGGATAGAGAAAAGCCCCTCAGCCGCGCAGCTGCAGCTCCGGGAGGAAGGGCCCGTGGCCAGGGTGGTGGTGTGGGGGTGAAGGATCACTGCCCCACTCTGCGGGCGATGCTACACCCCCTCCGTGCCGCGGGCAGGGCTGGCAGCGTGTCCTGTCCGCACCTCCTTGGGCCGCACCAGCTCTGGAGCGTTCCTGCCGGGTGATGCCTCCTCTCTGCCTCAAGTCAGTAATAAAAAAACTGGATACGAGGACTTCCCACGTCTTTATTGAGGGGTCAGGGTGTGAGTGAGCCCCTGGAGGAGAAGGGAGAGGCCGGGGGGCTCCCCGGGCAGAGAGGGGTGATGCTGGGGTGGTACCCGGGGAGGGAATGGGGGGATGCCCGAGGAGCAGGAGAAATGTTCTTGGTGTGGCCACGAGATGTCCCTCCTTCCCAGCAAATCTGGACGGCTCTTGGGAAGTAAAAACTTGTGTAAAAAAAAA
>NW_024528902.1:0-824 GCF_017590135.1 Pyrgilauda ruficollis | reverse complement strand
ACTGTTGTGGAGTTGATTTTCCCAACGTAACCTCTTTCATTGCAGTAGACAAAAAGAAAAATAAACTTGCTACCTATAAATCAACTACATTTTGACTTATTTCTTTACAGTCTATTTCTTTCTGCAAAATGCCACTACATAGACAGGACAGAGGAGAAA
The DNA here is from genome assembly GCF_017590135.1 of Pyrgilauda ruficollis. Lineage (NCBI taxonomy): Eukaryota > Metazoa > Chordata > Aves > Passeriformes > Passeridae > Pyrgilauda > Pyrgilauda ruficollis. The sequence goes on along the minus strand of NW_024528902.1, from coordinate 665 downwards.
AAATTTACAAATCAGCAAATCATGCAAACATAAAATTTTCTCTTTGTACAACTGGTTAACAAACAAGTCATGAATACATTGTTTTGTTCTTATTGGATTATAAAAAAGAAAGCACATGTCTTTCAATATTCAAAAACATACCATAAAAACGAAATTAAATGCGTACAGCACATTCCCCAAAGGGAAATTCTTCATGAGAATAACATCAAAAGTTGGAATCAGCAGATGGAACAGCATGATAACATTAACACTGTCAGTATAAACAGTATATTTTCCTGACACATTGAAGATAGTAACGTTGTTATAAGTTTATAAAGGTGAAAAAAATGAAAGACAAATTTTGCCATGTCCTTAAGTCTAAGTATTCAGAGCATAAAGGGGTCTGAATACTCCAACAATCTAGGTACAGAGTTCAAAAGTTCTGGTCATCTATTTATTTTTTTTAAATATCACAGCACTCAAAAATGTTTCTGAAATACCAAAATTGAATGCATTATTTATTTCCCAGTCCTTTTGTGTAACCTAGTTATTCATCCCTTACACACTTTTCACAGAACGGAGGATTGAATTGTATAGGATTGCCATGGGATTTTTTTGAAAGTGTAAGTATAAGGAATGGTAGAAAGACTTTGAATAAACTCAGAACAGAAAATCAGAAAAAAAAA
>NW_024528901.1:0-824 GCF_017590135.1 Pyrgilauda ruficollis | reverse complement strand
TAAATCTGGAGTCTTCTGCATAATTCTTTGTACATTTTTTCCTGGATCTCACCCAGGAAACTGTTACCTCCACTGAAAATGCATAATTTTTTGTAATTCAAGTCTTTACCACTTCTATTTCTCTCTATATATCTATTGCTCTTGCTGTAATAAAAAGCACAACCTTCTGTGTTTGACCAGGTTTTGGCATTGCTTGTTTCTAGTAGCTGTGTACAGATTGAAAATTTTAGGGCACCTAAAAGACATTGGCAAGAGTCATGCATACTGAAAAACAAGAATAGGAGTCTTTTAAAAACAATTGTCTTAAAAAGGGTGTATACACAGAGAAAATAAATATCTACAGCTAAAATGTTCCTGCTTCTCTAACTTGACATTTTCCCCCTCAAAATTGCTACCCATTTTTTATTCCTTACACTAGATATTAATACTTTGTTCCTTTCTTATTTTCTGATAGTAAAAGTTATTGGGTTTTTTCTTGATAACAGCCAGGCTGGTTGGATATAAATCCATGGCAGCTGGAGAGCCTGGTGTTTTGCCTAAACACATAAGGCAGCCCAGCTTTTCTCTGAGCCATGCAGGGAAGTGTGGCTGTTCTGTCTGACCTACAGTCTATGGCAGAGTCACCTCCTGCCCATCTTTCCTCATTGAAGACAGTAATTTAGACTATCTCTCCTTACCTTGTTTAATAGAACTAGCAAAATCTTAAATATGGCCAAGACTTTTTTTTATTTTTAGTTGAAACTAAAATTATTAGATGGAAAGTGAGAGACAAGTAGCATCAGGGCATTTCCTTGGGAAAACATGTAATTTGTTAAAAAAAAAAA
>NW_024528900.1:0-20557 GCF_017590135.1 Pyrgilauda ruficollis | reverse complement strand
TTTTACTTAGTATAAGTTTATTGTTTTCTTGCATATTGTTATGCTTTTATGATGCCTTCATGTTCATAATGAGAAACACGCGTGGTATTAAAAAACAAAAAATAGGGGGGAATATAGCCCCTCCAGAACTTTACACTAATATTTACACTAAAAATTTTAAAACCAAATCAAATCAAATTTGACCCTTTACTTTCCTAAAACACCCTTGGAAAGCCAAGAATTAGAGTCCCTGGGTTCTGTGAAAATGGATTTTTTGTGTTAATTTTAAATACACGAGAAGAAATCAGTCTAAAACTTTTTATATGTTTCTCCCTATCACCCCGTGTATAAGAATCAAACCTTTTGGAACAATTATACTTCTGGCAGCCTTTCTAAATGCAGTAATGCTCCCCCTGTGGCTGCCATCAGGAATGTTTTTTTGTTTATAAAGATCAAGCCTGAGCCTTTTAATGGCTGGAGTTTTTAGCTAACAGATTCTTTTTAAGATGGGTATGTATGTGATGATTTTGATAATAATTTTATTAATCATGATACTTTGCTCTTTTCAATGTGCGCAGAGATTATTAAGGCCATTAAAGGAGTGGTTTTGGTTGAAAAGAGAAGGGGGAGATATTGGGATACACAAGACAGATGATGGACTTTGGACCTGGTTAGCATAAGAGATTTGATAACAGGATGCCTTGGCAAGAGCAAACAGAACTTTGAGGATTAAATCAAGATTGCAAGAAGATTCAATCAGACTGACTTACTGGAAAAAGAAAATTACATCAAGACTTCTGCAAGCAAGAGATATTTAAAATGCATAAGTTTGTTTATGTGATTTTTAACCCAATCACTGTAGTAGAACATTACTAGCCTCCCTAAAATAGTAGATAAGCATTTGTATCCCACAATCAAATTGGATTCTTTGACCATCACACTCAGTCCCCGTGTCTCTGTCTTCACTGCCGATAGCGACTTTATTCTGAAAGAGGCATTTATTGTCTAAATAGAATAGGAGGTGTACACATGGGAAAAAGTGTTTGTGACTGGACTTCATCTTTGGGTTTATCTGTTAGCAGGAGAAGGGGGAGCGTGTAGAAAATTAAATGATTCAAACTGCTGTTTGCAAATAGATGGCAATGGAAAAGTAAGGAAACAAATAACAAAGGGAATTGTGATGGCTAACAGCTGACCTGAAAGCCTCACAGGCACAAGTAACCCTGACCGTAACTCGATCAGCCTATACCTGTGATAGAAAGAAAACATCTTTGGGAGAGAGGGTACTGAGAAGCGGAGGGACTTGGCTGCAGAGAATGGATGCCAGCCAATCCCTGACGAGAATGTACGCAGGTAGCTATTGGTCAGTGAACTGGGTGGCACCAGGATTCTAGCCAGTCAGAGTCAACCATATAAAAGCAAGTGGTGAACAACAAAGTATTGTTATTGCCGCATGAACCTTGGAGTGTTGTGTCATGTCGTGTGGTGCCGTGCCTGTCCCAACTGCGACAGGGAATAAGAAAATTAGCTCATGTATCGGTCCAAATGTAGAAAGGATGGGAATGGGACATGTTTTTATGGTTACCTGGTGGACTATGGGTTAAACGGATGCTTTTTTCCTGTATGTGCTCATCTTTTTACCATGCATGATCCCTTGCTTAGTGCAACTTATTCAATATGTGATCAAGGGGATGCAGGTAGTAGCCATGCCTATAGATCCAGAAATGGCTAAAAAAGGACAGAAAATTATGTCACTGCAAATAATTGCAAAACCAAAAAGACCCAGGAACGGGAAATTAAGTCAATGATAATTAAAGTTTGCAAATACAATTATTGATAAAATAAAAAAAGGAGGGATTGAAAGGAATGAGGGATTTGTCTTTACAAACAAGCTGTGGGTCTGCTGATAAATAAAGTTAGATACAGAGAGATGAAAGAAACAACGGGAAGAACCATAAATTCCATAGGAATTCCACTGATTGACACAAGGAAAAAAAAAAGAGGGGGCGTATACATTAAAAGGGGGGACTTGGGCATTAGGCATTTCGAGAAGTCTGTACCTCTCAAGTACCTCAACCAATGGGGAAAGAGAGAGGGAAACGCGGCTGGGAAATCAGGACAAAAAGGAGGCTGCATCCTCTAATAATGGGAGAGACCCCAGGGGAAATACCCCATGGCATCTCCCTTTCTTCAAATAACATTACAGGACTCCTCTGTCTCCTTTTTGGACATAACCTCTGGTGTTTGTGGATTAATTTTCCTGACAAAGGGATTATGGCTGCTTTGAGAATTCACTGGGAATGGACCTCCATATGCCCTGGCACCCTGAGAATTCAGGTCAAGTAGAAAGCATGAATGGAGAAATGAAGAAGCGCTTTTTGAAGCTGGTGACAGAAACTAAGATGCCACTGATAGGGAAGATGTCTTTACAAAGAAATGGGTGAGGGTATGGGTGTTAACATCTTTGAAATGGGTCTTAATGTCTCTACTAACTTCAAGCATCAGGTTTGTTACAGAGCCCAGACAGCTTGACTCCTGAAACAGTCAAGTGGGTCTGCACAAGCCTGAAGTTCTGAACTTCTGAGGTAAAATGACAGGTTCAAGGGGGGGATATGTGGTAGGTGGTTCTGGAAGGCTGTACCTTCATAGTACCTCAGCCAATAGGGAAAGGAAGAGGGCAACATGCGGCTGAGAGTTTAGGATAAAAGGAGGCTGCGCCCTCCAAAACCTTGAGAGAGACAACCCTGTGGACATGTAGCCCAGTGGACTCTCTGCCTTTATTCAAAGTTGCAGAACTCCTCTGCCTCCTTTATGGACACTGGCTTTTCATAGCGTGATTTTCCATACAAGAGGAGGGCCACGAAGATGATGCATGGGGTTTTTATGACCCAATTGCAGGACCCAGCACTTGCTCTTGTTGAATTTCATACAATTGTCCTTGGCCCATCGATCCAGTCTGTCCAGATCCCTTTTGCAGAGCCTTCCTGCCTTCAAGCAGATTAGCACTCCTGCCCAGATAGGTGTCATCTGAAAACTTACTGAGGGTGCACTCAATCCCCTCATCCAGATCCATGATAAAGATATTAAACAGAATTGGCCCCAATACTGAGCCCTGGGGAACACCATGTGCGACTGGCTACAACTCCATTCACCACAATTCTTTGGGCCCAGCCATCCAGCCAGCAGAGTACACCCATCCAAGCCATGAGCAGTTTCTCCAGGAGGATGCTGCAGAAGACAGTGTTGAAGGCTTTACTAAAGTCCAGATAGACAATATCCACAGCCTTTCCCTCATCCACTAGGCAGGGCACCTGGTCATAGAAGGAGATCAGGTTAGCCAAGCAGGACTTGCTTTTCCTAAACCTATGCTGGCTGGGCCTCATTCCCTGGTAGTCCTGTATGTGCCATGCAATCGCACTCAAGATGATCTGCTCTGTTAGGGATATAGTTAGTAATTTGTGCAGATAAAACATATAGACTTCTATAAAGTATTAACCAAACTGACTGTACATAGGAAGGAAGGGGGGAGGGTAGGTATTTCATCCTCAGGATGGCGAAACCGCGGCAGACTGGCAAGGAGATACCAGGACATTTACATACGAAGGAAACCTCAGCTGCACAGGAGATGGTCATTCATGGAAGCATGAATCCAGTGATGCCCAAAGATGATGGCCCGGAAAGATACCCATCTGAGATAGCAAGGGCCATCAACACCTGCCACCTGAATACAGGATTCCGGGAATCGAGGAAATGCATTGATCAATTCCCAGATGGAGGCTTTGTGCAGCTCAGGCTGAAGAAAAGAACCAACTTGAATATGAAGAACTCTAAAAAGAGACAAAGGGACTCTGCCAGGGGCAAAATAAAGAGTATAAGAACTGCTCCCTCGGAGCAGCCAGTGTGGAGGAGGGGGATTTGGTGCAATAGAGGCCAAATCCACGTTCACCCAGCCTATCTCCCGGGGTGTTACGCTGTCAGTTTGATTGTTGGCTGTCGGGACTGTATTACGGTGGCGAATAAATTCTTTTTGTTTTTATTAGAATTGGGCATATTTCATTTTTACCTATAACATGCTCCATAACCTTCCTCGGCACACTTTCATATGTTATGGTGATCTGTTTTCTGAACTTAGCAATGTTACCCAATAAAAATGGACTGGTTAACCATACAGACTGCAACTGATTTAGAATTGGCCCTAAAACTAGGATGCAAGTAATAAAAGGTTAAAAAAGAAAAAAAATTACCCAGTTGTCCTGGTTTGGAATGAGACCTCTACAACCCATACAAAAAACCAAAAACCAACCATGAGGCCAATCTTGACACAAGCCAACTGCAGCTCCCCATCACAAGTTACCAGCAAGTCAAGTAGACCTCAAGCGTAATGTTAACCCTTTCAATACTTCAATCCTCCCTCGAGTGAGAGAAAAAAAACCAAGATGCAAATATGTAAAAGAACAACATGAAGACATCAAAGTCAGTGAAAAAAAAAGTTAAGTCCCAGATGAGAGGGGTGAGGAGATGCCTTGTTTTTAGAGCTGAAATCCTCTTGTAAGCTATAGAGAAAAGACTTTTTCCTTATAACACATAAAACTATAGAGAGATAAAAGTGTTCAAATTAATATCGAGCAACAGCCTCCATGCTAAAATAAACAGATGTTAAAATAGCTGTAATCCCATGAGAAGTTTAAACAGAGAGAGAGAGAGAGAGAGAGGAGTAGTCCTGTGCTTCCAGAAGAAGAAAAAAAATCTCTGTTCCCAAAGATAAAGATGATTTTAGAAATAGATAATGAAAACTTTTACCTTTAAACAACTCATCTTTAAAACCATACCCCATAAGTCAACATAGCCCATCAACAAGCTATAAGAAGGTTTGTAGAAATGGGAAAGATTTCACAATAGCAGAGTTCCCCAGGCAGCTGCTACTTGTAACGAAATTGAGAACCACAAAAAAACTATTTTTCCTCTTGTGGAGAAGTCTCCATAACCTTAACAAAAAAGACTTCTCTCCCTCAATAAACTAAAAACAGACTATTTTAGAAGTAGTAAACTGACTAGAAATCTTAAGTGTAGTTTCTTTATGTTGTCAGTGAGAAAGAAAAAGTTGTAGGGGGAAGAGAAGCGTTCTAGAAGGTTTGTTTCGATTCTTACTACTTTTTTTCCTTCTACTTACTTTTAATAAAATCTTCTTTATACCCTTTAAAAGTTTTAAGCCTACTTTGCCTTTCTCTTAATCCTACCTCACAACAAAAAGTAAGTATATTACTGATTAGCCAACACCAAACCCACCACACCAGTAAATGGTTTATATCTTCAGAGCTGAATGAAACATAGAAAAATCTATTATATTCTCTTTGCTGACTGATGGACAAGCATGACAAATTTGCCTTGAACATTAATATGACCTGCTCTAGTGGGAAGCTTAATTTGGATTCTAGGCAATGTGATGACACTAAGGGATTGTTTATATTTAGATAATTGCATGACCTTTCAGATTAAAAAAAAAAAATTATTAGATTTTGTAGTGATTTTTCCTTCCTCTTATGTTTTCCCATTTTATTCAGTTGAAAACAAGTGCCATATCTCTTTTGAGAAAGACTGAATGACATCCCACTCATAAAATCATTTTAGACAGAACATTTATTAAATCAATGAACAGCTAACAGGTTCTGACTTCTCCCATTCCCAACATTTGTTGAAGAGCAGGCATGTCAAAGGCATACTTTAGAATAGCCTGATGCACAGGAACAAGAGGGGAATCATCTTTCATTTCATAATTCCCTCTGTTGTCCTTAGTGGGAACCTGTAGAGGGATTTCATGGCAGGCCTCAGTGCTGTCACGTGTGGTGATTCACCATCTTAGATTTTTGTTTTTCTTGTATAAGGGATCAGACTCTACTGCCAAAGAGGCAAACTTAATGCTTAATACCTGGTTTTGCACTTCAATATCAGTTCCTGGATATGAGTTTGGGGTTGGTTTGATTTTTTGTGATTGTATATTTCTACCCCCTTAAAAATTGCATGGTCTCACCTTCCCTGTTGTAAGTTATTGTCTTTCATGCAAATGTGATAAACATTTATAGCAAGCTGCTTGAAACAAACTAAAAATACAATGTCCTTCTAAATTCCAAATATTTCATGTTATGAACTGGATTAAAGCTACACTATTCAACTTGTATGCCACAGCATCATCTAGCCTCTATTCAGAAGCTACCACTAGGTCAGGAGATATGGAGACGTAGCTCTAAAAAGAGCAAGCTGCAGCTGACAGGGAGTGAACGATTACATAGAGAACAAATAGATTACATTTTCCAAATTCAAGAATATCGCAGTTGAAACACACCTGATGACATGTCTTTGTACATTGCTTTCACTAGAAAAAAAATAAATCCTTTTTAACTGTCATGCAAGTATAAGTCCTTGGCATCTCCTAAAGTTCTGAGGGTCTCTGAAGAAGATTCTGCTCAAAATTCATGAAATGTGGAAAGTCTGTGACTAGACTGAGTCAGGCTGGACTCTCCAGTCAAATCAATATTCCTAGGAGCAGCTGTCATCTTGTAACACAGAAGCCTACTGAAAAATCACATTGGACTCTTGACTCTTTGCAGTTGCATATAGCCATATAATTTTGATTCACAGGATTTGGTTCAAAGCAGCAGCATTCACATTAGCAAAGAAGTGTCCCTGCAGAAAGTTCATTACTGGACAAAAGACAAGCTTACTCTATCTGTTCTGAAGAATGTTCTTTGATTCTGTAGCTGAACTTTTGTGAGTGCTGCTATTCTGCAAAAAACTAAGGTAGCTGTAGTTTATGGTAAATTACTGGCTGATTTTCCTAAAACATGAAATGCTTAAATATAAAAAAAAGGATTTATAAGTGTTATTTTAACTAGATAAAGAAAAAATTGATCAGTTTTGCAATGTTGCCTAATATCTCTCAGATATTGGAGTTTCATGATTCATCACCCTTTTATATTTTTTTATGGATAGCTGATATAAAAGAGTCATTAGTTTTATATCCTGGTATAACACAGATTTGTACACATGCACAGGTATTTGAATATTCAGAAATACAAAACATTTGCGTTTTTTCTTAAATGAACTCCCCATATCTCAAAGAATAAAACTGGTAATTTCCAATTTTTTATTAATGCTAGTGTTGCCAGAATGATTTTTGCTTTTATAATTCCTTATATATATGTATATATATATATATATATATATATATATATTCATAGCTCTGTAGGCTCTTGTTGTACAGTTATATAGTTCCTAGCTCACTCCAGTACTTTTCCCTACCCCGATAGGCAGAAAGACAAAACACATTCCAGAGGCTCCAAACCCCCGGGGGGTCCAAGGCCCCTATCCTATCTTGGTTCTTCCTGGGAGCCAAGGTTGAAACCAGCTCTTCAAGACACATTTCCATAAACAAAGTTTAGTTCCTATATAAAGGGGGGCTACAGAAGAGGTAGAACCAAAAGGGGGGAATTACTTCATCACTTATGCTTCTAATTGGGGATTCTTGTCAATTATGCTAATCTGCCAAGCTTATAAAACAGTATTCACCTCATGTGGGTTGGGCATTTGTGGATGCCATTGGAGAGAGAGAGAAACAGCAAGCGTTTCTCACAGTGGCTTGTGAGAACTTTTAGGGAGTTGTAAGGATGTGATAACTTGTTAAGTATAAACAATCTGCAGGTGGTGTTTTTCTACTTCGTCTTTCTGTTCTTCTCAAGGACGGTGTGTGAGAAAGGTGTTTTTGTTAAGTAGCCAATCAAATAGAATGTATTGCATCACTCTATATAAACCGTGCGGTTCTCTTGAATAAAGCCTTCTTTTACTCTTTCTACAATACTACCTCTTGCCTGTTCCTGTGCCATTCTCGGCGCAAGAGTGACAGGCATTTTTCCATATCTGCCCCTGAAGCCCTCCAATAAAGACCAGCCTTTATATTACCTCCTATACTAATACTGTCTCGAAAGTGTGTTGTTTTATTTCTAGGTCTTTAAGGCATCACTAACAATAAACCTAAAGGTAGAAAAAAATAATGAGCAGTGATTGTGGTCTAAAAATGTAATTTCAAGAAAATGTTGCACAAAAGTGCTCAAAGTGTCTGTCCCTTAGATGACACTGATGATAATTTAAATTCTGACATTGCCACATAGCATTACAAATGTTAGTTATTAAAAAGGGTTGTGCTCTTATTAGAAAAAATATTCTAATCATTGTCACTCAGCTATAAAGGAGTTCTGAGTCTAATTTTTTTTTATATTTCCTATTGGTTTCAATCAAAACTCAAGCACAAATGATTCACAGTGGTATTAATGGGGAAAAAAACCCTAAAAGATCTTTCTGGATTCTTCCTAGTTGGCAGTTACAAATTCAAAATTAAATAAAAATGCTTTATTTGATACAATAATTCACGCATTTAGGAAGTCTACTGTTTCCATTATACAAGGAGTTAGATCCAATGTTTGGGTTGTCTATGTTAGTAGCATATACCATAAAACCTCCTGTAACAATACCATGATAATTTAGCGGTCTTTGGTACCTTCAACACCAACAGTCAGGAACAGCATTTACTGGACTCTTGAGTCCTGGCTGCTAACCTAGTGAACCTTGCCTTAGGTCAAAAGACACTCTGATACCAAGCAATGATGATAGTCCATTCTTTCAGAGGTGTGTGTATACTGTGTGCAGTATACAGAAACAAAATGCTATGGCAGTGCTTCATTTCTGGAATGTTGAGGAGCTGTATTAATATCTTGCAAAGCTCTACTGACCAAAACACAAATCACAGATAGTGATTTTCAACATCTGGTAACATTAGACTTCTAAGTAAACAGCAAGACAGACACACCTTATTGACCCCAGTTCAACAAACCAACCTTCAGATCCCAACTGCAAATCACTGAGTTATCTGGCTTTTAAAGTAATTCCCCTTCCCCAGTTTCCTCCCACCCCTACAAAAATGTGCAGTCCCCATCCCCACCATATGTACTGGAAAACACTAAATAACTTGATCAGAGGTCACAAGTTACAGTAATTTTTAAGCAGTGTCCTGAAAAAAAAAACATTTATATCCTGTAAGTTATTGGTATTTTCTAAGTTTAGGAGATTGCATTATAGCTTCCCAGCTGAAACCTAGCCCTAAGAAACCATTGATATAAACAAGGCAAAGGAACTGAATGTGCTGAAACTCAACTCTTGTACTAATCAGTGGTGTAGCTCCAGAAATAGTTTTTCCCTATGTAGTTGATACATAGCATATGCATTTCTGATAGCAATTTGATCCCTATGGCTGTTATCTTACACAAAGACATATATTCAATGTTTAAGTCACAAACAATCTTACAGATTACAATTAAAGCATTTTAAAGCATTTAAACAAAATTTTAAAGTTTCTTTTTCAAAAGGAAGATCAGTAGAAAAAAATTGTTTTCCACATAGTTCTCTTAAAACAAAGTCCATAAGGACATATTCAGCACCAAAAGTTAATTTAAAAAATAAACACAACCAGAAAAAACCAAACAGAAAACCCCAACCAAAGCCCAGCCATAGAATATAATCTATAAAGCAAACATTTAATATTGCACTTTGTTTCTCTAATGCTTGGATTTTACTTTTTCCTAATTCAGATCAAGATTCTATATCAAATATTGGGTTACAACTATGAACCTATAATGCCTCTGAACAACTAATAAAAAAGTTTAAGTGGGAAATCTTTATTTGATAAGGTTTTAGAATTTTTCACTCTGATCACAGCCTGTGATGCAACATAAATTATGACAACATTGGTCAATTTTGCTTCGTATATAGTTTTTCCAATATACTGGGATAAGTGCTTCAATGCTACATATATCAACAATTGTTCCCTAGTCTGTTAACAAAAACAAGAAAAAAAAAAGTTAAATCATCAAATGCCCTTTTATGCCAACAATTTTAACTTGTAAAATTTTGTCTGGTTGGAAAGGATTGAAAAAAAGGACAGTCACAAAAATGGCAGCATAAGACATCACCCAATTTCCAATTCTTGCTTGTCAAAGTCCAAACATTTGAACTGAATCACTTAAGACGTGACTCTCATTTAATCACCCTGTCATCATTTTTGGAACATAAAATATCTTTCATGTTCTCATAAAGGCCACTTATGGAAAAGCCTATTTTATTATATTTAGGAAGCCTTAAAAATAAGGCATAACTTTGTAAGAATGAGCACAATACAGAAACATCAGCTTTCCCTCCCCTCCCCTCCCTTCTGAGCTGTTTCATTGCACAAGGATTCACACGATGAATTAGTTTTTAAATAGTCAACATCAGACATGTCTCAGACAATAGTTTTTGCTGTTGGTTTTGGGTGGGGTTTTTTGTTGTTGGTGGGTGGTTGGTTGGTTTTAATTTTTATACATTATTTCTGAAAAGAAAACTTACATTTACAAATCTCTAGCATAAAAACACTGATCAGATCTAATAGCTCCATCATTCATTTCTTCTTTAGAATACGTTCAAAGAGCCAGTGCTTTTTCTATATAATTTTTCGCATTCTAGATGAATGTATGATTAAAGCCGTTGGATTTTTTGTTTGCTTCATAGAATCATAGAATATCTTGAGTTGGAAGGGACCCACAAGGATCATCGAAGTCCAACTCCTGGCCCTGCACAGGACAGTCCCAAGAATCCCACCCTGTTCCTGAGAGCATTATCCAAACACTTCTTGAGATCTGTCAGGCTTGGTGCTGTGACCACTTCCCTGGGGAGCCTGTTCCAGTGCCCAACCACCCTCTGGGTGAAGAACCTTTTCCTAATATCCAACCTAAACCTCCCCTGATACAACTTCAGGCCATTCCCTCGGGTCCTGTTACTGGTCACCAGAGAGAATAGATCAGTATCAGTGCCTGCCCCTCCACTTGGACACTTCTCCAGGCTGAACAAACCAAGTGACCTCAGACACTCCTCATACAGCTTCCCCTCTAGACCTTTCACTATCTTTGCAGCCCTCCTTTGGATGCTCTCTAATAGATTTATATCCTTCTTATATTGCGGCACCCAAAACTGCCCCCAGGACCCAAGGTGAGACCACACCAGTGCAGAGCAGAGCGGGACAAGCACCTCCCTTGACTGGCTGGCGATGCAGTGCCTGATGCACCCCAGGACATGGTTGGCCCTCCTGGCTGCCAGGGCACTGCTGACTCATATTTAACTTGGGATTGACCAGGACCCCCAGTTCCCTTTCTGCAGAGCTGCTCTCCAGCCTCTTGTTCCCCAGTCTGTCCATACATCCAGGGTTGCCCCATCCCAGGTGCAGAATCTGGCACTTGCCTTTGTTGAACTTCATACGGTTGGTGATTGCCCAGCCCTCTCATTTGTCAAGGTCTCTCTGCAGGGCCTCTGCCTCTGAGGGAGTCAACAGCTCTTCCCATTTTATTATCGTCAGCAAACTTAGTATAACTTCGAGTCCTGCATCCAAGTCATTTATGAAGATGTTGAAGAGAACTGGCCCTAAAATGGAAATTTTTTGTTATAAATTGTTTTAAAGCTCTCAGGACTAGCCCAGGAGCAATCAGAGCAATTCTCAGCAAACTAATTTGAGTATGGTTGGTAACACTGATACTCTGGCTCAGTTTTATAATAGTTTTAGTCTACCAACCTCCAAACCAAGATGATAAGGCCAATGGAGCAATATTTGGGTCACTTAAACAAGCTTCAGGTCAACAGAACCTGGTTCTCATGGATGACTTCAACTGCCCAGACATTTGTTGGAAGAACAATACAGAAGCTCATATATCAGCCATCAAGTTCCTGGAATACGTAGAGGACTGCTTCCTCCTACAAACATTAGATGTGCCAAACTGAAATGAGCCACTGCTGGACTTGCTTCTCACAAACCAAGAAAATCTGCTTTGCAATATCTGTTAGTGATAACCTTGGCTGCAGTGATCACAATATTGTGGAATTGGAGAGCCAGCTGAGCACGCTAAAGAATAGTATTAAGACAAAGGTTTTAGATTTTGGAAGAGCAAACTTCAGCTTGCTCAGAGCTCAGTTGGGAGGGATTCCATGGGAAGCTTCCACAGAGGATAAAGGTGCTAGTGAGGGCTGAGAGTTTTTCCAAGAATGCTTTCCTGGAAGCACAAAAGCAATTCATCACCTTTAAAGGTAAAAGAAATAGGCAGAGCAAGAGACCCCCTGACTTAACCGCAAGCTTCTGAGTCTGCTCAAAACCAAGAGACACATACCAGAGATGGAAAAGCAGACAAATAGCTATTGAATACTACAAAGGCACTTCCAGGGCATGTAGAGAAGCAGTTAGAAAAGCAAAAGTTCAGCCCAAATTGAAATTGTCCAGAGATGTCAAAAATCCGAAGAAAGGGTTCTTTGTGTATGTAAACAGTAAGAAACAGAAGGAAAATATGGACCTGATGCTAAACAGGAGAGATTAATTAGTCACCAACAATGCTGAAAAGGCTAGAGGTTCTCAACACTTTCTTTCTTCTCCTCTGTCCTCTTCACCCAGCACTGTTGGGCCCCAGGCCTTGGGAACAAAAATCCAGGTTGATGCAAACGCAGACCTACTGTCAATGAAGAAAGAGTTGGCATGTGAACTGTTACAGGAGCTTGACCCCAACAAATCAATGGACCCTAACACTGTCCACCCAAGAGTGTTAAGAGAGTTGGCTGACATCATTGCAAGGCTGCTTGCTCTCCATAACCTTTGAGAACTCACAGAGATCGGGGGACTGCCAAGGAGATTGGAAGAAGGCTAATATCATCCCCATCTACAAAAAAGGATTAAAAGAGGATCACGGAGATTATAGGTCCATCAGTCTTATTCAGTCTCTGGGAAAGTTATTGAACAAATCTTCCTTGGAGCTATCAGAAGTCAAATGAAGCATGGGATTGGGAAAAGCCAGCATGAACTCACCAAGGGCAAATTATGCTTAACAAACCTGATCACCTTCTGTGACTAAATAACTGGCTTGGTTATGTGGGGCAAGCAGTGGACACTGTCTACATGGATTTCTCCAAGGCTTTCAATGCTGTTTCCCACAGCCTCCTCCTACAGAGATTAATGTGTTATGGTCTAGACAAGTGGTCTGTGCAGTGGGTGGGGAACTGGCTGACAGGCCACACCTAGAAGGTGATGGTAAATAGCTCCTTTTCAAACTGGAAATCTGTCACAAGTGGGGTCCCCCAGGGATCGATATTGGGCCCCAATGCTGTTTAATATCTTCATAAGTAATCTGGATGATGGAATCAAGTGTACCCCAATGAAGTGTGCTGATGATACCAAGCTGAGTGGGGAAGCGGACACTTTGGAAGAAAGATCCACCCTGCAGGAAGACCTGGATAGGTTGGAAGAGTGGGCTAACAAGAACCTTGTGAAGTTCAACAAAGGCAAACATCTTGCACCTGGAAAACATCATCCAGGAATGCAGCATAGGCTGGGATCTATCCTGATGGGGAGATGTTCTGTGGAAAGAGCCCTAGGGATCCTGGTGGACAACAAGCCGAATACGAGTGAACAGTGAGCTGCTATGGCAGAGAGCCAACAGGATGCTGGGTTGCACCAACAAGGGCACCACCGGCAGAGATAAAGAAATTCTCCCACTCTACTCAGTGCCTTGTCAGGCCACACTTGGAATGCTGTGTTCACTTTTGGTCCCTGATATACAAAAGAAGATGTGGGCAAGCTGGAGAGGGTCCAGAGAAGGGCCACAAAGATGATTCAAGGACTGGGAAGGTGCCATGTGAAGGAAGGCTGAGAGAACTGAGTTTGTTCAGCCTTGAGAAAAGAAGGTTAAGGGGAGACCTTATCACCATGTTCCAGTATTTAAAGGGTGGCTACAAAGAAGATGGAGACTTCCTTTTTACAAGGAGTCACATGGAAAAGACAAGGGGTAATAGGTACAAGTTACTCCTCAGGAGATTCCAATTGGACACGAGACAACAATTTTTCACAATGAGAACAATTAGCCATTGGAATAATCTCCCCAGGGAAGTGGAAGATTCCCCAACATTGGACACTTTTTAGGTGTACTAGGGCATCTTGCCTAGACCATGCTTTTGCCAAGAAAGGTTGGACCTTGAGCTCCCTTCCAATCTGGTGTTCTATGATTCTGTGACAGAGTATCATAAACCCTGAAGATAATACCAAATGGGCAAACTGAGCTGCTGCTTAGTTGCCGTAGTTCAATTTTTTCTTGCAATCTGAAATACACTTTCTACTGGATACTCATTTTATATATAATTTTTGATGATTAGGGAACTACATATTATTTAAATAAAACCAAACACAAACCAACCAACAAACCTTCTCCTTCCCATCCCTAATAGTTAAGATTATCGCTGCCCATGAACCCTGGACAGCATATGATTAGCCCCTTTTCACACTTTCTTTTCACACTTTGCTAGTGTCTGCTGGTGCTGCTTTCACTTTGTAAGTTTTGTGCATGTCCCTGTTCAAAATCCCCCTCAAAGAACAAAACCAAAACACAAATATAAATAACAGTGTAACATAAAACAAATAGCATTCTAACAGTTTGGCAAGTGATGAATTCACCTGAGATTTAGTGATCTTTAGGCAGTCTGTAACAAAACATTGCTTTGCAATAAAAGCACAAAGGCAACAAATTATTTTAAGAAATCAAGAAGGTATACAATCTTGATTACGTCTCATTAGTTTCCTTCTGTTCTCTCTTCCCCCACCTATCTGTTGCTTTTCTACTACAGTTGGCTGCAAAACATACAGCAAGGATTGACTTTGAAGGCATGTAATGCTTGTAAATAAATCCACAATAGGATCCAAGCTGAAGAGGTGATACAGGATCAGCCTACTAGGACAATTCTGAGCATGTGCATATGCAGGCAAAGTCTGGGGGGGTTTATTTTTTTTTTTTTTTTTTTTTTTTTTTTTTTTTTTCTTGTAAGGCTGTCTTTTGTTCCTTGTTGTGCAGATCACAAACAATTGGGGAGGGGTTGGTAACAACAGTCCATCACAAATGAGAATAAGTTGTAATGACACTTAACTGTATAACACAAGTAATGAGCATGTGCAAATTTTCATAGAATCATAGAAAGCAGCCATTCCTCTCTTACAACATTATAACATGGTCTGAGTGTTTTGAAACACCTGACTGCACACTAATAAGGCTGTTCCTAGTATGTGCCACTATTTAATGGAGGGGGACGCAGGTTTTCAAGCATGTGGAGCAGTCCTATGATGTCCTGTAGGTGTCAAAGCATGATCACAGGTTCTTTTCATTTATTCACCATACAGGCAAGAGCAATACCATTTCCTTTAAAAGCAAGTCTCCACTATGACACTTTGATCTCCAACACAGAAGGTGTGATTCAAAACCCAAGTCAAGTCAGCTTTTTATGGATTCCTTCAATGAGAGGGGCAAGACGGTATCTCATCTGTGGGCTGATCTGGGTTTGGATCAATCTAACCAAAAGAAAAAGAAAAAACCCCAAAACAACAACAACAAAAAAAAAAACCCAAAAAACCAAAAAAAACCCCAAACAATTGAGCAAATAAACCCAGAAAAAAAAAAAAAAAAAAAAAAAAAAAAAAAAAAAAAAAAAAAGCCACCACAACTCAGTGGATTTCAGCATCAATTGTTAGGAATAAAAATCAAAATTCACAAGTTTAAGACAATTATAATGATATGTGGCATTTACAGTCCAGGTGTCATTGAAATAACTGAAAAAGTTCTAGTTAGACAAAACTTTGGATAAACAGTAATAGAAATATTAGGTCCAGTGGAAGATTTTATACTGCAGGTTGATGGCAATTTAAGGATAAGCATGAATAACTGCTATAAAAATTTTTTTCTCCTTTACTTACACAGAAGTCTTTTGAATTATCTGATATATACAAAAAAGATGACTTGACACATATCGCTGGAAACATAATTTAAGAAATATTTACTTGAGAAAAGCGAAGAAGTTTTTCTTGAAATGGCAGAAATTTATCAATAAAAAAATCAGTCTACTTTTAAATTAAAGTAGTTAATACTCAAATATCCTATGGGTTGTTTCAAAAAGTTCATGTGTTCTAAACTTTACCTCTTCTTCCTCTCTACAGGAGAAATAAAGGGCACAAGCCTGCTAACTTAGGTCTCAAAAAATAGATGTAAGAATAGTTTACACGTAAATTGCATCTTTTAGACATTGAATCAGTTAACGTCATACAGCCCTTTGTTTTTGCATTTCAAGCCGGGGGGGGGGGGGGGGGGGGGGGGGGGGGGGGGGGGGGGGGGATGTCGTGCTACATAATGCTATTTTCCTAAAGTGGATCAATTCAGACAAAATTTGGCCAGAGGACACTTTTTTTTTTTCATTTGTCCTATATCATTTATTTTTCTTGAAAAAGAAAAAAAGCAACACGAAAAGCTTTGAAATTTGCATCTCATTCATGGTTATTCGGTGGCTGCATTTTTAGTTCTGTGAAGTACAAAAATGTTGAATAACTGTGTACTTCAGAAAACTTAAGTCATAAATTAATACCAACACATCACTTTTCTACATGAAACTTCTGAAAGGCCTACGTTCACAGAATTTAAACACACATGCAGGCAAAACAGATTAGTGGTTGCTATAAAATGTTAGGAAGCGGCAGAGGTGAAAGAGTTGAAACCTTATTTTTAATACACAAATTTTTAAAAATTATGTTTCTAAAATGGCAAACAACACTTTGAAAATTTCCAGAAAGTATTAGACTAGGGAAGAGTGCTGCCAAGAGGAATTATCTCCCCGGTTGGCAGCTCCAGGACATAGCATGATGGAGAAGCCAAGGCACCTCATGGAGCACCTTTTAAATTTAAGGTTGCAGAGTTCACGTAAAAAATAAAATTTAAAAAATTATAAAAAGGGTAACCCATGCTGTAAAATAGGCATGGAAAACTCATGATGCAATTCATCTGCATCTTGCAAACAAACAAAAATCCTCCTCAAAACCAGCTTATTCCATGTTCATCATTTTAATGGTTTCTTCCAATTTTAGGAAGGAGAAACAGGTTTCTAAATTTATTCCATCAGACAAAAAAAAAAAAATCAGCCACACACAATATATAAATCATCATAGTCTGACAGATATACCTACTTCTGAATATAGGGGAGGAGGCAGAAAACGAAACTCCTGGATGTATGCAAATAATGGTCCTTGCAGTGCTCTCTGAAAATCATCAAAACCAGCTACAGGTGCAAGGCCAGACTGTCTGTTTTCCTCTGTGACCACTTCTGCATAGCTAGGAGGTGCTGGAGGGAGAAGGTACATACAGTTCAAACAACAAGTTCTTATGCATGACAAAATATACAACATGATAAATATTAAACTTCAACCACTGAAAGATTCACCAGCAGATAATTACTTAAAAATTGTTAAACAAAAAAGGGAGACTATTTTGTTTTATTCTGATATTAAGCTTATGTTCAAAGACAGACTGACCACTGTCTATTGTGGCTGAATTATCCCCTTAAAATTTAAATCAAACCAAAGATAATTTATTCTCTGTACAGGTAGAAATGACAGAGCACTGCAGTCCTCTGTACTCCAGAAGTCTCCAGGTCTGGGATTTGTACTTAAAAAAAGCAAGATATTAGATATGCAAAAAGAGAAGGAAGGAAATACATAATTCTTTCTTTGGCCATGAGAAATCTCCCATAGAAAAGAATATTATCTTTTCACAAAGCCTTGGCTACTAAGGCTGATGAGAAAGCCCAGAAACTGCTATTATGCGTTGCAATGCCTTATAACCAAGGATGCAATTGGGATACTGGAAGTGGAAGCAATGAAGTTATGCGCAGATACAGTGGTATCCTGTGCTTTTATTTGTGCCACTTTCCAAAGAAGCTAGATTTCACTGCCTGTCCTAGAGACAGAAAGGCAGGGAGGGAAAAAAAAAATCTCTTGCTCTACACAGAACAAGCAGGTGGCAAGAAAACATCCACAACGGATTTCCTGTGGGCTTTATTATAAAAGCATGTAATTTGACTCTGTTAACAAGACTGCAATGAATAAAGCAGACAAAAATCAGGAGAGTAGCAAATTGATTGGGATTTGTATTATCATGCTACCTTCTAGTCTTTCAGGCAGAGTCAGACCAAGCCAGTTCATGTTCATGCTACCCTGGCTGCTTACGCTTGATGTTCTGCTACCAAATGGATGTAGAGGGATGGTACCAATGACTAGTGGCAAGTTAAGGAACAAATCCACAGCTCCTGGAATATCAACATATACCTGAAGAAAAATGAAACAAGTATATGATTAAAATGTGGGGTTTTATCAGCATTTCGTAAGTATTAGTCTAAGTTATCTTTGTATGAAAGTTTTCATGAGGAGCTTGTTTCTAATAGCCCCTATTAGGGTCCATGCCCCTATGGAGACGAGCTCTTCAAGTTAAGAAGAGTCTTAACATGAGTCCTCACATGGAAATGCAGTCTACTCATTAAATGCTTGCTTAGTTGACAGACAGCTGCTTTGAGAACTTGCATGATTTGAACTAAATTTACTTACCAGACCACCAGACCTCCCGTCATGACACTAATACCAGAACATGTATTTCTTTCATAACTAATCATCACAAAATGCTGTGCTAGAAATTTGTATGGCATGTTGGAAGCTACTCATTCTCGCAAGTGAGACTGCCCAACATACCATCAGTGAATACTCCACACGGATTATACTACAGTCAAGGATTGAAGGGGAAACAGGTGGAATTTTCAGCTGTTTGCCATTCCAGGTTTCTGTTTTGCCAGATGACAAGGATTCCCCACGGAGGTTGGCAACAAGCTGTCTGACTTCCTTCATTTTCCCTTTGGCATAGAATGCCTGCGTTTGGTAAATGGTTGCCTTTGGCACTACCATCCGGGAAGAGCAATTCTCAATCTCAGCAAAGATCTGAATTGATTCACCTGAAACAAAAAGGAAACAAAAAAACAAACAAAAAAAATTTACAAAACACACCATAATTTCAATTTCTCTTTACATTTACAAGGCAGCTTAAGCAAACTTTCACATTCTTTATACTGTTATAACAATGCTGCTATCACTGCTCTACCTGAAAAAAAACCATCCACTGATGCTAATAGAAACAAGATCCCCATGAGCTGTTCTAAAAGGAAAAAGAAAACAACACATTAAAAAAAAACAAAAACAGTCTAACACCCAAAACCTGCCAGTCTAACAGATGAGGTCATTGAACCATCTAGAGATAAAAGTAGCGCTGTCTTAGTTAACAGGGTATGCAGAGAATATTGCTAAATGCAGACTGATGTGGTACAAATATCCTTAATGTTTCATTTATGTAAAAACAGTAGTACAGACTCCAACTTTAAAAAGTAAGGAAAACCACACAGAATTGATTATAGGATCACATACCTGGGGTGTAGCCCTTTCTTTCAATTTTGGCACTTAAAGATATTGGGCCTGAGGTACAAAGCCAACAACACAGAGTCTTTTCTTTTGTGCCTGCTTGGGGTGACTGCAAGAAGAAGAAAAGTACTGTCCATCAAATTCGGAGCTCCATGAATCTCATCGGGTCTTTAAACCAACACAGGAAAATAATAATTTTCATAATGTGCTTATTATTGCATATTTTGATAAACAAAGCTGCTTTCATAGGAAAAGTCTCAAGGAGTTTAAACAACATTATACAGATACAATGTTTGTCCTAATTCCATTGGTGTATTCGTATTGCTTTTTCTGTGATCCTCCATACTACAGCCACAATTAAAACAATACTAAAAGAAAATACTGTATAGGTTAAAACAAAAGGCTTCATAGCCTACACATCCCAACATAATGCTGCAGAGCTTTTAATTTAACTAACAGCAAATTGGAACATATTCACACTTTCCATTATGCTGCATTTCCAAAGCAAAATAACTAAGCTAAACTACTGTAATCTTTACTCCTGCTATTTCCTCACTTTCTGAATAATCCTGTTTCATCTACGTTAAAAATACTTATTTTACACAACACCAGGATTTAGGGCTTGAACCAAAGCCCACTAAAGTCAAATGAGATCTTCGATTTTCATGGAGTTTTTACAAGGTCCCTTTGCAAGCTGATTTTTCACCCATACACACAAGAAATCTGTTTCAATAGTCTTCTGATTTTCTTTCCCCTCTAGATTAAAATTTGAGAAGGGGATAAAAAAAAAGTATTTGTAGGCCAGACTGAAATCAAATCCACACTGAGAGCAGTTGTGATATTAAAATTATTGTAATAAAATGATATTTCAGAAAAGGATTATACAGAATTGCAATAATTTCCTCCCCATCAGTAGAAAACGATCCATATGGAAATTACCAATTATGCACTGCAGTAAATTTTTTACTTTGCATTTTTAAGTTAGCAGTCCCTTACTAAAATATTAAGTATTGCATTGCTCCATCATAGATTATTCTTTATTTATAATTTAAGAGGACCAGTTCACCAAATTTTCTTCCTTAATGAGAGCCTACAATGTTATGAGTAAAAAGTTATCTATTTTTTTAAGGTTGCAGAGTTAAAACAAGTTAAACCAGTTGCTGTGAAGTTAGCTTCACATTGCAGCCACCTGTTGTTGAGAGTTCT
>NW_024528899.1:0-824 GCF_017590135.1 Pyrgilauda ruficollis | reverse complement strand
TGATACAAAACAAACCACCCAGTGCAAAATAATAACAATAAACTACTCAGTGCAATACAACAATCCTCCACCTCCCTCAGGTTGTCCTGCCCACCCCCAACCTCAGGACCCGGACAGTGACAGCAACGAAGATCAGCAACCTGGCCCCCACCGGGAGCATGGCCTGGCAGCGGAACGCCAGCACCGACGAGCAGCGACATCATCCCAGAGTCATCTCTGGATGCTGGCCCCTTGTCGGGTGACCATGCAACTGACGAACCCCTCACCGTTTTTGGGAATTGGTCAAATTGAGGGCTCTGGAGAATGGGGATTGGGACCTGTTAGAGAAGATGGGAATGCCTGGGGGCAGACTCATCAACATGATAAATGCAGAGGAAGGGGCCACAGGGGACAGGCAGATAGTTAATCCAGCATCTGAGGAGGGGACAGAGGTGGATCAGGGAGGCAATGTTCTGTCACAAGGGGGAGTCTAAGCCTTACCCATGTATAAAGCTGTCCCAAATACAGGACAAGTCCACAAGCACGGTGTCATAGCATGGTGACTTTTGCAAGATTTGCAAGATAAGGTAGCAAAATATGGGCTTGGTTCTTCACAAGTTATGCAAATTATCAGTGTTAAACACTGACCTGCTTGCTCCATTTGATATTAAACATATAGCTCAAATATTGTTCCAACCTGTACAATTTAAAGTTTGTAAGGACAACTGGAGGCAGATGGCTGATAGGGCTGTAGTAGAGAACCTGTGATTGCCTCCGACTGATCCCAGGTAAGCCATGGGAGTAGATGCTCTCATGGGGAAGTGTCGCCCTGATTTTGTAAGACT
>NW_024528898.1:0-824 GCF_017590135.1 Pyrgilauda ruficollis | reverse complement strand
GGGGAAAATTGGGGGGAAATGGGAAAATAAATGGGAAAAACAGGGAGAAATGGGGGAAAATGGGGGATAAATGGGGGAAAAAGGGATTGGGAATGGGAAAAGGGGGAATAAATGGGGAATAAATTGGGAAAAATGGGAAAATAAATGGGAAAAATGGGGGGAAATGGGAATAAAGAGGGGAAAAATGGGGAATAAATGGTGGAAAAATGGGGATAAATGGGGAATAAATGGGATTTGGAAGAGAAAAATTGGGAGAAATGGAGGAAAATGGGGTTGGGAATACGAAGAATTCATTAATAATGGGAAGGAATTAATTAATAATGAGAATAAATTCATCAGTTATGGGAATTAATTCATTGGGATGGGATTGAGAATGGGAGGAACTGGGATCCCCTGACCCCAAACCAGCCCCGTTTTTAATGGGAATTTTCCCTTTTTTCTGGGAATTTTTGGTTTTTCCTGGGAACTTTTCATTTTTTCTGGGAATTTTCCCAGGAAAACCTGGAATTCTGCTGCTCACACTGGTCTGGAGTGCCCTTCACCCAGGGGGTGAACTGGGAGGAACTGGGAGGAACTGGGATGAACTGGGAGGAACTGGGATGAACTGGGACCCCACGACCCCAAACCAGCCCCGTTTTTAATGGGAATTTTTCCCTTTTTTTGGGAATTTTCCCTTTTTTCCTGGAATTTCCCCCGGAATTGCACTGCTCACACTGGTCTGGGGTGGGGAATGGTGCCCCTGACCCAGGGGATGAACTGGGAGGAACTGGGAGGAACTGGGACCCCGTGACCCCAATCCAGCCCCGTTTTTAATGGGAATTTTT
>NW_024528897.1:0-814 GCF_017590135.1 Pyrgilauda ruficollis | reverse complement strand
GGGACAGGTGAGGTTTGGACAGGTGAGTTCCAGGCCAGGTGAGGCTCAGGACAGGTGAGGTTTGGCCAGGTGAGTTCCAGGCCAGGTGAGGTTTGGCCAGGTGAGTTCCGGGCCAGGTGAAGTTTGGGCCAGGTGAGTTCCTGGCCAGGTGAGTTCCTGGCCAGGTGAGTTCCGGGCCAGGTGAGGATTGGCCAGGTGAGGTTCAAACAGGTGAGGATTGGCCAGGTGAGACTCAGGACAGGTGAGGTTTGGCCAGGTGAGGATTGAACAGGTGAGTTCCAGGCCAGGTGAGTTCTGGGCCAGGTGAGGTTTGGCCAGGTGAGTTCCGGGCCAGGTGAGGCTCAGGCCAGGTGAGTTCCGGGCCAGGTGCGCCCCTGACCTCTCTCCCCTCCCCCACAGATCCTGGACGACCTCCTGGAGATCGACCGAGTCACCGCCCACTTCTGAGGGACCCAAAATCCCCCAAATTCCCCCCAAAATTAAAAAAGAACAAAAAATCCAAAAAAACCCCCAAAAAATTCCCTAAAAATCTCCCAAAATTTTTTTTTAAGATTCCCCTCCCAAAAAATTTCCCAAAATCCCAAAAAATTCCCACAAAAGCCCCAAAATCCCCCCCAAAATTCCCGTTTGTAATAAAACGCGATTCTCACATCTGGTTTTGGGGTTTATTTGGGGGATTTTGGGGCAATTCAGGACCAATTTGGGGGAGAATTTGGGGAAGATTTTGGGGAAGATTTTGGGGGGATTTGGGGGGAAATTGGAGAAATTTTGGGGGAAGTCAGGGGTGTTTTTGGGGGAAATTTGGGGGGATTTT
>NW_024528896.1:0-824 GCF_017590135.1 Pyrgilauda ruficollis | reverse complement strand
TTTTCCATTAAAATTCTGATTTTTTTGTCAAAATTTGTGATTTTTTTCGCCAAAAAAAATGAGAACTTTGGACAAAAATTTGGTGGAAAATTGATTAAAAATGTGATTTTATTTTTTTATAAAATTCTAGATTTTTTTCCTTAAATTATTCCAAAAATTGGGGGTTTTTTACTAAAATTTTGTGATTTTTTCCCAAAATTTTTGCTTTTTTTTTTCTCAAAATCTGCCTTTTTTTTCCTAAAAATTTCACTATTTTCTCCTTTAAAGTTGTGAATTTTCAGCAGCAAAAAAAGTTCTTTTTTTCCCCAAAAAATCACAACAAAAAATGGGATTTTTCACCAAAAAAAAGCGAAAAAATTTAATTTTTTATATGGAAAAATTTGGGTTTTTTGCCAAAAAATCCCCATTTCGCCATTCAACCCGATTTTTTTGCCGAAATTTAATTTTTTTTGTTAAAATTCGGGTATTTTTGACGAAAATTTTGGATTTTTTTGCGTTTTCCAGCCGTCCTGGGCGACTCGGCGGCGCCGGATCAGCCGAGCGGCGAGGACATTCCCAGCAGGACGATCCCGACCGCGTGCGTCCGTCCCACCCACCCCCTGCGCAGCTTCGGCAGCGCCCTGGAGCCCAACGGCTCCTACGGTTCTCTGCTCCAGCAAGGTGAAAACTCATCAGCATTTATTCCAAAAATTTCCGCCGTTTTATTCCCATTTTTCCCCTTTTTTCTGCCATTTTTTCCATTTTCCCGCCATTTTCCCGCCATTTTGTTTCCATTTTCGGCCATTTTGTTCCCGTTCCCGCCATTTTGTTTCCGCCATTTTGTT
>NW_024528895.1:0-824 GCF_017590135.1 Pyrgilauda ruficollis | reverse complement strand
AAAAAAAAAAAAAAGAAGAGTGATTTGTTTTCTCTGTTTGGTGAAAGTGAAATGTCTATACCTAATCAATTGTCTTTTGAGAAAGCAGTATGTTTCATTTTGTTTGTTGAAGAGTAAACTCAACCCCAACTGCATTGGGTATCTTCAGGTGGATTTGAAAGTGAAGAAAGAATGTTTGCCACTAGGTTTTGCTTGACTGAAATCAGAAATGTGAATCTGAAAGACTTTTATTAGTCTTAGAATTGGGAATTTTTCAGTCTTTTTTGCTTATTAAGACTGAATTACTCTTGAACGTCACAATGATTTTCAAGAACAAAACCTGATTCTTGACTGACTTATCCACCATAAAGCATTTCATTCAAGTAGCTATCTAACTGCTAAACAGCCTTCAGTACATTTGTGTTTTAATTATTTCATTTAGGCTGCTAACCTCTTCACTTGAAATAACACCCCCTCTCCAGTCACAGTGTTTTGTCAGGAGCTTTTTGTACCACATGGAACAGGTAGAGAAGACAAAGGCAGCCCAACATCACACCTGAGCTTGACTTGCTTCAGATTCTTGGAAGAAAAAGCCCAAATGGTGCTGCCCTGGCAAGCTGTACAAGATCAAACCCCCCACCTGTGCTAGTGTGAATAGAACTCCCTTTTAGTAGCATCCTGAAACACAAGGGAACTTAAAAATCATCACATTTGTGGGCACCTCTTTGTATACTTGATATGCTCATTGTCCTCAGACACACAGGGAAGACAACATGGATGCAGGTCTTCTGTGGTGCTGCACTGGTCCTAGAGGATGCAACAGTCAGATGGAAAAGCCATGAGAA
>NW_024528894.1:0-825 GCF_017590135.1 Pyrgilauda ruficollis | reverse complement strand
ACTGTTTGCTTTAGCAGAGTATTCTTAGTCCCATACTGATTACTTTTCCCAGCTTTTGATTCAGTCAGAACAGCTTCCAGGACTACTGCTCACCTGTGTCCTAGCCTTTACTCCTCATGCTGGCCCCTTTCTACCCAGTGATCTTGCTGCTGTTGTCCTCCATCACTGATCTGCTTCTGATCCCTTAGCCTCCAGTTCCTAATCTTGCCCAACTGGCTCTTGGTTTTATTCTACTTTCCTGGTTCCACAGTGGTATGATGCTATGGGGGTTTTGAATAATAAAATACTATTTACATAACAAAAATCTGGTTATTTTGACACCTTGCGACTGAAGTTCAAACAGTGTTTGTAAGGCTAAACCTAAGAGTTCTCTAGTCCTATGGTAAGCCCTGTGGCATCATAAGTGGATATGAAGAATTACTCCATACTACTATGTATTACTACATCCTCAGCATTTAAAATATGTCCGTGCTTTTGACTGCAGCTTTTGCAGGTAATTACGGGGCAGCTGATGAACACTTAGTTCAGATCACACAGAGTTTTTTTATGCTGCCTGTTGGTTATCTCTTCTTGAAAGTCATCCTACTCTTACAGTACATCTCCAGCAATGAGAAAATAAGCTGAGGTATGTGCTTAACTACAGTCAATAGATGCAACTGGCTGTAATTCATAACATTTTGGAAGTGATTCCACAGAAGCTGCTGATTTTCAGCTCAGGAGTGGTGACTCGTGGGTGAAAGCAATAACCCAAGAACAGCTGAGGTAGTAACTGGTCCAGAGCAGTGAGTGACTGATAACTGAAAGCCCAATTCACACTTAGATTTA
>NW_024528893.1:0-825 GCF_017590135.1 Pyrgilauda ruficollis | reverse complement strand
CAACACCTCAGCCCAGCTCCACTACAGCCAGCCACTGCCGGCAGCCTTGGGCTGGACGTGGCAGCCTCAGCAGCAGTAACACTGATGACCACCCAACTGGAAAAGGTGCCGTCTGGAATAAAGGGACCAATCATCATTGATGGACAACCAACAGGAGCTTTGCTTCTGGGACGATCATCGGCCACCATGATGGGATTATTTGTTTTAACTGGAGTAATAGATGCTGATTTTACGGGAGAAATTTGTGTTATGGTGCATACTCCTTTTCCACCGATTCGAATTGAGAAAGGACAGAGGATAGCCCAATTGGTTCCATTGGAACAGATGACTAAATCGCTGCCCCCTCGTCAATCACAGTCCAGGGGAGAACAGGGCTTTGGTTCCACTGGAGGACTTACTTTATTAACAATGAATTTGAACGATATGCCGAAGCACACTGTAACAATAGAATATCAGGGTGGGAGACAAACCTTGGAAGGTTTATTGGATACTGGCGCGGACTCCAGCATTATTAGCCCAGATTGCTGGCCCCACAACTGGCCATTACAGCCAACCACAGTAACAGTTACCGGGGTTGGAGGCCTAACGCTTCCAAGAAAGTCACCTATGTTATCTGTAACTATTGATGGAAAAACTTTATGGAGTGTTTTTTCAATTGTACCTTTGCCTCCTACTGTGCAGTGTCTCATTGGTCGGGACATTTTAGCTCAAATGGGAGTAGTACTGACAAATGAGCACCCTTTTGGCTAGTGGCCATTGCGTGGACTTTCCCGATCCCCCTAACCTGGACCACTGAAATTCCAGTGTGGGTTAAGCAATGGCCAT
>NW_024528892.1:0-825 GCF_017590135.1 Pyrgilauda ruficollis | reverse complement strand
AGTTTTAGGCTCAGCTTTAAATCACTTCAGGATCAGCTTTAAATCACTTTCAGGCTCAGCTTTACATCACTTTTAGGATCAGGTTCAAACCAGTTTTAGGCTCAACTTTAAGTCACTTCAGGATGAACTTTCAATCACTTCCACAATCAGCTTTAAATCACTTTCAGGCTCAGGTTTAAATCCCTTTAGGATCAGGTTTAAACCCTTTTTAGTCTCGGCTTTAAATTGCTTTTAGGCTCAGAGTTAAATCATTTTCAGGCTCAGCCTAAAGTTAATCTCAGGTCTAAGCAAGGACACAACTTTCAACCTGACACCTGTGGTTGAGAGGCACAAAATTTAGGCTGAGAACGAGCAGGATCAGGGACAAAACCCAACAAATCCACGCACCCAAAACCCCCTAAAAAAACCCCAAAACCCCCAAATTTTTTACCGGTAAGCCGAGCTTAACGGCGTCCACGGGCTGGCAGGAACTCATTTTAGGCTCAGCTTTAAATCACTTTAGGCTCAACTTTAAATCACTTCTAGGATCAGCCTTAAATCACTTTTAGGAGGAGGTTTAAATCCTTTTTAGGCACAGCTTAAAATCACTTTTAGGATCAGCTTTAAATCCCTTTAAGGATCAGGTTTAAACCAGTTTTAGGCTCAGCTTTAAATCCCTTTAGGCTCAACTTTAAATCACTTATAGGATCAACTTTAAGTCCCTTTAGGCTCAGCTTTAAATCACTTCAGAACCAGCTTTGAATCATTTTCAGACTCAGCTTTGCATCACTTTAAGGATCAGGTTCAAACCAGTTTTAAGCTCAGCTTTAAATCCCTTTTAGGCTC
>NW_024528891.1:0-825 GCF_017590135.1 Pyrgilauda ruficollis | reverse complement strand
AAAAAAAAAAAAAAATCCCACAAAAAACCCGACAAAAATTCCCCAAAAAAAATCCCACAAAAAATCCCCAAATACCTGCAGGTACCCGGGAATTCCCCGCCTGCCTGGGGCCCCAAAATCCCACAAAAATCCCCGAAAATTCCACAAAAATCCCCAAAAGTTCCACAAAAAATCCCCGAAAATTCCACAAAAAATTCCCCAAAAATTCCACAAAAAATCCCCAAAAATTCCACAAAAATCTCCAAAAGTTCCACAAAAAATTCCCCGAAAGTTCCACTAAAATCCCCAAAAATTCCACCAAAAATTCCACCAAAATTCCACAAAAATCCCCAGAAGTTCCACAAAAAATTCCCCAAAAATTCCACAAAAATCCCCAAAAGTTCCATAAAAATCCCCAGAAGTTCCCCAAAAAATTCCCCGAAAATTCCACAAAAATCTCCCAAAAATTCCCCAAAAATCCCCCCCCAAAACACCAAAAAATCCCCAAAAATCCCCCAAAATTCCCCCAAATCCCAATTCTTCCCCTGGGGAGCGCCGGAATTGGGCTGGGCCGGGAATTCCGGGATGTTCCGGAACGTTCCGGGCAGGATCCGTGGCCCGGCCAAGGAACGGAGGCGCCTCCGGAGGATTCCGGGAATTGCGGCGGGAGAAGCTCCGAGATCCCAAAAATTCCTCCCCGAAAGTTCCCCAAAGTTTGGGGTCGACCCAGGCTGGGAAAACTTGGAAAAAATGGGGGGAAAGGGAGAAAAAAAGGGAAAAAAGTGGGAAAAACGGTGCCTGTGCCTGCTGGGAGCTGGGAAAAACGGGATTGGGATCCCAAAAACG
>NW_024528890.1:0-833 GCF_017590135.1 Pyrgilauda ruficollis | reverse complement strand
TTTTTTTTAACTTCAAAAGCCTTGATATTTGGTAGAACCTAAGTGCTTTCACTTCTGTAGCTTTGAGCCTTTAAGATACTTTTAGCTTTGCAGATTATGATCTAAAATATCCAGGGAATAGGGAAGACTGTGGTGACAGCTATAATTATGAGACAGACCTCATGTAGGCTTCATTATTAGACACTTCCCAGAACCAAGAGGAAAAGTAATGTGTAGGCTGTTCACACAAAATGCTGCAACAGCACCCACCAGAGAAAATGTAGAAAGATAAAGATCTTCTTTTGTAGATTGGCCACCTTCCAGGCAAATGCCTCCACCATCCAGTATGCTGCTGCCCAAAACATATATTTCATTGATAGAAGTTAATGCAAAACTTTGCAAATATCAGAGTTGAACACTACATGGAAAAAAAGATTACAGCCTATTCTGAAAGTTGAATTTGATCCTAAGTCAAAATCTATGAGAATTTTTACAGATACGCCAGAGAGACATTTCTTAGTAGGTGTGGCTGAAATTTAAATAATTCTTGCTGTGGTTTTGGGCTGAATTCTTTGTAGAATGTATGTCCTTTGGAGTAAATTTCATAGGGCATAGTAGAGGTTAAGTTTCTTCTTGACAGAGTCCTCAAGAGAGTGCACTAAAAAAAGGAACCTAAAGCATTCACTTCACATTTAGGCACTATTGCCCTCGAATTCAAAGCCTCCTGGTAAACACCCAGGCTTTGTATATAATGCATGGACCAACTAAGAATGCAATATACACGATTAGCAGAAAGCTATGACAAAAGCAAATGTAGAAAGGAAATTAAGGAAGTGTTTTAAACTATTTTTTTT
>NW_024528889.1:21335-24153 GCF_017590135.1 Pyrgilauda ruficollis | reverse complement strand
GTGGTTTGTTGGCTCCTTGGTTTGTTGGTTTGCTCAGAGGAGAAGCCTTGTTCACTTTCTCCTTTTTTAGCTATCAGGGATTCATGTTCTTCCATATTTTCTGCTATTTTCGATGAGTAGTAGAAATTATGGTAGTATTTGAATTTCAAGTGTGGCAGTTCTGGAAGATGCAGCATTTTTGCATGAGACCACATAGTTTGGGACCAGGACGTTGTTGCACAAAGAACTTTTCTGGTGCCAGGCCAGTCAATAGTGTCTTGCACTTTATTTTTAGGTTAACAATGTCCATGGCTTTTTGCAGCCCAAGGAATCTGTGTGTGTTGTTTTTGGGGAACTGAGCAGGAAACCAATGCCCTTGAATTCCAGATGGTCCTCAGAGATCAGAGGAGCTTGGAGGGGCTGGGCTGCATTTCTCATTACAGCCACTTTAGCACCATCAGTGTGGTCAAATCCAAGGGAAGAACTTGCCACAGATACAAAGAGAGTGCAGTTCCCATTGCAATGCTCTGGGTCTGATTGCATTCCATAAGGACCTACACATTCCAGATTTCTCAAGAATGTAGGTTTTTTAAGAAACAGGTGAGCAATCTCAGGATTGCTGCTGATCGAGGCAATGGCTAGCATAATGTTGATGTGTGTAGTGACAGAAAGCACAGTAGAGACTGTAAAAGTGAGATCTATCTATCTATCTATCTATCTATCTATCTATCTCCAGATATGGTTGGTTTGTCCCCTCAGAGCTGTTTTCCTCCTCCAGCCTCTTCTACACTGAAGTCCCCAGTTTATTCTTTAATTTTCTGCCTGTACAAGAGAGGTGGGAGAATTCCATGTCTAGGTGGAACTGCAGAAGTGTCTCTCACAAGGGGTGAGCTCAGCCAGGAAGCCACCTGCAGAGCCGGGATGGAGCTGTGGGACAGAGCTGGGTGTCAGTCACTACTGAAAGACAAAGAGGACATGGCAGAAGCAGAGGGAGGCCCTCAGCAGAGCCTTGAGAAATGCCACGCCTTCCCTGTCAGCTGCCTGAGAGGCTGTTGGAGCTTCAGTGCCAGACGGCCCCTGATTGTAGTGCCAGGGTCACTTTGGAATCTGTGCCTCCCCTTGGGCTGAAAATGACCCAGGAGAGCAGCAGCACAGTGCTTTGGGAACATGTGAGGCCATCAGCCTTTGAGTCTTGGCCCACAAATGTCATATGGGAAGGTGAAACCCATCTTCTCTTGCTTTCTGTGCAGGTCCTTGTAGAGAAAGAGCAGGAGCAGACTGCTTTATCACAGATGCCATGCCAGACTCAGGGAGAGCTGTTCCCAGCCCAAGAGCAGGAAGAGCAGCTCAGGCAGCAGGTGGAAGAGCCACAGGAGTTGTGTGTACAGAACATCAAGGCAGAGCCACAAGCAGAGGTGCCCGAAGCTCAGTGTGCCATCATGGCAGTGAAGAGGAGAAACAAGGAAGACATGAGAAGAATTCAAGAGGAGATGCATCTCCATCAGCATAGGGGCAATCAACAAAACCAGGTGAGAGGAAGATTGGCAGCCATTCCACTCAGGAAGCATCCTCTCCCTCCTTGTTTACAGAACATCAAGGAATACCTGCAGGCAGAGCTGCAGAAAACTGAAGCTAGGATGAAGGCTTGGGAGAAGAGGCTGGAGGAAGAAATGAAAATTGTCAGCGAGAATGTTGATCCCCTCCCTCAGGCTCTAGAAAAGCAAGTGAGTGAAGGAGGGACAGCCACTGCAGTCACCAAACTGCTGCTTTCTGCCCTTCTTGCCTTTCCATTGCAGAGCAGCAGGGAGTGGGGCCATGCCTCTGAGTGCCATGCTGCTCTAGTGTGTATCGCAGTCACTCTGAAGGGCATTTCCTTCTGTGCTGAGTCTCAGCTGCTGCCCTGGACAGTGGGACTTGTTCTTTGGCCTTTTGGCCAGCAGTCATCCAAATTGATTCCTGCTGGCCCATTCCTGCTCTCCTTGTTTCTTGAGGTGTTTTTACAGGGGAACATGGAGAGCCAGATGGAGAATTGAAGCAAGCTGTCTGTATCCCTTGTAAATCTGTTCTTTCCCTTTGCTCACAGTCGCTGACTCCTGGCTGACAGGGACAAGCTGTAGTCTCTGATTGCTTTGTTCTCTTTGAATTGAGGTGCAAGTGTCGACCTCCCACCTGGCAGCCTGCAAAGAGCTCCAGCGAATGTCTGGCAATGAAGGGCCCCAAGGTCGGCGTGAGGTGCAGGAAATGTCCCAACCAGCAGTGCTGAAGTTTGAGCATGACCTGAAGTTGGTGCAGGAAAAGAGGACCCAATGGGAGCAGGTAGAACATTTGAACAAGGAGCTGCAAGTGTGTCTGCAGCCCTTGGAGGGGGAAAGAAATCCTTGAGAGGAAGTAGAATGGTGATTGTGGCAGTCATCCTTCAGAAAATCCATAAAAATGGAACATTAATCTGGCCATGAACTTGAGTAAAACTAGCCTTTGGTTTAGACCCATCCAATTTGAGAAGTGGACATTAGAAAAAAAAACATTTAAGAGCTCTGCATGTGGCTGACATCACCTTCCTAAGGGCTTGCATTTCAAAGAGGAATCTCAGGGCAATCTCTGCCAGCCACCTTTCTGACATAAACTCATTTCTCGTCCCAGATTGACACGGGCTGTGTTACCAAACCTGCTGCAGCAGCAGCATTGTGTAAAGGAGCCTTTGCTCCCCAACCTGGGAAGTGGAGCCGGGGCAGTTTGTTCGTCTCCCGTGCTGACCCAGCTGCTGCTCAGCAACAGGAGATCGTGGATGACTCCCTGGAGCTACTGAGTACGTCTGGTGTCTTTCTTGTCTGAGGGACAG
>NW_024528889.1:0-20717 GCF_017590135.1 Pyrgilauda ruficollis | reverse complement strand
GCCTCAGGAGCACTGCTGTCCTCTCTGCTCGTGCCCGCTGTGCCGAGTTGGGAAGATGGGGATGTGTGCGGCGCCGAGAGGGCGAATGCAATAGGAGCGACTGATCCGTGCTGTCAGGGTGAAGAGAAACAGTGTGGTTCTTTACATGGGGCACGGGCAAAGGCATCTTTGAGCTCAGCCTGCTCATAAAAGGGTGAAGGTCCTGATGCTGAAAGCCCCATCGGGATTGGTAATAGCATGAACTGCTCTGCTTTGCAAAGGGAAAGGCATTCTTTTGGCAAACTGCTGAAAGGTGAAGATGTCCTCCTCTCCTGGGAATGCATCTCCCTGTGCTTTGTTTCCTGTCAAGAGAACTCTTCAAAGGACTGGACAAAATCAGTCTCTGTGCCAGCCATCTGTGCTGCAGGGCTGCCTGTCTTGTTGCTGGTTTTGTTGTTGTTACCCAGCTGACCACAAAGGGCTCAGAGCCCCAGACAGTGGGGCTGCCTTTTGGATCTCCTGAAAGCTGGGATCTCTGCTTTAAAGTGAGCATCGTGCATTTTGTTTCCCTCAGGGAAAATAGTGAACAAGGAAAATACCATGATGAAATACACGGAACTGGGTTATATTGGCAGCGGGTGAGTCCAACCACAGTCACTTCTACATAACCGTGGACCAGGTGTCTTCCTGGTGGAATATCTATCCACATGAAGTCAGGCAAGCTGCAGACATGTTCAGACTTCTTCACAGATTGTCCCATCTCTCAGTGCTGCTCAGAATTTGTGAATGGGCCCAGAAGGCATTGTCAGAGACATCCCCATGCTGCCGAGGGCTTGTCTGCATCAAGGAAGAGGACCTGGAAGATCTCCTTGTCTCTCAAGGGTGGCACAGCTCTGTGTTAATTTCTTTAGCATTTTTTAGGCCCCTAAATCATCTGGCCACAGAAATGAAGGGGGAAGAATTTTACTTGCCTGAAGAGCAATCTACCCCCCATCAAAGCTTTACATTCAGGTCCCAATTGATTTACAGTGTGTCTAATATGTTTAAATTTGTGACTTCTGTTGAGCATTTGATGGATAGTAGGGGCAAACAATGTCAGTTTACTGTAGTAGCATGGTCCTCCTTGTGCTTTTGCAAGTATGGCAGGCCAAGCACCATCTCCACAGATGAGGAATACTCCGGCAGGCAACATTTTTGCTTTCTCTGCTGCCTTACCATACCATGGAATAGGTCAAGTCCAATTGTTACAGTAACCAGTGGTGTTGTAATACCAAGGGGACCCAGGGGCAATCCAAGTACTGCCATTTTTTGGTTTATGGATTCTGAAATTACCTGAATCAATGTCTTTCTTGTAAAACCCAACAACTAAACAGTAATTTCCTGGCATGGATTCTAAGATGTCAAGCTCCTGAGGTTTCATGCCTATAACATTCAGCCCTTGAGCAATTTTGAATGCTTGAGCCCCTAAAGGGTTTCTTGGAATACCAAGTGATTTGCACCAAATGGTTTGCACTGATCTACTATTGAGGGTACAAAAGTCAGTTGCTGCTTGGTCTGGGTGATCAAAGTATATCTTACTTGTTGTCCAGGGCCCATTTTCTTTCATCTGGTTTAAAGGGACCCCAATCAAGCAGCACGAAATGGGTTAGAGGGGATAGCTAACGATAAGCAAAGTGAATCTTGCCCTGTTTTGTTGACCCAGGTAACCCACATGTTCACTTGTGGTTGGGCAGGAGCCCACGCCACCCCTGGTGAGGGCATGCTGATCATGCCTACCAGCCCAATAAGCAAATCAAGCAATTTCATTATTTTGCAATTCCTCTTCCCAACTGACAAGATAAACTCCACAAGCCAAGAGCTTGTGTTTTCTTTGTAGCTAAAACAACAGTTAAGGCTTTGGCAAGGCCTACCAAGAAATAGCATCTCTTCTAAGATCAACACTTTCTGGCATTCATACTTCTGGAAAAGGTTGATTTTGCTTGAGGTTCAAAAACATCCTGCAAGCATCTTCAAAAGTAAAATTAGTAAAGCTGTTTTGGCATTATAAAACTCTCCTTATAATTACCACAAATTAATACTATTTCTGCTAGTTCCTTACAATTTGCACAAACAGCATTCTTGGTATTACAAAATCTTTTAAACTCAGCATTACAAGCTTGTGCTCCAAATAATTTTCCTCTTGCTACTGTCAACAGCACTGCTTCTGTGGATGATGGGATTGGCCCAGGTTCTGCACAGTGTTTGTGGAAGACTGGGGGGATGTAGCACTGTTTTCTATATTTTCTCCATTCTTCTGGGGTTGACATGCAGGGTGTACTAATCTGCTAGGAACCCAGAGAGGTTCCTTACCTGTGGAAACACAAAAATATCCTTGACTGATAAACAGTACTGGAGTAGGTCCCTCCCAGTTAGCTGTACTCATGTCTTTATAATGAACTTGCAACTCAGGAGTGGTTTGATTTTGATTTCCCTGAATGGCTTGATAATGTACAACAATGGAGGGCCCTTCTCTTCCTTCTGTTAGGGACAAGTAATTCAATGTAAACAACACTTTGTTTAATCTTTTGTTTACACCAGTCTCTATAGGCATCTTTTCTTCTTCAGATATTCTTTTATCATACAATTAGCTTTCTCAACTACTGTTTGCCCTGTAGGGCAGTGTGGAATTCCCCTAACATGTTTAATTCCCCATTCTGTCATAAACTTAGCAATCCATTGACTGCTGTATGCAGGACCATTGTCTGTTTTTATCTCTGCTGGCATTCTCATTACAGCAAAACAGCCTGTCAAGTGTCTTTCCACATGCAATGCTTTTTCACCAGTCTGTGCAGTGGCCCCAACAAAATGAGTATGTATTGATCGTCACATGTATATATTTAGATTTTCCAAATTCAGGTACATGTGTTACATCCATTTGCCAAATTTGAAGTGCCTTTAGTCCTTTTGGACTAGTGCCTAACCCTGTACCAGGCCCATGATGACTACATTGAGGACAAGAGTGGACAATGCCTTTTGCATCTGCTATGGGTATGTGGTACTGTCGATGTAATGCTCTTGCATTTTGGTGGAACATCTTGTCGTTATTTCGGGCTTCTTCAAATTTGCTTGCTGGAGGTGTTATTGCCAACTGACTGCCTCATCAGCCGGAGCATTGCCTTCACCTAATCCAATGTTCCACCGATGACTTCTGATATGCATTCTACAGAGCTCATGTTTTCTTTGCTGAAGGGTACTGCGCAGTTGTATAAACAGTTCACCAACATGTTGACTTTTTGTTTCCCTTGGCAAGGCGTCTTCAATGCGCTGCACTACCCCAGCTATATACAGTGAGTCTGTTACTATGTTTACAGGTGTGTCATTCCAATTTTCCAGAGCCCAGCACTCTGCTTTCAGCTCCAAGGTTTGGAGGCTGTCATTCAGTTCTCCAGTGATTACATGTTTCTGCCACTGATTATCAGATTGCCATAGACATGCAGTTTTCTTCAGTTTTTGTCCTGCATTTGTAAATACCATTGGCCCCTCGACTGGTCTTTCTGAGCACAGCGGCCTTTTGACCCATTGGTACTGCTCTAGCATCTTCCAAAGAGGTCCTTTTGGCCCGTTGTTATGTACAGTTCCTGCATAACCCATCAAAGCTGCTTGTATTTCTGTTGAATGTCTCAGGAGCCATTCATAATCTTCTCCTTGGACTGGAGCACTAATGTCTGCAGGTTTAGCTCCATCAATTTTGATGATTCTGTCCTGCTGCAAACTGCCCGCCTGAGCCCGATCTAAGGGGGTGACTTCCCGGGAAGGGGAAACTGTGGCAGGGGTGACCCCCGCAGCCCCTCGGCCACGCAGAGCGGATCCAGAGCCCTCCTCGGCAGACCCCTCCTGCAGAACTTCAGAACAAGATCCGGACACATCTTGTTCAGAAGAGGAGCAGGGCACAGAAAGAGCAGCTCCTGTTTTGCAAAGGTTCCTCAAATTCTCATCTCTCGGACCCATTCGACTCCCAACCTCCCCAGAACGTGACCCCAGATCCCCCAAATTCTCGGAACACAATGAAAATCCCGAACACTTTCCTGTGAATTCTGGAGGTGGATGATTTCATGGAGGAGTGGGAAGACAGCCTGTCACAGCACCAGTGACACAGGGAATCCTGGAAGAAACAGAGGGCATGACTGAAGCTGGAAACGGATCTGATTCCCCCTTCCCAGGGTTCGGGGTGCTGTCCACACTGCCTGGAGAAACCCTGGGCATGCCAGGAGAAGGGAAAGAGAACAAAACCTGAGATACCCCCAGAGGAGGACAAAGGCCCAGCATAACTGGAATTAAAATCTCAGAACCCAGAACCAGGTGCTCTGTTTTGGTGTTTGAGAAAGTCTCTGTTAGTCTTTGGTGTTTGACCAAAGTCTCTTCCTTTTTGAGAGAGACTAGATTATAAATATTCCAGTTTACTTGGTCTCAGAAATCAAAGGTAAAAGCAGATTTCAAGTCTATATTTTGAGTATTCGCTTTTACCCAGATTAAGAAGTCTTTTAGTTCATGTTTTGAGATGTCTGAATGTCCTTTATCCTGTAAAATTGTCTCAAGCTGGTAGAAGACGTCCCTTTCTGTTTTAGAGAGATGGTTTCCCATCCCATTGCCCAGGAGACCCTAAAGTTGCTACTTATTACTTACAAGGATATCAGCTACAGGCAACGAAGGGGATGATCCCTTCCTCCTTTTAACAGCATGGGCCTCCTGCAGTGTCACTGTCCACGGTCTTCTTTTTTATTTTTATACTCTAGGCTAGAAATTCTCCTCACTGAAGAGCAACTTTCCCAAAACCTACTGATTTTAAAGATTCCCACTATATACTACAAAATATATATTTTAATATATAGACTGCAATAAATAGAATATATAAAATAGAGACTTGATCTTTTTCTAAGCTAGCAGGCCTTTGCAGCAGTTCTGAGCCAACGTGTGGCTCTGCTGCCATCCCAAATCTGCGCTTCCCGTGCCCAGCCTGAGTGCAAGTGGGGCGTGTGCTGGGCATGGCCAGACACCTTTATGGCCCAAATCGTGCAGCATTTCCATCTGCTCATGGCTTTGGATAGCACAAATTACAAGACACCCATCTCAGTTGACAAATGGCATTTCTTACAAATTGCTACACCAGCACTAACAACATACAACTATACAGATCTTAGTTAAAAGTTTAAAAAAGTAATTTATTTGGTTGTTACACCACACTATTTAGAAACATACAAATATCAACTTCCTTTCACAAAATCTAATTTATTGCAAACCTCTACAAACACTCACTATACACAAAGATCAACGGAAAATTAACAACTTAGTTTATTGCATATTACAACAAGCATACAGCCCATGTATAAATACAAAAAATATCAGTATGTGTCTCTAATACTGAGAACTCAATAAATATAATTACAGCACTATACAACTCCATACACATTCAAATAGAACTGAATACATATATAACCACCACAATATACAGATGTGAATGCAGATTAAATGCTACATATTACATTCAAGAAACAAATACATAAAACAAACCTATCTATAACTAGACAAACAGCCCTGCCAATCTAAATAGCTGTACAACTGCATTGATACAAATATACAGCTATACATCTGGATATATATGTAAATATAATATATATAGAAGTAGATCAATATACAGCTAAAAATATAAAATCAGACATACAAATACAATATACCCATTTAAAAAGACATGTACTGAAAACTACATCAATACAGATTAAACACCTATACAACTGTATACATATGGAAAACTAAATACTGACATTACAACATACATAAAGAACTAGATACGTATACACACAAATATGTATCTGCAAACTTGTGTGTATGCAGGTATCTATGCATACAAATATACATAGTACATTCATAAATATAATACCATATGTATAGAAATATTCCTGTACAAATAGTAGGCTACATATGCACATGTCCATATAATAATCCCTGTCCATGTACAAGTCCAGCCAGGATGACTGCTGCTGCAGTGGACGTGCTTTCTCCATGCAGAGGACAAAGGAGGCTTTTTGCCAAGAAAGAAAAAGTCCCTCCCTTTGCTGTGAGTGGACCACTTTTGAGTGGGAGGAAGGGAAGAGGGAATCTCAGAGCCTCCCCAGGAGGGTTAGGAAGAGAAAGCACCTTCCTGAAGCAAAGAGCATTTTGGCTGCCCAACTACCCTTTTTGGCTGAGGACGGAGAGAAATGAGTCTTTTTCCTTTGCTGATCATTTGACGTCCTGCCACCAGCAACTTGGCTTTTACAGGCAAGGAATGCAGTGCACACAGGCTCAAGGCAAACGTTTAGAGAGGCAAGGTGGAGAACAGCAAATACAAATACAACAGGCAGAGTGAGAACACAACTGCAGGAGATAAGAGTAGAGGAACTGATTTCAGTGAGTGCAGTGGCACTGGCAGGCATTTCACTTGAGATGCTTTTACTTGCCCATAGCATAGCAGCAACACAGAAACAAAGCTTGGCACATGAATCCTCTCCTGTGCTGAGCCCCTGTTTTCCAGACAATCCTGCCCAAGCCCTTGGAAACACAGATGGGATTGCTGACCTCCCGACTGATGGCTGCCATCTCATCCTCAGACAGGTAGCACTTGCTGATGACATTGCTCAGAGTACCTTCATCCATGTACTCCATAACCAGCCAGAATTGCTCATCCACAAGGTAGCTGAAAGAAGAAAACAAGGGCATGGAGGCAAACATGCATGGCTACGTTGCTGTTTGGAAAAGACGAGGGTTGATTGTTGTTTCCAGGTCCCACTGAGACAATGACAGAATCAAAGGAATAGACATACCCTCTTGGCTGTGCATTGCTTGCAACCTGTGCAGTCTCAAGAAGAAAGGCACAGCTGTGAAAAAGGAGATGTCTTAGATGGCCAGCAAGTGAAAAGTGCAGTTTAGTAACAGCCCAGATAAAAACCTGTCAGGCATGGTATTCCTGGAAATAAGCACCTTGTCTTCCTGGCATGCATAGCAATAGCAAAGAGGGGCAACAATCCAAGCAAAATCTGTGCTAGTTTACCCAGACATAAGAAGACACTTAAAAAAAATCAAGCCCCAAAGCAATGTGGTGGCAGTGAATACAGAGGAAATTGATTTAGTAAGATACAACTGATCATTTGACTGATGGTTTTTGAACCATTGTCAAATAACATGTGCCAGGGTAGACTCATGCAGACAAGATGCTCTCTCTTCCCATCCATTGGAGATGAGCAGAGCAATAATATTTAACCAATAATTACAGCTCTATTTTCTGCCAGTGACTCAAGTGGGATTTTACTTTGCACGTTTACAGTATGTGAACTAACATTCATGGGACAAAAGCACAACTCACCTGTCTAAGCAGTTGACCAGGTGGGGATTCCTATACATCTTCGTGACCATGAGTTCATTGACTTTTAGTTCCTTCTTCCTCAGTCGTTGAAGATCTGTTTTCTTTACTTCCTTCAGGAAACCATAGAGAAGAAATATTCCTGAGAACTGTTATCTGGCAGCTTTGATGGGGGGTAGATTGCTCTTCAGGCAAGTAAAATTCTTCCCCCTTCATTTCTGTGGCCAGATGATTTAGGGGCCTAAAAAATGCTAAAGAAATTAACACAGAGCTGTGCCACCCTTGAGAGACAAGGAGATCTTCCAGGTCCTCTTCCTTGATGCAGACAAGCCCTCGGCAGCATGGGGATGTCTCTGACAATGCCTTCTGGGCCCATTCACAAATTCTGAGCAGCACTGAGAGATGGGACAATCTGTGAAGAAGTCTGAACATGTCTGCAGCTTGCCTGACTTCATGTGGATAGATATTCCACCAGGAAGACACCTGGCCCATGGTTATGTAGAAATAACTGCGGTTAGTCTCACCCACTGCCAATATATTCCAGTTCCCTGTGTTTCATCGTGGGATTTTCCATGTCCACCATTCTCCCTGAGGGAAGCAAAATGCAAGATGCTCACTTTAAAGCAGAGATCCCAGCTTTCAGGAGATCCAAAAGGCAGCCCCACTGTCTGGGGCTCTGAGCCCTTTGTGGTCAGCTGGGTAGCAATAAGAGCAACCACAACAGCAGAAAAAAACAAAACAAAAGAAACAAAAAAATGCACAAAAGCAAAACAGAAAAAACCCACAAAAAATTAACAACACAAAAGAAAAACAACCCCCCACAAAAAAAGATAGACCAAAACTAGTCAATTTCTGTTCAGTTTTTTCGCTGATGACTGGTTAGAAGTCAGGAGTCTAAGGAGAATTTAGGAAGCTAAAAATTCTGTTCAGTTTGGCCACTAGCACACTGGACTTGCCTAGATCATTTGCTAGGTCACAGTCTTCTGCTGGTCCAAGAACTTTTCTTGGACCAGCAGAAGACGGCTTCAGCCTTTAGCAGAGAGGGAAGCTCAGGCAAAGCCGAGCCAGTCCAAGCTGCCCTCAGAGGCAGCAGGAACACCCTGAGCGCTCTCTCGCTGCCTCGGAGCACAGCACTTCCTCTGGAGAGTCCTAAATGTCGCCAGTGGGACACCAAAGTCAGGAGGAGCATTTGGTACAGCTATGCTGACACCTGCACAGAGTACACTGTCCCTCAGACAAGAAATACACCAGATGCACCCAGCATCTCCAGGTACCTCTTCTCAGTCGCTTATCAGAGACAGGAAGGAGCTGCCCGAGCTCGAGTTCCCAGGTTTGACAGAAGGAATTCCTGGAGGTAATGCTGCTGTGGCAGAAGGTTCTGTGCCAGAGCCCATGATGTGCTGGACCTGTAGGATTTCTTGTGGGCACTGTTCCCGTGCCTCATGCCAGCCTTGGACCTCTTTATTGCCTGTTGTTTTTTGGAAGTCGTTGCAGGCTGCCAGGTGAGAGCCACCTAACCATGGAATTGTTCCACCTCTCTAGGACATGCAGAAAATTTAAATAATTACTTTAGGGCAGAAGAGACCAGAGGAGGATAACCTCTCTGAGGGGAAAAAAACCCCACCATATCTGGAGGGGGAAACATCTCTGCTTGCTCAGAGTCAGTCGACAGAACATGTCTCTAATTCTCTCACGGAAGGGATGCTTTAGGTGAGCTTTGCACCCCCAACTCATTTGGGCCAGAGTGGGGAAGATTCAATCATGTAAACAATAGATAGATAGATAGA
Source organism: Pyrgilauda ruficollis (assembly GCF_017590135.1). Classification (NCBI taxonomy): domain Eukaryota; kingdom Metazoa; phylum Chordata; class Aves; order Passeriformes; family Passeridae; genus Pyrgilauda; species Pyrgilauda ruficollis. The sequence continues at coordinate 11,579 of NW_024528889.1, read as the reverse complement.
TAGATAGATAGATAGATAGATTAGAAAGTAGATAGAGCTCATTAGTATAATCTCTCTTTACTGTCCTCTCTGTTGCTACACACATCAAAACTTGGTAGGCAGTACCCCCAGTCAGCAGCAATCCTGAGACTGCTCTCCTGTTGCTTCAAAAAACCACATTCTTGGGGAATCTGGAGCGTGTAGGTCCTTATGGAAAGTGATCAGACCCAGAGCATTGCACTGGGAACTGCACTCTTTTTGCATCTGTTGTGGAACAAGTTCTTCTCTTGGATTTGACCACACTGACGGTGCTAAAGTGGCTGTGATCAATAATAAAGCCCAGCCCCTCCTAGCTCCTCTGATCTCTGAGGACCATCATAACATCACCCTAGGACAATCCACCCCTTATCCCCATATTGTCAACTTACTACAAAACCTTATGCATTTTATTCAAGTAAAAGCTTCCATCTGTTCCCCCCAAAAATTACAAGCAAGCCCCATCATGCCCCTGTCACATACCCACACCGGACCACTGAATCCAGGCCCCAAACTACAGAGCTGCAGGCTTCCCCACTTCCATTTTAATCACTCAAAACTCCGTCTTTTGTTTGCTCAGACCCTCGAGACTTACACATTTTCTTCTATTTCACATCTGTATGGTTTAATGTATAGACAATGGCAGTAACATCCAGCAAACAGTGATATTTGCGTGTGATTCTCACCACACAGTAAGATCTCCCTGAGGAGATATGGAACACATCCTGTTGTTCCATCTCTCTGCATTATCCACCATGTGCCACCTGGTTCCTGCGCAAAGACAATCTCACAAATGGGTTTGTCTGTACTTGAGGCAGAATTGATCCTCATTGTCTTCCCTAACAAACCTCTGACTTGTACCACTGGGACTTTATCTCCCTCCTTTGTATTCAGGGACTCAGACTGGGCAGGACCTGCTCAGTTGGTGGAACCTTGGGTGTTAACTAACCAGGTGGCCTTTGCTAAATGCTGCTCCCAATTTTTGAAAGATCCCCCACCCAAGGCTGGGGTTTCCACTGGGTTTTTTACAGTCCATTGTACCTCTCCACTTTGCCTGCAGCTGGTGCATGGTAGGGGATATGGTACACCCACTCAATGCCAGGTTCCCTAGCCCAGGTGTTGATAAGGCTGTTCTTGAAAACAGTCCCATGGTCTGACTCAATCCTCTCAGAGACACCTTGTCTCCACAGGACCTGCTTTTCAAGACCCAGGATGGTGTTATGGGCATGTGAGGCACAGGGTAGGTTTCCAACCATCCCGTGGTGGCTTCTACCATTGTGAGCACGTAGCGCTTGCCTTGGCGTGTCTGGGGCAGTGTGATGTAGTCAATCTGCCAGGCCTCCCCATACTTGTACTTGGACCACGGCCCACCATACCATAGGGGCTTCACCCTCTTGGCCTGTTTGATGGCAGCACACGTCTCACAGTCATGGATAACCTGACAAATACTGTCCATGGTTAAATCCACCCCTCAGTCTCGTGCCCACTTATAGATGGCATCTCTACCCTCATGGGGCCATCGAGCTAGGAATAACTCTCCCTTGTGTTCCCAATCTAGGTCTAACTTTGACACCCCTATCTTTGCAGTCCGGTCTACCTGCTCATTCTTTTTGTGCTCCTCATTAGCTCTGCTCTTGGGGACATGGGCATCTACATGATGAACTTTCACAGGTAGCCTCCCTACCCTGGTAGTGATGTCTTTCCACTCTTCAGCAGCCCAAACTGGTTTTCCTCTATGCTGCCAGTTTGCCTCTTTCCACCTCTCCAGCCATCCCCACAGAGCACTGGCTACCATCCATGAATCAGTGTAGAGATAGAGCTTTGGCCACTTCTCTCTTTCTGCAATGTCCAGGGCCAGTTGAACGGTTTTATGTTCAGCAAGTTGGCTTGATCCTCCTTCTCCTTTAGTGGCCTCTGTGACCTGTCCTGTGGGGCTCCATATGGCTGCTTTCCACTTCTTATTCATTCCTACGATACAACAGGAACCATCAGTGAAAAGAGCATAGCATGTTTCCTCTGCTGGCAGTTGGTTGTATGGTGCAACTTCTTAAGGCTGTGTCACTGGTTCTTGTTCTTCATCTGTGACATCAAAATTTTCACCTTTGGACCAATTTGTAATTATTTCCAAAATCCCAGGGTGATTCAGTTTACCAATATGGGCGCACTGTGTGCTAAGAGCAATCCACTTGTTCCATGTAGCACTGGTGACATGGTGGGTGGAAGGAACCTTGCCTTTGAATATCCACCCCAGCACGGGTAGTCGGGGTACCAGGAGGAGTTGTGCTTCTGTACCAATCACCTCTGAGGCGGCTTGGACTCCTTCATAGGCAGCCAAGATTTCTTTCTCTCTTGGGGTGTAGTTTGCTTCGGACCCTCTGTAGCTTCAGCTCCAAAATCCCAGTGGTTGACCCCAAGTCTCCCCAGGCACCTTCTGCCAAAGGCTCCAGAACAAGTGATGGTTCCCAGCTGCAGAACAGAGCATGTTCTTCGCATCTCGTCCTCTCCTGGGCCAACACTGGGCCAAGGGCTACCACATGAGCAATCTCCTGCTTAATCTGAGCAAAAATTTATTGCCGCTCAAGGCCCCAGTGGAAAGTGTTCTTCTTGCAGGTGACCAGGTAAAGAGGGCTCACAATCTGACTGTACTCAGGAATATGCATTTTCCAAAAGCCTATGGCACCTAGGAAAGCTTGTGTTTCCCTCTTATTGGTTGGTGGAGACATAGCTGTGATCTTGCTGATGACATCCGTAGGAATCTGATGCTGTCCATCTGACACTTGCCAGAATCCTGGATTACTCCTAGGATGTGAATCTCACAAGCTGGTCCCTTAACTTTGCTCTTTTTGATGGCAAAACCAGCTTCCAGTAGGATTTGGATGATTTTCTCTCCTTTCTCAAACACTTCCATGGCTGTGTTCCCCTACACAATGATGTCATCAATGTACTGTAAGTGTTCTGGAGCCTCACCCTTCTCTAGTGCAGTCTGGATCAGTCCTTGGCAGATGGTAGGACTTTGCTTCCACCTCTGGGGCAGTCACTTCCAGGTGTACTGCACTCCCCTCCACGGGAAGGCGAACTGAGGCCTGCATTCTGCTGCCAGAGAAATGGAGAAAAATGCATTGGCAATATCAATAGTGGCGTACTTGTTCGCTGCCTTGGACTCAAGCTCGTACTGGAGCTCTAACATATCTGGCATGGCAGCACTCAGTGGTGGAGTCACTTCATTTAATGCACGGTAGTCCACTGTCAATCTCCATCCTCCTTCAGATTTACGCACAGGCCAGATGGGGCTGTTGAAGGGTGAATGGGTCTTGCTGACTGCCCCTTGGCTCTCCAACTCACAGATCATTCTGTGGATGGGGATCACAGCATCTCCAGTTGTTCTGTACTGTCTGTGATCCATTAATGTGTACTGCACACCAGTGTCAACCAAAGTTTTATATTCGTGTGGTTCCAATGTGCCAGGCCAATGAATCCATGCAGTCCAAAAACCACGTTTTTCCCTAGTCTCTGCCTGGCAAGAGGCAGGGCCCCTCTATGCCTGGTTATCCTTCTTTCCTTGGGCATATGTCTTGGAGGTTCCTTCAAGGGGATCGGGCATATCATCATCATACCTGGCAGTTCGGCTGCGGGCAACTGGAGCTGCTTTCCTTTTGGTGGAACTTCCTCTCTGAGTCTTGCCTTCCTTCAGTTCATGCGCCCGTTGTGCAAGGGCAGCAGTAGATTTTCCATCCCATCTCCTCATGTTTTCTCCACAATGGTGCAGGAAGAACCACAGCTCAGCTCCTGGGGTGTATCTTCTCTCCCTGTAGTGTACTGCACACCAGTGTCAACCAAAGTTTTATATTCGTGTGGTTCCAATGTGCCAGGCCAATGAATCCATGCAGTCCAAAAACCACGTTTTTCCCTAGTCTCTGCCTGGCAAGAGGCAGGGCCCCTCTATGCCTGGTTATCCTTCTTTCCTTGGGCATATGTCTTGGAGGTTCCTTCAAGGGGATCGGGCATATCATCATCATACCTGGCAGTTCGGCTGCGGGCAACTGGAGCTGCTTTCCTTTTGGTGGAACTTCCTCTCTGAGTCTTGCCTTCCTTCAGTTCATGCGCCCGTTGTGCAAGGGCAGCAGTAGATTTTCCATCCCATCTCCTCATGTTTTCTCCACAATGGTGCAGGAAGAACCACAGCTCAGCTCCTGGGGTGTATCTTCTCTCCCTGTAGGGGGAACGTCTGTGTTGGGTACCAGAACCTCTGATCTGCACTGCCGAGATTTGGAGAAGGTCTTCCTTAATCTCCTCCCTGAGTTTCTTATGATTCTCCTCTATGTTGTCCTCCAATTTCTGCAGACGTGTTTCTACCGCTGTGATTCTGGCATGTGTTGGGCCATGTCCAGCATCTGCGTATGCTCGGAGCTTCTTTGCCATGTCAAGCATGGTCTCATCCCTCTCATCCCACTTCATTATTGCTAAAGACAAAGTGTATTCATGTGGCCCAAATTGTACAACCTTTTGCCACATCACAGATGTACATGGTACCAAGTCTGGATTCCTAGTTGTTATGTCACCTGAGAACATAATGTCTGCCACTGCCATTTCTCTCAGGCATTGGATCCCTTGTTCTGTAGTCCTCCACTGGGTTTGCTGCATGTAGACATCATCTGCACACAGGTATCTTTGTGCCACACTTTCCAGAACCCCTGCCCAGAGGTGTCTTTGTTTGGAAAGACAAGTGCCTGCTAAGGAAGGCAGGAGCCCCACCATCACCCCTCGCCCCACCACTGCCAATAGCTATAAATTTTAAATTAAGGGGCTCTCAGGCAAAAAATATGGGAACAGGAAATAACAGTTCTTTAATAGAGAAGAAAATAAAAAGATAAAATAAACAATGCAGTAAACCAAAACAACAGTGACAGAGTCAGAACACAACCTGACACCCTGTTGGTCAAGGTGCTGGTAGCAGTCCAATTGGAAATGTGGTTGATGTCCTCCTGGAGTGTCAGGTGTGGCAGGGCTCCTGTAGAAGGGTGTAGTCTTCCTCTGATGATCCAGTGGAAGAGGCAGCTGTTCCTCTGGGAAATCCAGTGTTGAAGCTGTGCTGGTGTTCCAGAATCTCAAGATTATATCTTGGGTAGAATGGTTGGCTCTTCCCTCTAGGCAAAGCATCTCACAATGGGATGCTATAGTTCTGATCAGTCATGCAGTGACATTCAATAGCCTGTTATCAGCAAATGTCTGCCTGGAGGGAGAAGTGGTTGTGGAAAACATAAGGAAAACTGCCCACTTAACAGAAGACAACTACCCTACAGATGGCAAAGAGAGTTCAATTTGCTTGACAATCCAGGACAAGAGACTGTGAGGTCCCCCTCATCATTTCTTGGTCAATGATGGGATCCTGTGAGAGGGATCCCAAATGCCTCGCTTCAGTGTCGTCCAGAATTGTAGCCTCACCTGCAGCATCCCAAAGACGGACTAACCAACTAATTATAGATCAGGTCGTGGAGTGTAATCCTTCCTTAGGCCACAAAAGGTCCTTCAGGGAAAAGGACTCAATATTGGCTTCTGATCTTGCGCCTGTTGCTTTGACTCCTGATTTTATGTCAGGAAGTGCTGAGGGTCTTTCTCCTGCATCATCATCATCATCATCATCATCATCATCATCATCATCATCATCTAGTGGTCAATCTGTCTTGTTTGTGCACTTTCTGCTTCTAGTGCTAGTAGCAACAGCCATTGGTGGAGGCTTATTGTCTGGTTTAGCTGCTGGATTTGTAACTGTGGTGTTGGCTGCAGCCTGAATGACTGGGATAGCTGCTGATTTATCTCCCTGCCCCCTTTCTTTTGTCTGCTGCCCTAGAGTATCTAGCAGTGCGCGACAAGCATACGCCAGCCCAGCTTACAGCAATGATCTTTTTTCTCCTTAGGGTCATCATGGTACTTCTCTTTTAGGTATTTCCCCACCTCAGTTGGGTTCTGAATGTGTTCATGGGGAAAGTCCCAGACTATAGGGTCAGAGAATTCCTTCAGGATTTGGCCCATATCCTCCCATTTCCCACACCACTCAGGACTTTCCACGCCTGGGTCTACTCCTGGGTCAGGGGGTCTCATCAACCCCTCTAGAAAGCTCAGCCTGCATTCTAGAGAAGCTGAAGACCATATAGAGGAAGCTTACCAGATTAAATACCAGAAAGATGGTCTCTCTAACATTCAGGGGAAACTGAACGAACATTCTCTAATAGGGGTGTAACAGATTCAGAGGAGAAGAAGGAAAGCAAAGTCTGAAAAGCCTCATGCTCTGCTCCTCCTCTAACAAACTGGGCACATAACCATAACTGTGAACCATACATACCTGGAACATACTTTAGCACCTTTATTAACTTCCTACAAGTCATTACCCCAAGCCCAGCCCAATAGCTATTCTAGTCAGTGCCCCTCTATTGCAAAAAACTACATATAAGGGACAATAGTGGAGCTATTTCTGGATAAGTAAATAAACTTAGGGACCATAGAGGTATTAAGACCTCAGAAAATCCTAGGGACCCATCATCATCATCATCATCATCATCATCATCATCATCATCATCATCATCATCATCATCATCATCATCATCATCATCATCATCATCATCTAGTGGTCAATCTGTCTTGTTTGTGCACTTTCTGCTTCTAGTGCTAGTAGCAACAGCCATTGGTTGAGGCTTATTGTCTGGTTTAGCTGCTGGATTTGTAACTGTGGTGTTGGCTGCAGCCTGAATGACTGGGATAGCTGCTGATTTATCTCCCTGCCCCCTTTCTTTTGTCTGCTGCCCTAGAGTATCTAGCAGTGCGCGACAAGCATACGCCAGCCCAGCTTACAGCAATGATCTTTTTTCTCCTTAGGGTCATCATGGTACTTCTCTTTTAGGTATTTCCCCACCTCAGTTGGGTTCTGAATGTGTTCATGGGGAAAGTCCCAGACTATAGGGTCAGAGAATTCCTTCAGGATTTGGCCCATATCCTCCCATTTCCCACACCACTCAGGACTTTCCACGCCTGGGTCTACTCCTGGGTCAGGGGGTCTCATCAACCCCTCTAGAAAGCTCAGCCTGCATTCTAGAGAAGCTGAAGACCATATAGAGGAAGCTTACCAGATTAAATACCAGAAAGATGGTCTCTCTAACATTCAGGGGAAACTGAACGAACATTCTCTAATAGGGGTGTAACAGATTCAGAGGAGAAGAAGGAAAGCAAAGTCTGAAAAGCCTCATGCTCTGCTCCTCCTCTAACAAACTGGGCACATAACCATAACTGTGAACCATACATACCTGGAACATACTTTAGCACCTTTATTAACTTCCTACAAGTCATTACCCCAAGCCCAGCCCAATAGCTATTCTAGTCAGTGCCCCTCTATTGCAAAAAACTACATATAAGGGACAATAGTGGAGCTATTTCTGGATAAGTAAATAAACTTAGGGACCATAGAGGTATTAAGACCTCAGAAAATCCTAGGGACCAGTAAGACATGCAAGCCTTCACCCCAAGAGACATTAGGAATTCAAACAACATGGCTACTAACTGCTTTATCCCAATAGAGAGTAATTGCAACAAAAATGCAACCAGAACAGGGTTTTTTCTACTCTCTTGAGCCATGCGTTGTGTGCCAATCATTTCTCCTGGTTTAGGGCAAATTTGGGAGACAACTTCTAAAAGGGACCCCTCCAGAAAGCAAACCCACATGGCCCCTCCCCCCAACCAGTTCAGGAAGGATTTCCTAGGAGAGAAGTGAAAAGAACTTATTTATTTAACAGGCAAAGCACTCCCCAGCACACAAAATTAACAATACCGGATGATAAAACTCATTTGCTGCTCTGAAGAGATGATGAATTCAGAAAGTCTCTCCAATCAGCGGTTGCTCTGTTATCAGTCCCTCCGGCGCTGGGAAAGGCTGCAGAGTGGGCCCCGGCAGGCTACAAAGTGTGAGTTCTCGGTGTTTCCCCGGGTCCCGGTCTGGAGCAGGTTCGAATGGTTCCAAGAAAAGGGAAAGAAAAACAGTCCAGGGAAAACTCAGACTGCCTCAGCTAGCTAAACTAACTAACTAACTAACTAAAAAGGAAAAGGAGCGTGGTGTTCTGCCCTGTCCATGCCCAGACATCAGCAGTGAAGTTCTGTGTTCCAGCAGACTGTGGGGGACAGTGCAGCTGATAACGAAACTCTGTGCTCCTTCTTCTCCCTGCCTTCACTGTCCAAGCCAGCCTTGAAGGCACAGAATATAACATCCAGCATAAAGAGAAGAGACGACTGGGGACACAAGCATCATAAGGTCACCTTAAGACAATAGTGTAATTAACTTTTGATGTAAAATAACTCTCAGGTCATTGCTTTAAAGATTTGCTCTCTTCCCTTCTGTTTTGGTTTAGGGCAAGTTTGGGAGATAACTCTTAAAGGGGCTTCTTTACGAAAGCAGATTCAATTGCTTTTTCCCCCCCCAACCGGTTCGGGAGAAAATATTTCTTTGGAGAAAAAGTGGAAAGAAACTTGTTTATTAAACAATAGAACTCAAACAGTATTAAACAATAAAACTTCTCACTGCTTTAAAAAAAAAAAAATGGCAAACTCAGAACAGTCCCCTCCCCGGATTGCAGCTTGGCTTATTCAGTTTCTGATCAGTTTCTCTGGTGCTGGAAATGCCGCGGCCCAGGCCTGGCCAAGGGGCCTCAGGTGGAGCTGCCGGTGCTCTTCTGGGTGTTCAGTCCAGAGCAGGCTTGAACAGATCTAAGAAAAAGGAAAAATCACAGTCTAGGGAACTTTTTTCTTCAGCTAGCTAAAACTAATTAAAAGTAAAAAAAAAAAAAGGGGAAAAGAGGAGCTCTGTCTTGTTGTCTGTACATCTGTACATCTGCAGATAACATAGTCTAGGAGCAGGAATGTGGAGGAGTGAGTGCAGTTTGAAAACAAAGTGCGCGCTTCTTCTCTCTTCTCTTCACTTTCTGGAAGTGAGTCTTAAAGGTGTAAAACTTATTATTCAGTATAAACAGAACAAGACAATTGGGGATAAAAGCATCATATAGTCAACTCAGGACATTCTACTCCTTATCTCCATATTGTCAGCTTACTACTAAACTAATATATATTCTAATTCTACAAACACATATATTATACATCCAATATACAGCTATACACAGACAATGGTAGTAACCTTCAGCAGTGATATTTATACATAGTTTTCACTTAACAATCAGATCTTCTTGAGGTACACATCGTGTTCTTTCATTTTTTTGTATTATTTACTATGTGCAACTTGGTCTTTGAGCAAAAACAACTCTACGAATGGGTTTGTTTGTACTCGAGGCAGGATTGATATAAACTGGTTTTTTTTAACAAACCCCTGACATGTACTACTGGGACTTTGTTTCTATTTGCTCTGTGCAAAGGCTCAGATTGGGCAGGGCCCACTCGGTTAGTAGAGCCTCGGGTATTAACTAACCAGGTGGCTTTGGCCAGATGCTGCTTTTAATTTTTGAAAGATTTCTCACTTAAGGCTTTTAAGGTGGTTTTTAGCAGTTCATTGTACTTTTCCACTTTGCCTGCAGCTGGTGCATGGTAGGGGATATGGTACACTTACTCGATGCCATGTTCCCTGGCCCAGGTGCTGATAAGGCTGTTCTTGAAATGAGTCTTATTGTCTGACTCAATCCTCTCAGGGGTACCATGTTTCTACAGGACTTGTTTTTCAAGGCCTAGGATGGTGTTACGGGCCATAGCATGAGGCACAAGTCAACTCAGGACATTCTACTCCTTATCTCCATATTGTCAGCTTACTACTAAACTAATATATATTCTAATTCTACAAACACATATATTATACATCCAATATACAGCTATACACAGACAATGGTAGTAACCTTCAGCAGTGATATTTATACATAGTTTTCACTTAACAATCAGATCTTCTTGAGGTACACATCGTGTTCTTTCATTTTTTTGTATTATTTACTATGTGCAACTTGGTCTTTGAGCAAAAACAACTCTACGAATGGGTTTGTTTGTACTCGAGGCAGGATTGATATAAACTGGTTTTTTTTAACAAACCCCTGACATGTACTACTGGGACTTTGTTTCTATTTGCTCTGTGCAAAGGCTCAGATTGGGCAGGGCCCACTCGGTTAGTAGAGCCTCGGGTATTAACTAACCAGGTGGCTTTGGCCAGATGCTGCTTTTAATTTTTGAAAGATTTCTCACTTAAGGCTTTTAAGGTGGTTTTTAGCAGTTCATTGTACTTTTCCACTTTGCCTGCAGCTGGTGCATGGTAGGGGATATGGTACACTTACTCGATGCCATGTTCCCTGGCCCAGGTGCTGATAAGGCTGTTCTTGAAATGAGTCTTATTGTCTGACTCAATCCTCTCAGGGGTACCATGTTTCTACAGGACTTGTTTTTCAAGGCCTAGGATGGTGTTACGGGCCATAGCATGAGGCACAGGGTAGGTCTCCAACCACCCTGTGGTGGCTTCTACCATTGTGAGCACGTAGCGCTTGCCTTGGCGTGTCTGGGGCAGTGTGATGTAGTCAATCTGCCAGGCCTCCCCATACTTGTACTTGGACCACCGCCCACCATACCATAGGGGCTTTACTCGCTTGGCCTGTTTGATGGCAGCACACGTCTCACAGTCATGGATAACTTGAGAAATACTGTTCATGGTTAAATCTACTCCTCGGTCTCGTGCCCACTTATACGTGGCATTTTTACCTTGATGACTTGAGGCATCATGGGCTTATCGAGCTAGGAATAACTTTCTCTTGTGCTTTTAATTTACGTCTATCTTGGACACTTTTATCTTTGAAGCCTGGTCTACCTGCTTATTGTTTTTGTGCTCTTCATTAGTTTTACTCTCGGGGACATGGGCATCTACATGGCGGACTTTTACAGGTAGCCTCTTTATTTTGGTAGCTATGTCTTTTTACTCTTCAGCAGTTCAAATTGGTTTTCTTCTACGCTGCCAATTAGCTTCTTTCTACTTCTCTAGCTATCTTTACAGAGCATTGGCTACCATTTATGAATCAGTGTAGAGGTAGAGCTTTGGCCACCTCTCTCTTTCAGCAATGTCTAAGGCCAGTTGAACAGCTTTGAGCTCAGCAAGTTGGCTTGATCCACTTTTTCTTTTAGTGGCTTTTGCGACCTGTCGTATGGGGCTTCATATTGCTGCTTTTTACTTCTGATTCATTTTTACTATGTGACAGGAACCATCAGTAAAAAGTGCGTATTGTGTTTTTTTCGCTGGCAGTTGGTTATATGGAGGAGCTTCTTTAGCACATGTCACTTTTTGTTCTTCTTCATCAGTGAGACTGAAGTTTGCTTCCACTAAAGTAAAATCTTGTGATCTTCCTGTCACACCAGCGATAGAAACAGATTCTGCCCCTACATGTCTTGATGGAATAAATGTGCACTGCGCACCAGTATCGACTAAAGCTTTATATTCTTGTGGTTCAGATGTGTCAGGCCAACGAATCCACACTGTCTAAAAAACACGGTTTTTCCTAGCCTTTACATGGCCAGAGGCAGGGCTTCTCTAAGCCTGGTTATCTTTCTTTCCC
>NW_024528888.1:0-825 GCF_017590135.1 Pyrgilauda ruficollis | reverse complement strand
TTTTTTTTTTTTTAATGATATTTTGCTTACTTCATGGGCAAGCCATTAAATTCAAATTAAATCTTGAAAGAAGTTTGCTTCATTTGGGCCTTACCATGGAAACCTCTCATGTATTTATTTTTCTAATAAACAGGTCAGATCTTAATAGCAGGTTAGACAGGTGTGATAGGCAAGATATATCAACAGCACTACTCTTTTTTGCTTTACCAGTCCACTTCTACCTTTTCTGTGCAGAAACTCCAAATATTTATGTAAATATGTAAATCAGGGTGATAAAAATGATAGAAAACCTTTTTTTTTAGCTCCAGCTCCTGAGCCATAACTTTATGTTTTATTTCTGATTACAGTGACATAAAATAGTCAGTAAAACAAGTATATCTGCTTCACACAGTGCACAAACAGCATTTTGGATGACTGTCTAAGTTATTTAAAATTTTTCAGTGGCATGATATTTAGAATTGTGCCCCTTCTTAGAAATCCCTTTCCTTTTTTGGCTTCTCAGTGGCAGTGATTTTTATGAGTAAGAGGTTAGAGCTCTGTAATCAAATTCATTACACTGAAGTAGAAAGTCTTTATTTGCCATTAATTTGAAAATAAATTGTGTCACTAAGTCTTTCCCTTCATTGAAAGATAAGCATTTCGTAAAATTAAGTAAAGTGCAAAGTTGCATACTTAGGGAAGCTTGTGCAGTTCTTAACAGTCTTCTAAGTATGATCACATCTTCCCTGATGATTTTCTAACTTACAGTCCCCCATGAATCCTCTTTCTCTCCTCTCCACCCTTACCTTAGGGTTTGCCTTGTGCAAGCAGGACAGCAAATCTACC
>NW_024528887.1:0-825 GCF_017590135.1 Pyrgilauda ruficollis | reverse complement strand
TTTTTTTTTGTTTGGTGTTTTTTTTTGACAGTCTGGCGGGTGTTTTGTTTGGACAGCGCTGGGTTCTGAGAAATGGAGCTCTGGGATGTATAAACCATATAAAAATCCAATGTAGTAAAATTTCCCTAGAAATCTCAAAATAGTCGTCTTCAGAAAACATTTGAGAACTTGGCTTTTGGGACTGAAATTGCCTGATTTTTGTCTTGCAGATTGTGAGAGGCCCTGCTCCAGATAAACTGGGAGATTTATTCTGTTTTGTAAATATGCTCAGTGTTTCTTTGCACTTTCAGTGAGGGATTTATTCTGGCACGGGATAAAACACTGCTGTCAGAGAAACTGCCCAGCAAAGATAAACCAGTGCAGATAAGTAACAGCTTTCTACCCTTCAAAGGGCTCTGCTATGTAATAGATATTAGCCATAAGCAGGGGAAAAAAGAAAAAATGGAGTTTTGCTGTCTGAAAGCTCCTTGGTTCTGGAATAGGGGAGGAAGAAAAATGCTGAGGGACAAAGGTTTTGTGTAATCACTCGGTGCACATTCCCAGACTGCTCCTTGCCTGTTTTCCACCTCCAGGGGATTGTTGAGCTGGGATATCACACCCTGAGCTCCCAATTCCAGCTCTTTCAGCCAGAAATCCTGTGGCTTCTGCTTTGCTCTGCACAGTGGGAAAGAAAGCTCCTAATCCAGACTCTGTCCCAGTGGGATTCCTGCCCCTCCTGGAGCTGGCCAGCCCTGGCTCTGCTGAATTTAGGAAGCTTCCAAGGATGGGAATCTCACCTGCTCTCTGTGGAGGTCACTCTGGTGTTGCACTGCTCACCTAGCATGA
>NW_024528886.1:0-825 GCF_017590135.1 Pyrgilauda ruficollis | reverse complement strand
TTTTTTTTAATAATGCTTTGATTTCCTAGAGGTAGGAATTTCTTGGACTATTTCTAGAGCTTGTTTCCCACTGCATTTCCTGCTCTGAGACATCTGATAAGAGACTCCTGTTATCTCCCAACGTTTTGCTGTCACCAGCCCAATATTACAGACTTTATGTCTCAAAACTCAGTTCTTGTCCAGGCCCTCTGCAGAGCTTGGCCTTGAGAATTTAACCCTCCCCTCCTGCATTCCCATGGAGAAGCACCTCTGAAGAAATGGCTCCACTGCCAAGAGAAGCTGGGAGGGCCAGCCCCAGCCTCCCTGGATGGCTCCTGCACAATTCCCACTGCAAAGCTTTGTCCCAGGACAAAGCTGGGCTTGCCCCAGGGAGGCTGGAGATGCTCCCAGCAAGGCACAGCAGCAGCAGCCAGCCTGCAAAGTGACTTCTGCTGCAAAGGGCTGCAGACCTGCTGCCTGCCAGAGGCTCCTCAGTGCACAAGAGCCTGGGAAACGAGGCATGTTCGTGGCCAGGGTGTGTTCAGGAGGACAGGATCCCTTTCGGGAGAAAAGGAGAAGTTGGTATTTTCCTGCACTCTTGGCAGCAGAGGCTTTGCCACCCTCCTGCTCAGGCATGGCATTCTGCTGGGACAACTTCAAACCTACAAAAGAATTCGTGTTACCCAGGATTACACCGCGTTTGTGCCACCTCCTGCCCGGATCTGAGAAGCTGTTTCACCCCACAAGTGGCTGGAGTTTTGCTCAGCATTTCACACCTCATCAAGTGACAGACTGAAAACGTCACTCCATGGCATTATCCAAAACCTGGGGGTCACACAAGTTTGC
>NW_024528885.1:0-825 GCF_017590135.1 Pyrgilauda ruficollis | reverse complement strand
AGGGGAGGGGCTTAAATGGGTGTGGCATAAGGGGGTGGAGCCTGATTAGGCGTGGCTTAATTGGGGAGGGGCTTAAGTGGGTGGGGTCAAAGGGGAGGAGATCGATGGGTGGGGCTTAAATGGGCGTGGTTTAAGTGGGGTAAAGTGGGAGTGGCTTGTAATGGGCGGTGCTTAAAGGGGCGGTGCTTAAAGGGCGGGGCAAAAATGGAAGGGGCTGTGCCAGATGTGCCCAGGTGTGCCCAGGGGTGCCCAGGTGTGCCCAGGTGTGCCCAGCGCCATTTTTTTTCACCGGTCGTGTCCGGGAACTTTGAGGAGAATTTTTCCCACTTTTTTCCTCACATTTTTGCCCATTTTCCCCTGGTTTTATCCCATTTTTTCGCCCATATCCGTGGATCGCGAGCAGGATTTTTTCCCCACGTTTTTTTCCCTTGTCTTTTTTCTCTATTTTTCCCATTTCTTACCAATTTTTTCCCTGTATTCATCTCCCATTTTTATTCCATTTCCCCCCATTTTTTCCCCTTTTTTCCCATTTTTTCCCCCATTTTCCCCTCATTTCCCCCATTTTTCAATTTTTCCCCATTTTTTCCCCATTTTTTCCTTTTTTCCCCCATTTATTTCTCATTTCCAGCCCTTGTCCAGGGACTATGAGCAGGACATTTTCCCCATGTTTTTCTCCATATTTGCCCCAAATTTCCCCATTTTTCTCCCATTTTTTCAGGATATTTGAACATCCAAAAAAATTCATTTTCCCCCCATTTTTTCCCCAAATTCCTCCTTTTTCCCCCATTTTCCAGGCCATGTCCAGGGACTATAACTAGGACATTT
>NW_024528884.1:0-825 GCF_017590135.1 Pyrgilauda ruficollis | reverse complement strand
GAATATTGGCCTAGTCAAGCTTCTCATGTATAACAGGACCACACTTTCTGTGGGAATGAAGTCCCTGCCTTGCAGGCAACACAAGCTATAAAGGAATGATTTCCATACGGAATCATCAAGGCATACTCTCCTTCGCGAACATCAAAACTACAGATAATACAATGGTAATACTGGGAGATTAAAGATAATAAATACCAGAAAATTTCGAAGAAATTGCTGTGGAAACATCAGAGTGACTACAGTACTGCCCCAAGCCGCGTTAAACGGCGCGCGGCAGCGCACTCCGCCCTTTCCGTGCTCGCGGAGCGCAGCGCGCTCGCACGCAGCACGACCTGAGCCGCCCGCAAGGTGCCTGACGGCTCCTGCGGCCGGAGCGCCGTGCGGGAAGGGCTGTCCCGGCAGCCGCGAACAACGAGCAGGCGGCTCGGCCCGCCTCACCTCGCTGCGCTGCCCGCGCTCCCCCGCTCGTGCCCCGCCGTACCCCGTGCCGGCGCGCCTGGCTGTTGAGAGCTCGCACCCAAGCTCGATGCCACTGCTCCCGCAGGGACCGGAGGGCGAGAAGGGCCGCGAGCAGCGCCCGGGCCCCGGCCTCCTCCCCCGCCGCTCCGCGACGCCGTAGCGCTCGCAGGGCCGCGGACCGCCAGTACTGCCGCAGCCAGGCCGCCACGGTGAGCAGCGAGGCGGCGAAGAGCAGCACCAGCGCGGCCCAGCCCAGGTCTGGCCCCATGGCACGGAGCGCGGGGCTCACGGTAGCGCGGCGGGCATGGCGGGCGGGCTGCGGCGCGGCCCCGCTCGCGGCACCGGGCGCACGTGGCCCCGCCGCGG
>NW_024528883.1:0-825 GCF_017590135.1 Pyrgilauda ruficollis | reverse complement strand
TTTTTTTTTTTTTTCTGTTCTAAGGAAACAGTACATGGCTAGTAAATGCTGGCTGTGGAAATCCTACCACCCTTCAATTCAACAATGCTTCTGCCCAAGACCTTCTTCAGGACAGAGGCTGCCTTTCAACATCTCCACTCTCCTCACTATCACAATGGCCATAGGAATGCTAAAGATTATAGCTCCTGCCAGGTTTCCTTGTCACGTTGAGAAGCTGTGCACAGCTTAAATCTCACACTTTCTCTGCCAAAGCCTAGTGAAAATGGCTATAAGAATATATAACATTTCTGTATTAATGCAAAGAGAACCCTTTTTCTCTCTCCAGCCCTTCTCTTCTTGGAGACTTTTCACTTTACAATTTTTTCTTCTTTTCTCAGCAGATCAAACTGACACTTAGGTACTTTATAGTGGCTATCCAGCTGCTAGATGAACACTGCTGTTAGACTTTGTTGGATGAAATATAATTTGGACAATTAAGATGAATTTTTACTTTTAACAGACTGCCTTAATATCAAGTGTTCAGTGCTCAGCCACTTATTAGTCCCATTCCAAATACCTTCCCTTTCAACATTTTCCTTAAGGCATTACACAATGCTAGAGTCAATTCTTGCTGCTTTGTCTGGGCAAGTAGCTAAACAACAAATGCCCTAGAGTTGTCCACAGCTGCTGTTTCACCCTGCTCCTTCTGCCTTCCTTAAAATTAACGTTTGGCCTCTCCCTCTCAATCAGAGATGCCCATCAGCAACAAATGCTAAATTAATCAAATCCTGAATTGAAAGGGACCCAAAACAACCACCTAAGTCCAACTCCTGGCCTTGCACAGGA
>NW_024528882.1:0-835 GCF_017590135.1 Pyrgilauda ruficollis | reverse complement strand
AGCTGTGTTGCCAAAAGCAAATGGTTTAAATTTGAACGTGGTTTTGAGTTCGACATTTTCCCCCTCCTCTGGGTGTTAATTTCCGCTTATAACCCTCAGGATCCACCATTTATTACAACTCTTTTCACAAGAATTAACGTGATTTTAAGCTTTAGGCGGATCCTCTGTCTGATCAGTTCATCAACATTAAAGTTTCTGCAGTGTGAAACACAGAAGCAAGAAGGGCCCAAGTCAGGCTGACTAAACCTAGCGATACCCAGCTCCAACAGGGAATAAAGGCAGGGAATAAAGCTCAAGAGGAAGCTTGTCCTAGAGGAAGGGCAGAAAAGCTTGTGTGCGTGCACAGTCCAAGTCACTTCCATGGCATTTCACAGGTCCCCCAGGAGGGCACTGTCCCCCAGTTTATGCACGAGCATCATTCCCTCCTTCAGCCAAGGGTTAGGAGGGAATTGAAGAGCACAAGGACACAGGGAACTGCTGCTCTCTTCCAATCCTTCAGGCAGAGGGCAGGGAAACCGATGGTTGCAGTGAGAAGATGCGTCCTTCCCCCAGCAAGGCGAGCGCTGCTCTTGGGATCACAGAGCTGACAGCGCGCAGCAGCAGCGAACACCCGGCTCCACCCAGCGTCTGCAGCCCGAGATGCAGCACCGGGGGAGGCACCAAAAGGATTTGCTGAATCCCTGGCCCTGGCATTCCCTATCCCTGCTCAGAGGAACAAAATAGCTCGAGGTACACAAGGAAAATTACTGGGAACATCTGGCTGCAGCACCGGGTCGTGCTTTGAGGAGGAAGATGGATGGGATGTTGACATGATGGGAATATGACAACCACACAC
>NW_024528881.1:0-826 GCF_017590135.1 Pyrgilauda ruficollis | reverse complement strand
CTCCAGCTCGTACTGGAGCTCTAATATATCTGGCACGACAGCGCTCAGTGGTGGAGTCACTTCATTCAATGCATGGTAGTCCACTGTCAATCTCCATTCTCCTTCAGATTTACTCGCAGGCCAAATGGGGCTGTTGAAGGGTGAGTGGGTTTTGCTGACCACCCCTTGGCTCTCCAACTCTCAGTTCATCTTATGGATGGGAATCACAGCATCTCGAGTTGTTCTATACTGTCGGCTATGCACTGTGGAAGTGGCAATTGGTACCTGTTGCTCTTCTCCCTTCAGAAGTCCTACTGCAGATGGATTCTCAGACTGTCCAGGCAAGGTGTTCAATTGCTGGACGCCCTCTGTCACCACAGTCACTATCCCAAATGCCCACCTGAGTCCATTTGGGTCTTTGAAACGCCCACTTTGGAGGTGATCTATGCCCAAAATACATGGGGCCTCTGGGCCGGTCACAATAGGGTGTTTCTTCCACTCATTTCCAGTCAGGCTCAACTCAGCTTCCACCAAAGTAAAATCCTGTGATCCCCCTGTCACACCAGCAATAGAGACAGATTCTGTCCCCACATGTCTTGATGGGATTAATGTGCACTGCGCACCAGTATGGACTAAAGCTTTATATTCTTGTGGTTCAGCTATGCCAGGCCAACGAATCCACACAGTCCAGAAAACACAGTTTTCCCTAGCCTCTACCTGGCTAGAGGCAGGGCCCCTCTAAGCCTGGTTATCCTTCTTTCCTTAGGCATATGTCTTGGAGGTTCCTTCAAGGGGATTGGGCATGTCATCATCATCATCGTACCTGGCAGTTCGGCTACAGGCAACT
>NW_024528880.1:0-826 GCF_017590135.1 Pyrgilauda ruficollis | reverse complement strand
GGTAAAGCTCAGATCCAAGGGTGAGAATCTGAGGCCACAAACCTCCCTGGAGTCCGGGGGGCTCCAGGTGATTCCCTGTCCCTGAGAGGGGGAGCAGAAGTTGGCGCCTCAGCCTAAAACTGGGGGCTGTGGTGGTCCAAAAAGCCAGCTGGAAAAAGTTAGACACCATTGGGCCAGTCATGCTGAAAAGGCCAATCCCAAAACTCTCATATGAGCTTAGTGCCAAAGGCTGAAGCCCCTTAAGCACTCGCCCATGCTTTAAATTCATTTAAAATCTGCAATATGGACCCACATAACCCATTTATTACAATTAAATGCTCATTTTATCTTTGTGTTGTGTTAAAATAACTGTACCTTGCCTTTTGCCAATCCCCTAACTATTCCAGAAAAATAAAAAAGGTTACTCCCCGCCAGCTGCAAACTATTTAGAACCCTTTCAGAACTGAACAATACCTACCACCAAAGGCAAACATCAAGTCAAATGGACTGTTTAAAACATAATCCTCACTGCAATTGTATTTATTTTTATGCTGCAAAACTGTGTAATTACTGCTTCATTTTTAAATTGTTAATTGTCATATTTCTCTTTATCTTTTCTTTCTAACAAAAAAAAGGGTGAATTGTGGTATTACATTTTAGTTAAATGGTATGCTCTGTCTCACCCCTCAAAAATGTACAGTTTATTCCAAGCCTGTGATCCTCCCCTGAAGTATCGTGTATCTGTAATCCCATTGGCCCAAGTCTTATTCTGCACCCACTTTGAATCTCCCTGTTAAGCTGTGCTAGGGAGACCAGGTTCGCTCTTGGCCCTTTTCTCCCTAGGCTC
>NW_024528879.1:0-826 GCF_017590135.1 Pyrgilauda ruficollis | reverse complement strand
GCCTCTGTGGGCTGGCCGGGAACGGAGCTGTCATCAGCCTCCCCTCCACCGTCCTCTTCCTGGTGGAGGACATGTCCTGCTCTCCTATCATTCCCTTGATGTACATGAACTTTGTTTCCAGCTGTCCGTGGTCTCCTACTACTGGGCACTGTTCCAGCTCATACACAGCAGGAATGGGCTGAATATGCCCAACTTCTGCAAGCTCTGCTGCCACTGTGACCTTTCTCTGCGACTGGAGTGGGTGGTGGACAGTGTCCAACACTGGGCCTTCTTTGCTCTCTTCACTGTCATTCCCATGGTGACATTCCCGTGCCCATCACATGTGCAGGAGCACTTCTGGGCAGCTCTCATCTCTATGCATGCCATCATCCTGTCCATCTTTGCTCCATCCGTGGTCATTTCCAGCACAATCAACTTCATTAGTGCCAAGTGGGGCTCCCAGCAGCAGCAACCCAAGAGGCTCGACATCGTTATCGTCCTCATCGTGCTCTTCACTCTCCCACTCAGCCTCTGGAATTTCCTGCAGCAGCTCAGTTACATCGCTGTGTCCTCGCAGGTTGTTTCCTGCTCACCTGTATCCACAGCAGCATCAAACCCTTCATCTACTTCTTGGCAGGGAGGTGCTGGAGGCCCTGCTCCATGGGGTCCCTCCAGTTCCCCCTCCAGAGACTCTTTGAGGACCAGGAAAAAAAGCCTGCAGAAATGATGCCGCCAGGGACACAGGGATCTGAGCCTGTCCATCCCTTCCATTGCTCTGCTGAAGGACATCAGCACAGAGGCTGAGGGATTCCTGGAGCCACCTGCTGAATAAATATCCGCAGGATCA
>NW_024528878.1:6157-26514 GCF_017590135.1 Pyrgilauda ruficollis | reverse complement strand
GGGGCGGCGGGGCGGGGAAAGCCGAGCTGGGACCGCCCGGGACTCGGGATGAGGAGTGGAAGCCCGGCCTGGGCTACGCCCTTCCGACACCCACAGTTTCCATGGCGCTCAGATGAGCGAAAGGGACTTGGGCTGAGATCCCCCAAACCGGTGCTGGCAGCGACGCGCGCCGCGAGGCACCAGAACGGTGAAGGAACGGATCCCGGAGAAGGCAGCGAGGAGCGCTGAGGAGATGGGACCACGGCGGGACCGGGGAGCAAAACGGCCCCGCCACCGAGCCGGCACTGGCTGAGCTCCCAAACGCTGATAGATCGATTCGACCGAAAACCGTGACGCGCCCCAAGGCCCGCGTTTCGGTCTTGCGGAGGCAGAGGCGGTACCACGTGTACCAGGGAGCGGAGCGGCGGCGGCGAGCGGCGCGTTCGTCTCATTCCGCAGAGCGGCGGCACCCGGAGCCCGGCGAGGCGGCGGCGGAGCTCGGCGGCGGCTGGGGGTTTCCTACACGCATAAAATTGAAAACAGCAAAAATTCCGCCAACACCCACATCGGCTCCGTCCTGCGGGGGCAGCGGCCGCGGGGTCTGGCCGGGATCGGAGCGGCGGCGCGTTCGTGTCATTCCGGAGCCCGGCGGCGGCTCCAGCCCAGGTGGGACCCGCGGTCGGTGCTGCCCCAGCTCGGGGCTCGCTGCGGGCGGAGGGGGCCGCGCTGAGGGGCACGGGGGGGTTCTGGCGAGTTCCTTGTGCCGGCTGCCCCCGTGTCCCCCCTGCGCTGAGATGGCCGAGGGAGCGGCTGCCCGCGGTCTCCTCCGTGCCCGGATCGCCGGGGTGCAGCCGGTGCCGCGGCAGCGCTGGCTCATCGCGGCTGCTCTGGCTGGGACGGAGGCGGCTGCTCCGTGCCCGGGACAGCTCCCGGCCGTGCGGCACCGGGCAGGGCTGTCCTTCCTCAGCGGCACCCTGTGCCTTGCACTCGCTCTCAGGGTCACCTCAGCGCCTCTTCATCCATCCCCAGTGCCAGCGCTGGGCTGGGTGTGCAAAGGAAAAGTCTCTGCAATCCATCCTGCCTCCGATGCTGCCTGGAGTGAGTGCATTGCCCTCCTTATATGTGGGAAATACAGCTCACTATTTACACTTTTTATGAATGTTTTTAAGAGAAAAAATGTATTGAGTTCAGCACCGTGGTGCTGGGGTATTTGCCTACTTAAGTTAACTTAAACTTTGTTGTCTATATATTGTTGTATTATAGGGGGCACATCCATATTTTTGATATTTACGTAATATTTGATTGTTATAAATATGGTTAGTAATTAGTGCGAGTAAAAGTTGTATCAAAATATAAATGTAGAAAATGAACTACTGGTGTACATGGTGGGGGTGGAAGATTCTTCCCCAGGATGGCGAAACCGGGGCAGATGGACCGAGAGGCACCACAACATTTACATGCGAAGGAAACTTTGGCTGCACAGGAGATGGGCATTCACAAGAACCTACACCCAGTAACACCCAAGCGATGATGGCCCAGACAAGATACCTATCTGAGAGGACCAGAGCCATCAACACCTTCCATCTGAATGCCAGATTCCGGGAATCGGGGAAGTGTATTATCCTATTCCCTGACGGAGGCTTCGTGCGGCCCAAACCAAAGAATGAAACCAACTTGAATATGAAGAACTTAGAATGAAACAAAGACATCCTGTCGCAGGCAAAATAAACTGCGTAAGAACCGCTGCCTCAGAGCAGCTGGTGTGGACGGGGTAGAATTGGTGCTAGCGAGGCCAATCTCACGTTCACCCGCATTGCCTCCTGGGGGTGGTATGCTGTCCGATTTGGTTGGTGGCTGTCAACACTGTATTACGGTCGTGAAATAAATTTTATTTTTTATATTTTTATTAAAATTGGCTATTTTTCATTTTTCATGTATGACAATTTGGTGCCCCCGATGTGATATCTGATAAGGATTCCAGGGTCCCCTCTCGAGGTCCAGGTGGCGCCCCACTGATTTCATCGGCCGGACAAGACTGGGTAAACCCATCGGAACCAATCAGATAAAAACGAACTTTTCTGTAGCCAGAAAGTTAGCCACAAGCAAATGGTGGAACGGGCCCAGAGCTCTCGAGGACGGAGGTAGCTCTCCGTGGAAGCCGGCTATTTTACTCGTAAAATCGACATGCACGAAGACTCCACACAGGAAAACGAACCGTAAGTATCGCGTGGTTGAGTGGGGGAGTGATGGAGTGTGTGTGAGACATGATAAATATCACGAAGCAAGTGCGGACCCCAAGATCGCAGTTCCACTCTTCCACGAGGAAAGTGGTCGGTCGTGGGGGAAGCGAGTGGAAAGCTCATTTGGAACACACACACCAACCCAAAAAGGCCCCGGGAAGTTAAAGGGGGGAGTGGGGGGGAAGGGGTTTGTTTGATCGATCACAGGCTGGATCGGGAGGAACGATGGGACCTCACTGGATCCAGGGAACAGGTAAGAGAGCTCACTAATTTGTTGACTAAACATCCACAGTTCGGTTCACTACATGATTAGTAGGTCAGCAATGCGGGATTTTTTGGTATACCAGTAAAAAAGGAAAAAAGCAGTTCTGCAAGTAAATAGCCCTAAAAGGAGGTAAGTTAGGTGTAAAATAATGGGGTTGAAAAAGAGTAAAATCCAGGAAAAAAAATCCTGATAAACCAAGGAGAAAAAGGGAAGGTTTGATCTCCCTGACATTCCAAGGTACAGTCGTCTGGGATGGATGTTAGAACACTGGGAATACTGCCCTACTAGAAAGGAGAAATCTAAGAAAAAGGCAGTCTGCTACTGTATGGAGAAGTAGGCTGATGTAGAAATCAGAAAACTTATTTTTTGGCCCATATTCAGGTTGTTTAACAAGGAAATATGTAGGGCATTAGGGGAGTTTGTGTTTGAGGAGGGATCTTATGAGGAGGAAACGGAATATGCTCGGATATGGGAGTACTCTAGTGTCGAGTTGTTCCCCATTAGAGCCTGTAAACAGCCAAAGGGGTTGGTAAAAACTTGGGAAACTTTGGAGCATCTACCTCCCCTGTACCCAAACCATCAGATGCATGGGCCTCTCCCCGAACCCGAGAAGCCCGGATACCGCCCAGTAACACCGCAGGCACCGCCGCCTGAAGTCCCGCAGGAGCCAGCACCAGCGAACCCCTCCCCATCGGAACAGACCCGGTCCCTTCTACCTCCTCCCACGCAACCCGAGGAGAACACTGCATGGGCACATCCATCAACAGGGAAAGAATCCCCACCCGCCAGCTGCACGAGACGTAAGACCCGGAAAGTACATGCAGACAATAGCAAAGACGAGGAGGGACAGCTGGGACTTTTTCCACTCAGAGAGGTCCCGACTGCTCCGGGGGTCATTGCTTATGTAAATGTACCAATAAACTCAGGGGATGTGCGGGCATTCAAAAAGGAGATGGGGAAAATCATGGATGATCCTTTGGGGGTGGCAGAGCAACTAGATGAATTTTTGGGGAATAACATTTATTCATATGATGATATGTGTGCTATTATGAGATCGTTGTTTAATGCTGAGACATGATACGAGTGGCTGCAATAAAGGATTGGGAACACAGAAACCCGCAAGGGGGGAGTGGGGAGGTTAAATGGCCCAACCAAAGGCCATTCTGAAATGCCCAAATAGAGGAAGATAGGCAAAAGATGATAGAACTAAGGAACACGGTTATCCAAGGTATCCGAGGGGCGGTACCAAAGGGGCAGAATTTGGGGAAGCCTTGGGGGAGGGACGAGACTCCTACTGAATGGCTAGAAAGGCTGAGGAAGAGTCTCCAAATGTATTTGGGTACCAACCCTGACTCCCCGGTAGGAGTCATATTATTAAAAACACAATTCGTGGCAAAATCATGGGAGGATATATGGAAAAAGTTAGAAAAATTAGAGGACTGGCAGGAAAGGTCATTGCAAGAGTTGTTGCGGGAGGCTCAGAAGGTATACATGCGGAGGGAGGATGAGAAGCAAAAGGTGCAGGCTAAGGTCCTAGTAGCAGCAGTCTGGGAAGCCCAGAAACAGGAAAAAGATCCCACTGCAGGAGAAGCGGCATGTACTTGGAAACCTTCGGGAAAACCTGCGCATCCTCCAAAGAAACCTGCACCCTGGCAGAGGGAGGTGCCGGAGTGCTACTACTGCAGACAGAAGGGACACTTCTGAAGAGAGTGCAAGAAAAGAATGAAAGACGAGAAGATGTTCCAGGAGGACTAGAGGTGTCAGGGGCTTTTTAATTTGGGGTCTGTAACACTGAGAGAGCCCTTGATAAAACTTTGGATTGGACCCCAGAAACAAGAAACAGTGTTTTTAGTAGACTCAGGTGCAGAGAGAACTATGGTACAACATTTACCTCAGGGGTGTTCAAGGAGTGAAGACTCCATGATGGTAATTGGAGCAAAAGGGGAACCCTTTAAGGTACCGGTGATAAAGAATGTAGAGGTGGAATCTGAGAATAAAATTTGCTTAGGGAGTATGTTGCTGGTAGAAGAGGCCAATTATAATCTGTTGGGGAGAGACTTAATGGTAAGTTTAGGCATAAGCTTGATAGTGCAGGAATCACAGCTTGTGGTAAGTCTATATAAGCTGACCTCAGAAGATGAGGGAAAAATCAATCCCAAAGTATGGCATACAGGAGGGGAGGCGGGGAAATTGGAAATGGAACCTATCTGTATAGAAATTGAGAAGACGGAGGACCCCATCAGGGTAAAACAGTACCCGATACCCCTAGAGGGTCGGTGGGGTTTGAAACCAGTAATAGATGATCTAATTCGGAAGGGGACCTTGGAACCTTGTATGACAAGGCATAATACTCCCATTCTTGCTGTCCAGAAGCCGGACGGGAGCTATCGCCTTGTACAAGATCTTAGGGTGGTAAACCAAAGGACTAAAACTTTGCTCCCCACGGTCCCCAACCCATATACCCTATCAAATAATGTCTCACCAGAGGATATCTGGTGTAGTGTGATTGATTTGAAAGATGCTTTCTGGCCATGCCCTCTGGCAGAGGAAAGCCGAAATTATTTTGCTTTTCAATGGGAAGATCCGGAGACAAACCGTAAACAGCAACTCCGGTGGACCTCCCTGCCCCAGGGATTTGTAGACTCACCTAACCTGTTTGGTCAGGCCCTTGAGCAACTTTTAGGTGAATTTGTCCCGATAAAAGGGACCAAGCTGCTGCAACATGTGGATGACCTATTGATTGCAGGACGTAATGAAGAAGGGATTAGGATAACCACCATTGCCCTGTTAAATTTTTTGGGAAATAGAGGTTTAAAGGTTTCAAAAACTAAATTCCAATTTACGGAACCGGAGGTAAAGTATCTGGGTCACTGGCTTGTAAAGGGGAAGAAAAAGCTAGATCCTGAGAGAATTGCAGGGATTATCTCCCTGCCCTCACCTCAATCGAAATGGGAAGTAAGGCAAATTTTGGGACTTTCGGGCTTCTGTCGGCAATAGATTGAGGGATACAGTGAAAAAGTAAAATTCTTGTATGAAAAGTTAACTACAGAAAAACCTAAGTGGAATGAGCAGGATGAGAGGAGTTTTAGAGAACTAAGAGTCTCTCATAGTAGCTCCGGTATTGAGCCTGCCAGACGTAAAAAGACCTTTCCAACTGTTTGTAGATGTAAGTAATCACACTGCGTATGGGGTGTTAACACAAAATTGGGCAGGATCAAGGAAACCGGTGGGTTATGTATCAAAGCTATTAGACACTGTCAGCAGGGGGTGGCACACATGCCTCCAGGCTATAGTGGCCACGGTGGTGTTAGTAAAAGAGGCCAAGAAAGTAACTTTTGGGGCTCCTTTAGAGGTATATTCCCCTCACAGTTTCAGGAATATTTTACAACAAAAGGCAGAAAAATGGCTCACCGACGCACGGCTCCTGAAATACGAGGCTATTCTGATTCACTCTCACGATTTGGAACTTAAGACCACAACAGCCCAAAACCCGGATCAGTTCTTACACGGGGAAGCCTCGGATGTACCCACCCACGATTGTGCTGAGATAGTCCAGTTGCAAACAAAAATCAGACCTGATTTGGAGGAGGAAGAATTTGAAACAGGGGAGAAATGGTTCGTGGATGGGTCAGCCAGGGTTGTAGAAGGAAAGCAAAAAACTGGATACGCTATCGTAGCTGGGGTAACCGGAGAAACAGTAGAATCAGGTCCCCTAAATGCAGGATGGTCGGCTCAGGCGTGTGAACTATATGTGGTGCTACGCTTTTGGGGTAGTTCACACGTTTGGAAAAATCTGGGAAGAAAGGGCGTTGATTAGCACTAAGGGATAGGGACTAGTGCATGAAGAATTGATAAAACAAATACTGGCAGCTATAAGGGAACCCAAAACCATTGCTATAGTGCATGTGAAAGGGCATCAAATGGGAACTCAGTTTAAAACAAGGGGTAACAATCTAGCGGACCAGGAGGTATTGGCGTGTACCAGTATTACAGACGGGACTGCCTTGGTCTGCCTGGCCTCGGCTGCTGACCAAATAGCAGCACCTGTGGTGTTTTCTCCCCAGAGATGCTGTTCAGTACCTGTGGTCACAGCTGAGCACGTGGAGACAAGTCCGGGCATGCCCTGAGCTCCAGTGCTTGCAGCTGGAGCTTTCTTTGAGGGGGTCACTCCTCAGGCCTTCCTGAGCTGGAGGTTCCTTTAAGGCGAGGTGAAGAAAGGAGCGGGTCCCGATAGAGAGCTTTAATCCAGAGGTTTTTTTCGATGGCACGGTCTCTGAATCTTGCAATAACTCCCATGAACTCTCTAACAGAAGTCTCTCCTGGTCCCCACCGCGAGGTCTCCTCATCCTTTTACCTGGGCAGAGGGGCAGGGGAGGGGACCCAGGGAGCACCAGCCAGGCACAGGGGAGGGGGTCTCAGGTGAGAGGGACACCTGGGTGGGCCAATGGCCCCCCAGGGGGTGGAGAGCATCCTTTGAACCTGCCAATTGCTCGACCTCTCCTTGGAATTTCTGGGTTGATAGACATTGACCAGCAGGGGTCAAGGGTGGGGTAAAGGAAGGGTGATTGACAACCCACCTGGGGAAGGAGATTTCAGGAAGGACCCAGGGGAAACTGAGGCAAATCATGACATCACACTGCAACAAGGAGGCAAAACACGCAGCACTCCTACAGGTAAGTACCCCAGAGATTTATGAAGGGGAAACATGGGAATTTCCCCCCCGCCTCTCTGAAAAAGAAATTGAGGAATATAAAAAGATGGGGGGGAAGTTAGATGGAAGCAAGTGGAAATTACCTGATGGGAGAGAATTAGTATCTAAGGAATACACACGGAAAATTTTGAAGAGGTTACATGCACAGACCCATTGGGGAACCCAGGCGCTAGCGGATCAGTTCCTAAGATTCTTTGGGTGTAAAGGAATATATGAATTAGCAAAGCAAGAAGTACAGGGGTGCATGATATGTCAGAGAATAAATTGAAACCGAGCAAAACAAACAGCAATGGCAAGCCGCCCACTGGTGACATATCGGCCCTTTGAAAGGGTCCAGATCAACTTCACTCATCTGCCAAAGGCAGGAAGGTACCGATGTCTACTAGTCATAGTAGACAAACTTACACACGGGGTAGAGGCATTTCCTAGCTCCCAGGCAACCACACAGGTGGTATCAAAAATATTGTTAGAAGAAATTGTGCCTAGATACGGACTGGTAAAATATATTGACTCAGATCAAGGCACCCATTTTACCTCTAGGGTAATAAGGCAAATGGCAGAAGCCTTGGGAATCCGCTGGGAATATCATACCCCTTGGCACCCACAAAGCTCTGGTCAAGTCGAGCGGATGAACCAAACACTTAAGGCACAATTAACAAATTAATATTAGAAACCAAGATGTCCTGGATTAAATGCCTGCCTCTAGCTCTACTAAATATCAGGACTCTGCCAAATTCAGAAACAGGGATATCACCTTTTGAGGTGTTATATAGGATGCCCTATGAACACGGAATGCCGATAGGGCACCCCAGAATTGAGGACGGGCAAATAAGACAATATCTGGTAGCTATTAACAGAAACCTACAAGAACCAAGAAAACAAGGAATTATAATGCAAGAGACTCCTGTGGGTTTTTCCATTCATCCTGTCCGACCCGGAGACCACGTCCTTATAAAAAACCTGGAAGGACATACCATTATCCCCTCATTGGGAAGGGCCTTTTCTTGTTCTTTTGACCACAGATACAGCAGTACAAACCGCTGAAAAGGGTTGGATGCACGCATCCAGAGTCAAACGAGTGGAATCTCAAAGGGACACACACGAGTGGCAGGTTGTCTCTCCTCCTGGAAATCTTAAGCTAACTCTGCGCAGACCACGCTAATGACCGAGATCGACCGGATAGAATGCCAAGAGCCGGACTGCCCTTGTCACCCATTTGTATCATTTAGGTGTTTTTATTGTAAAATAACGTGGGTGGCGTACTGTGAAAGAGGGGTGAGGCCCAGGGGTCTGTGTGAAGATTGTTTTAACCACGAAGTATGTGTGACTAACCTATTCTTGACGCTCCTCACAGAACTGTGAGTGATTGAAGCAGACTCCATACTGTGGTTTAGGCTTTTTCAGAACGGATTAAGGGGAAAGCTTCAATATCGGGCCCAAATTTTATCGGTCGAATGCCGGAAAGGAAAGAAAGTACCCTGCAGTGTCCGGCCAGTGAGACTCAGCTGGTGGGGAATTTTTAAGCGACGATACGCAGCTAGGGCTAGCCATGATCTCCATGAAACTACTTCCTGCTGCCAAGAAGATGGTTCTCCCTGCTGCTGGTGGCAACCCAGTGGGTGAGAGTGGGGGCAGAGGAATGATAGTCGGAGTAACCCTGATGAGCCTGAGTCTAGTCATGTGCCTCAGGACTAGCGCGTATGCCGAAAGCCAAAACAATTTGGATCAGTGGGACCCCAGCTGGATTTGTAGAGTTTGCACTGAGGGTGGTCAGGGTGAAGCGGAGGCTTCATCTAACCTCACCTCTAGAGACTGCACTAAAGGCACAGTAAGCAGGTACTGTTGGTTATATGGCACTTGATACGGAGCTTGTATAAAAGAGGGGGGAAAAGCCTGCATCCTGCAGGAGGCAGCGTCCAGAATGGGTAAGTCAACCCATGTAAGACAAAGGCGCGGTATTGAACCTGTTAAGATTCCAATATGCGATAAGTGCAATCGTACTGTATGGACTGGGGGAAGAATGGAATCAATTTTTGTGGGTTATTACCGAGTGAATAAGTTATGCTATAACAACGAACAGCTGGGAATGTGGACAATGGGGGGGAAAATGTATTGAGTGGGGGAGAATCTGAAATATGAGAATAAGATGCCTTTGGGAAAGGAACCAGTCATCATAGATTTACTTGAAGATCACGATGACCGAGCCTGCCTCCAATATTATAAAACCTTTTGTTTTTCCCCAGAATAAAGAAGGAGTGGACCCTGAAAGTAAAATCCAACAGATCACTCAAGAATTAAAAAGGCAGGAATCAGAAATGAGAAAATGCAGGATAGAGCAGGAAAGATTAAAAATTTTAAGTGAACACTACGAACAATTGGAAAAGCAATATAATGAGTTTGGTCTGCCTGCATCAGACAAAAACTTATTTATAGACCTCATGCAGGAAATTGCTACAGAGTTAGGTCTATCAAATTGTTGGATATGTGGGGGGTTAAAATCGGCCAAAAAGTGGCCTTGGAAAGGAGAAGGGTTAACCCCAGAACAGCTACTAAAGTGGAATCATACCAAAATTTCCAGATTATTTCAACGATGCGAGGGATGGATTTTGGACAAGCGGGTAATTGGGACAATTTGTATAAGCAGGAAAGGAAAGGAATATATGGAGATCGTAGGTTTCACTCCCTGCATTTCCATGCTGGCCTTAAACTCAGATAACAAAAACCAAAGGTGGCAACCAGAACCTCCCTCAGGGTACTGGAGTCAGGAGAAAAATAACCAATGTGAAAGGATAGGACTTTGCTGGAACAAGAAGGCTGGGGCTAACCTTTTCCAGTCCCTAGGGGGGTTAAGAGACTTTTGGGATAAACCAAAGGATGTAAAGAATTGGAAAGCACCGAATGGAATATATTGGATTTGTCGGAAAAAAAGCATACAGTGAGCTGCCTTGGAAATGAAAGGGGTCATGCACCCTGGGGTTGATCAGACCAGCTTTCTTCACCTTGCCTCGATCAGAAAGCAGCTCACTAGGGGCTCCCCTATACGAGACCCTGGACTGTCAAAAGAGAGAGGTAAGAAAGAAATTCCCAATTTTTGAAGGTAGCCAGAAATGGGGAGAGGAGGAATGGCCTGCGGAACGTATTATCAAATATTACGGGCCCGCTACCTGAGCTCAGGATGGTAGTTGGGGTTACCGTACCCCAATATATCTCCTGAACCGTTTAATCAGACTCCAGGCAGTGGTAGAAATCGTATCCAACCACACTGCAGATGCCCTGGAGTTACTATCAAGGCAGCACTCCCAGATGAGGGCTTTTGTCTATCAGAATAGGATAGCACTGGATTACCTGTTAGCAGAAGAAGGGGGAGTATGTGGCAAACTCAATGAGTCTGAATGCTGCATTGCAATTGACGATTATGGGGAGACTATCCGAGGACTCGCAGCTGAAATAAAAAGGGTCACACATGTACCCATCCAGAAGTGGAACTCAATCCTAAACGCTTCCTGGTGGGACAACCTGTTTAATGGGGCGTGGTGGAAGAAGTTAATATTCTTTATACTCTGTTCCATAGCCGGAACCTATGGACAGTTCCTACCCTGTCTGATCCCTCGCTTTATCCGACTCATACACTCAGTAGTACAAGGGATGCAAATCACAGCCATGCCTGTGGACCCAGAACTTGCAACAGGGAAAACTAACCCGGTGTTGAAAATTATGAAATTAGAGGGGATACTCCACATAAATGGGCAGCTAACGCCCTAGCTCAATTTGAAAAGCAAATTGAGCATAACAGGTCAGAACTCAGAGAATACCAGGAAATACCTCAGGACAATTAAAAAAGGGAAGTCATGGGTATAGATTCACTAAAAAAGCTAAAAATAAAACACGTGGGTTAATTTTTCGAATAATCCACAAATCAATGTGTTGATAAAAGAGGGGAGGGAATTGTTAGAAATATGGTTAGTAATTCATGGAAATAAAAGATGTATAAAATATATATGTGTAAAAGAAACGGCCAGTACACAAGGGAGGGGAGATATTCTTCCCCAGGATGGCGAAACCGGGGCAGATGGACAGAGAGATACCACAACATTTACATGCGAAGGAAACTTTGGCTGCACAGGAGATGGGCATTCACAAGAACCTACACCCAGTAACACCCAAGCGATGATGGCCCAGACAAGATACCTATCTGAGAGGACCAGAGCCATCAACACCTTCCATCTGAATGCCAGATTCCGGGAATCGGGGAAGTGTATTATCCTATTCCCTGACGGAGGCTTCGTGCGGCCCAAACCAAAGAATGAAACCAACTTGAATATGAAGAACTTAGAAAGAGACAAAGAGACTCTGCCGTGGGCAAAATAAATCATATAAGAACCGCTGCCTCAGAGCAGGTGGTGTGGACGAGGAGGATTTGGTGCTAGCGAGACCAATCTCACGTCCACCCGGCTCACCTCCCGGGAGTGGTATGCTGTCTGATTGATTGGTGGCTGTCGGGACTGTATTACGGTCACGAAATAAATTTTATTTTAATTTTTTTTATCAAAATTGGCTATTTTTCATTTATAACATGGACCAAACCAAGAGAGCTTTCCCTTGGGAGTTCTCTGCTTTTAACCCCCTGTGTTCTCAGAGGCAAATCCATGTCCTTCCCGTGAAATGCAAAGCTGTGTTTCATGTCAGGTACATACAGGCAACGTGTGTATCTGTGATTGTGATGTGTGTGGAAACTGACCATGGGACAGTTATAAAGACAATTCTAATAAATAACTAAGGAAGTAAAGCATGGAAGAAGGCCTTTGAACCTATCCTTTGTTTGCAATTAACCTTTATAAGTCTTAAGTTGATTTAGGAGCATTCGAATTAAAGCTTTAAGGATGTTGCTGTTTGACAGGAACTTTCTGCTTCTAACTAAAAAGAGTTTTGCAATAATAACCTTTTGAAGTATAATTTTAGAATATTGCTTGTAGTAAGGGTCTTTGAAACTATAGCTTTAGAATATATAAAAAGGAAACATGCTTATCTCGACCCATTAACAAAATATTGAAAAGCAGCTTGAGAAAGGAAGATGAACATCAACTCAAGGATTGATAGTTTCAGCCAAGGGAAGCTGGACACCACTGCTATGAGATTTATAAACCTGTCCTTTGTTTGCAATTAACCTTTATAAGTCTTAAGTTGATTTAGGAGCATTCCAATTAAAACTTTAAAGATGTTGCTGTTTGACAGGAACTTTCTGCTGCTAGCTAAAAAGAGTTTTGCAATAATAACCTTTTGAAGTATAATTTTAGAATATTGCTTGTAGTAAGGATCTTTGAAACTATAGTTTTAAAATATATAAAAAGGAAACATGCTTATCTCAAGGTCTTAACAAAATATTGAAAAGCAGCTTGAGAAAGGAAGATGAACATCAACTCAAGGATTGATAGTTTCAGCCAAGGGAAGCTGGACACCACTGTTATGAGATTTATAGTCCTTGCAATTAAAAGGTGAACCCGCATCTGGAATCTGGACCTCACCAGCTGGGAGACTTCTTTCTTCTTTCGGAAGCTGGACCCCACCATCTGGGGACACTCTTTTCTGAGATACATCCTGAGAAAAACTAAATCACAATAGTGTACAGAATTGTGTCGTAAAAATTGGGAATAGAAACTGCTGAGAAAGCTTACGAGTACCCTGGTTGAGTTGCCTCAACCATCAGTGTGCAGTTGGAGGGAAAACTTCCCCCGCTGTACCCAGCGCTGTATTGCTCATACTTTACCATATTAATTAATAAATTGATTGCTGCTTGAATATTGGCCTAGTCAAGCTTCTCATTTATAACACCTGTAGAAATACACCTTGAGACAAATGACACTTAACAAAATTAACAGAGTAATAAAACATAACATTAGTCAGATCTTAATTTGCTTAATCTGAGCAACACTAAAATCATAACCAAATACAACAGAACTGAACTAACAATCCATATCCTTAACAGTTCTGGGTACTACAAAATGTAACTTATTCTGCTGCTATTTATACCAAAGGGCACTGAAAATGTGAACCAAGTGTGGCTGAAATGATGCCAGGATGGATTTACTGGAGGGATTAGAAAAGTGTGACAAATGTGTTGACCCTATGTCATTTAACACTGAGAAAAACTGACGGTAGCCACAAATTTTAAGGAACCATAACTTTATTAAGTCTTTTTAAAGTGCAATTGTACCAAAAGAGACAGCAATGTAGACTCTGGCAAACTGCTGAACAAACCGGGAGCTTCTCGAGATTGTATTTAGTGTAATAGCCTATGGTAAATGTTATCAGCATTTCTGTTAAAGAAATTCCATTGTGCTAGGGGCAGCCACGCGCGGGCCGCGCCTGCGACACCGCCGCGGGCTCGCCCTGCGCTCCGCCGAGCCAAAGGGACTCGAGATCAGGTCCCCAATCCGGGCCGGCAGCGCCAGAGCGGGGAAGGCGGCCATCCCGGCAAAGGCAGCGCGGCCGCGGAGGGACCGGGATATGCCTCCGAGCCCGAACGCTGATTGATCAAGCGGCCATTAGGGTGCTCTCGGTTCTACCTGCCTGCGGTTTGTGCTTCGGGACCGGACCGGCGGACAGCGCGTTCGTGTCACTGCGGAGCGGCGGCAGCCGGAGCCCGGCGAGGCGGCGGCACCCGGAGCTCGACGGGGGCTCCAGCCCAGGTGGGACCTGCGGTCGGTGCTGCCCCAGCTCGGGGCTCGCTGCGGGAGGTGTGGGGGGGTGGTGTAGGCATGGTGGATTTCTGACGAGTTCCTTTCGCTGGGCTCCCCCGTTCACAGACAGGGACCCAAAGCAGCCGTGCCGGCGCTCAGTGTCCCCGGGATCCAACCCGCTGGGACAGGGAATGCGGGGTACAATCCTGAGCACGTCTTAACCCTCGAGACGCGAACACCGAGCCGCAGGTGCCCTGTGCCAGCAGCATTCGGCAGCTCCTGGTCCAGGGGCGAGGCCGCCGTGAACCGAGACACAGTATGGGCAGTATGGGCATCCCAGAGCGGGCGTCCCGGCGGGATCAGCAGGGCCGCTGAGGCCACCGCTTCCGCCGGTGGGGAAGCGGGGCCGGGAGGCTGCCCAGGGGCAGCAGCAGAGGCACAGAGCGGTTTTGCTGCCCCGGGGCCCTGGCCTGGCCCGGCCCAGCCCAAGAATCCCTGCCATCATTCCCTGCACCATGACCCGGCCCCACGGCGGCTCCGGGAGTTCCGAGGGGGCAAAATGGGAGCGAGGGAGAGCAGGCAGCTGGTGCCAGTGGGTGAAATGGCTTTGCTGCCAGCTGGCAGGGAGAGGAGGAGGAGGAGGGAGAAAGTGGAGCAAAGTAAAGAGGAGAGAAAGAGGGACAAGGCTGGAGCGGTGGAAGGCACCGGGGATGGCCATGGGGCAGGCGGGCATTTTGCTTTCCAGCTCTGTGGGAGGAAACCAAGAGCTGTGAAATCCATGCAGAAAAAGAGGGGGGAAATAGCAGGTGGTGGAAATCTCCGACAAGTGGGATTGATTTGATCTGCCTGAACTGCACAGGCCGGCAGACTGCGAGAACAGCCACCGTTGGGAAGTTCCTGGCCCCGCCCCCCCCCCGGCGGCCGCATCCGCCTGTTGAGATCCCCCAGGGGCTGCGGTTCTTCAGCAGCTTCTCCGGTGTTGGGCCCTTTTTCTTAGCGCAGTTTTCAGCTCCTGGCTCCCATCGCATTTTAGAGCCGACCAGCCGGGCAGATACTGAGGGCCGATCTCATCTCCAAGCGCCCGGCCCGCCAAATTGGTTCCCAGATATTAAATGTAATCCCCAGCGGTCACGTCATTACATACGATCTCTTCTTGGCGGCCGGCAGGCGAGCTCCGAGCCACTTTCCCCGCAGGCTGCTTGGCAAAAGCAGCCAATACCTCTCC
This sequence comes from Pyrgilauda ruficollis, assembly GCF_017590135.1. Lineage (NCBI taxonomy): Eukaryota > Metazoa > Chordata > Aves > Passeriformes > Passeridae > Pyrgilauda > Pyrgilauda ruficollis. The sequence continues at coordinate 11,417 of NW_024528878.1, read as the reverse complement.
CACACCCTCGGCTCTAACCTGCGGTGGCGGCGGTCGTGCACGGTATGTGTAGCCAGGACCGGAGCAGCGGAGGCACCCGGAACCCGGCGAGGACACGGGCCGAGGCTGCGGGCAGCGCCGAGCTCCCGGAGGCTGCGCTTGTCTCCGCAGCTGCTGCCGCAGCTCTGGGCAGCGGGGACAGCGCAGCCAGAGCTGGCAGCGCCCTCCTGAGCCCCGGGCTCCCGCAGGGCCGGCAGCAGCAGTGACCTCTCTGCGTGTCCCTTGCAGGGTGCCATCAGCGCGGCTGTGAAGCTGTTCCCGAGGGCCTGAAGGTGACACTTTTGGACTGTTCTTGGAAGAGGAAGAAGAGCAGCTGACACTTGGTGAGGAGGAATCCCACTTTTGGCATCAGGCACTTGACTGTGAAGAAGGCTCTGTCAGCTGCTGGCTCTCTCTCTCTCGATTTTGGAGGAGGACGGATGGAGCTGCTGCTTGGGGAAGGGAATTCACTGCCATGGCCAAAACCCAACCCAGAGCTGCTTCTTCTGCCTTCTCCCTCAGTTCATCAGTCAGCCAGGCCTTGCCACTGCACACTCAGCTGCAGATCCTCATGTGTGGGACTGGCCCCGCTGTGACCCAGAGTCAGCTGGATTTTACCCCAAAAGACCCAGGCATTGGTTCCAAGCCCTGGGAATCATTTGTTTAATTCAGGGCCAGCCTGAGAGTTCCCCCAAAAGCCTTTGGTGTTTTTGTGTGAAGTTGCCCAATTTCTGCTCCCCTTGTGCTTGCTTGTTTCCCCCCTATGGTTACAGTTCTAGAATGTTCCACCCCCGAGTCTATAAATTGTTGCTTCCCCTTTGTTTGGGGTCTTTGGATCCTGTCCCTCCTGTTGTGCACGGCTTCTCCACGTTTGTTGTTTCTCACCCTTTATTAAAGTTCTTTCTGGGCAGCCCCATCTAAGCTGCTCCTTTTCCTTTTCACCACCCTCGCCTGAAGTCAGGAACCAGAGAGGTTTGTCACAGCCACCCTCACTGTGACACTTACAGAAAAGCCTTTAGAAATACTTTTAGCATAAATAGTGCATTGTTCACACATTCCTTAGGAGCCAATTCCCCTTTCTTGTTGTTTTAAAAATAACATGCATGTCTCTTGCTATGAACATGGAGGGAACATCAAAACAAAACAATATATGCAGTGAAACAAGATACTGACAGTAATCAAGAATAAGTCAGATAATACAGATAATTAATAACACATGGGAAATTGGATGATTGTCAATGTCTTAAATACTGCACCATCACCCAGAGGCTGCAGCAGCTGACAAACCTCGTTTCAGTGAGGACCTGGAGAGCCATTCCTGGGAAAGGTGTCCAAGCTCACTGTAAAAATAGATTCAGCTGTCCTATTGTTAGAGGGTCAAACTGCCAAGTGCAAGAGACTTGAATCGAGTTTTGAGGCAGAAAACACCTGGGTTTGTTGGCAATTTTCCGAGCAGGTGGAGGCAGGGCCTGGCCAGAGCCCAGACCCTCAGTGGGAGGGTCTCCCTCACACACCTTAAAAGCAAGTCTGTCAATAATAGCAGCTGTGAGATGCCCAAAGACAGCAAACTGCTGCAGTGCTCCTGGGAGAATACCTGGGGCTGTGTCTGATTGCCACAGAGCAGAGCAGCCTTGCCCTCAGCAGCTCACAGCCCTGTCCCACAAGGATGTGTCACACAGGGGTCGGTACAGACCACAGGAGCCTCAGCTCAGATGGGGCTTTCCACAGAGCCCAGAGATCTTATCCTGGAGCTCTGAAACCACAGGAGAATCAGGAGCCAGCCCTGGGTCAAGGCACAGCAGCCCTGCTGAAACAAGAGAAGGGACCAAAGGCTGAGGAGGCAGTGCAGGGAAGGCTGCAGACAGCCTGTTCAGAGAGAGGCACCTGCAGCTGCAGAACAAACCAGAGATGCCAAAGTGACACGTGTCTGTGGGCAGTTACACAAAGATGTGCCAAAGTTTGTGAAAAGCCAGCTATAAACAAGGTAATGACATCTTATGAACAATGCCTGTTCTAAAAATCAGTGAGTCCACCTGATGGAACCAAGACATCAGCAGTGACTGCCTCAGGAATTTGAGACAATATTCTCCCAGCATTCATGGATCCATAGCAATGAAACACTGAAGAGCTCCCAGTGGATCACAGCCATAGTGCAGAACAACCCCCACTCTGCTGTGTTATCTGTGGGAGATAAAACAGAAGAGATGACAAGGAATGATGCTGTTGGGCAGTGCAGCACTGACACCTGTGCAGTCTGTGAGAGGATCGAGGGCTCAGCAAACTGTGTCTTCTTCTGTCCAAGGGCAGGTGTTTGTCAGTGTTCCATCACTGCTGTTTCTGCTGGATCTGTCTCATCTCTAGAAGGAAATAACTGCATCTTCCAATGTAAACAAATATATTGAAACAAAATTAACTTGGGATTTAAAATTAATTGCAGTGCAATGTCACCTCAGCAGCATTAGAGCTACACTTAAGAGAACTTAAAGTTAACATCTTTAATACTGAATAAAAACCGATCTTATGACACTGGAATAGAAGATGAAAAGGGTTAAAGTGAAGAAAACTGAAACTTGACCTTGTCCAAAGTGAGCAACACTCAAACCTGACAGAAATACACCTCAACTTAAATGACTCTTAACAAACTTCACTCAATAGAGTAATAAAACATAACTTTACTCAGATCTAACTTTGCTTAATCTTAGCAACACTAAAATCATAACCAAACAGAACCGAACTAACAATCCATATCCTTAAAAGTCTGGGTAGTACAAAATGTAACCGCAGCGGGCTCACACTGCGCTCCGCCGAGCCAAAGGGACTCGGGATCAGGTCCCCAACCCGGGCCGGCAGCGCCAGAGCTGGGAAGGCGGCCATCCCGGGGAGCGGGGAGCGCCGGGAGAGCGGCCGGGGTGCCGGATGGCCGCGCCTCCGCGCCGCCCCTGGCTGCGCTCCCGAGCGCCGATTGGCCGAGAGCCGCCCACAAATTCCGTTCAAATTTTTGGCGGTGCAGCGTTCGTGTCCTGGCGGGGCGGCGGCACCCGAACCCGGCGGGGCGGCGGCACCCGGAGCCCGGCGGGGCGGCGGCGGAGCTCGGAGGCGGCTCCAGCCAGGTGGGAGCGGGGGTTGTGCCCCGGCTCGGGGCTCGCTGCGGGCGGAGGGGCCGCGCTGAGGGGCACGGGGGGGTTCTGGCGAGTTCCTTGTGCCGGCTGCCCCCGGTCACTGGTGTGAAAACCAGAATTCACTGCTTAGTGTTTTTAAAAGTATAATAATAATAATAATAATAATGATTGTGATAGGATAAAAAAGGACAATATTGCCAGCGGTGGGTGCTCCTAGTAAACAGCCAAAGAACACAAGGATATACAGACAGTGTTATATTTATGCTGTTACCTCGCTAAGATACATACATATTCGTGTCTTTGATGCATTATTCAGACATTCTTTCGAACTTTCTAATGTTTTGGGAACTCCTTTTTCTGACTCCTTCACACTCAGACTTGCATGCATGATGTCCTGGCTGTGCGGTTAATATTTTTTATTTCTTCCGGTGCCTCCAGCCTGCTGTTTCACACCCTCTGGTAATATTTTAGCTGTCCTCCTTAATTTTAACATGGTCTTCTCTGCTTGTCCTCCAGTGTTCTGGTTTGTGTCACAGTTATCTTACCACTTGTGTGAGAAACAACTGCTTGCTTTGAAAATTAAAAAAGGTTAATTAAACCTTAAGAAAAATACAACAAAGGACTACATAAGGCAAAAGCTGCAGCGCTGGAAACTGCCCCTCGTACATACCCAGTTCCACTTCAAGATGGGTGCTCAGGCTTTTATACTCCTGGGGGTTGCATCAGCCAGCCCTGGCCGCTCCCAAAGTCTGTCAGTCAGCTCTTCCTTGCCATTTATGGGTGGAGACTGCGTTCTTGTAACTGGATTGGAGGTCAAGTGTTGCCTTGCCTCGCTCCCTAAGCAACACGCTTTTCTATTATCAACTGCCCCATGCAAGGTGCACATGTGCACGCTTTTCTTCTACCTGTCCTGGACACCCCCTGCTGTCTGATGGGTACAATACAAAGGGAAAAGGGAACTACGGGGAAAACAGAGACACCTGAACTACAACAACATAACTATACATCACTAAAGCTTTTCTTAATATTCACCCAATATTTCTCTTTTAATTGCAAGAGCAAATAATATCATTATCTACATATAACAATTGGATGGGTGACTCAGTGGATGAATTCACACTGTTTTTAGTCACCAAAATAATTTTTCACTTCTGATGTTTTGTTAAGATCAATAACAGTACATTCATGTTATTTCCATAAGTGATACATAGATGTTATATACTTCACACTACTATTTCTATGAGCAATGCAGTGCATAATTAAGCTGAATATTATATATTATATATTATATTAGCATTGACCTAAAAAGAGTTATAATTGATACTATATCGAAATAACTGTAATCACTAACAACATGCATGGGCGAATAGGTAAATGTGAAAGCCAAAGTTATCTGGTCATTTTCACACGGGCAGGGAGCCAGAGCGGCCGTGCCGGCTGAGCTCGGTGTGCCCGGGCTCCAAGGCGCCGGGGCAGGCAATGCGGGGCACAGCGGCGAGCAGCCCGGCGCTGCTGGCTCTCGGCCCTCGGCAGGCGGACTCCGAGCCGCAGCTGCCCCGGGCCAGCAGCAGGCGGCAGCTCGCAGCCGCTGTCAGCGCCTGTCCCGGCACGGAGCTGGGCTGCAGCGGCTGCAGAGCCACAGGGGCCGGGGCTGCGGGCAGCGCCGAGCTCCCGGAGGCTGCGCTTGTCTCCGCAGCTGCTGCCGCAGCTCTGGGCAGCGGGGACAGCGCAGCCAGAGCTGGCAGCGCCCTCCTGAGCCCCGGGCTCCCGCAGGGCCGGCAGCAGCAGCGACCTCTCTGCGTGTCCCTTGCAGGGTGCCATCAGCGCGGCTGTGAAGCTGTTCCCGAGGCCGAGCTCCCAAAGGATCTGTCAGCGCTCCTGATGCCTCCGGAGCAAGGCGCTGTTTGTTCCTGTCAGAGAGATGCAGGCTGTGAGCTGGAAGAGAGTGAATTCTGCTCCATTCATGTAGTTGGGAAGGAGCCCCAGCATCCCCAGAAGGAACCAGCAGCCGGGGTTCAACACTCGCCTGGGGCACAAGAAGCCACTTGGCATCAGCAGGGGGCTGCCACTTGTGAGCGTGCAGTGAGTGAAGATGTGGAGAATGGATTCTGCACCAGGGATGG
>NW_024528878.1:0-4291 GCF_017590135.1 Pyrgilauda ruficollis | reverse complement strand
CCGATGCTGCCTGGAGTGACATGCAGTCATTCTATGTGAGAAACACAGCTCTCTATTTACACTTTTTATAAAAGTTAACTGAGGGATAAAAGGGATAAAATCCTCCTCTGGGATACTTGGCTATTTCCACACGATTAACTTAAACCATGTTCTCTATATATTTTTGCATTATAGGGGGCACATCCATATTTTTCATATTTACATATTCAAACATTCCTTTGAGTTAACATGTTCTTTTGTTTTTACTTTGGTTTTACTTTTTGGTTTTAACTTTGACTTGTCTTCATGTCATCTTGTAAATTAAACTAATATATTTTATTTTTTCTTGTGATTCTATATTCTTGTATTTTCACTCCCTTATAAAGAGGGAAAATAAATTGTTCTCTTTCTTTAAGTGCTCTGGTTTCTGTTATTTTGTCTTTCTGATAAGAAAGTCCCTGAATGTGGGAAATCACTTAATTATTTTACACCATTTTCTGAATTATTTACAAGAAAAAATTATTTCAACATTTCACAGTCTCTATTATGCTACACTATGTAATAGTATGTATTACACCACTATTTATAAAAGCTATAGGGAGCATACATAAGCTGACAGATTATACTGTATCAAAAGCAGTAATTACATTGTGTACTATATCAGGATTTTTGTGATCAATAATAATTTGCAAAACAAAAGTTAATACATAAATGCAAAAGCCAATAATTATGCTTGTTTTTTACAACATTATACAACAAGCTTGATCGAGAAATCCAAATCACCCTGGGCTCTTGGAAATCATCACAAACTGGCCTGAAGGTGACACTTTTGGACTGTCCTTGGAAGATGTGAGAAATGACCCTCACTTTTAAAATTTTACAGGTTTATTTAACCTTAACCAAAAAATACAACAATGGACAGAATAAGGAGAAATAGCAGTGCTGGGGGTCTCTGTGACTGTCAGCCATGTGCTCATTTACAAAATGCATGCTCTGCCTTTTATACCCTCAGCCCCTCCCAAAGCTTTGTCAGTCAGTATCATATTTCTCTTTTAAATTGTTAATTATCATATTTCTCTTTATCTTTCTAAGAAAAAAAGGGTGGGTGTCGTATTCCATTTTGTTTAAATGGTATGCTCTGTCTCACCCCTCCAAAATGTATGGTATATTCTAAGCCTGTGGTCCTGCCCTGAACCATCCTGTACCTGTAATCCCATTGGCCCAATGTGATTCCGCGCCCACTTCAATTCCCCTCTTAAGCTGTGCTATGAGATCAGTCGCTCTTTTAGCCCTTCCTCTCTCTCAGCCTCTTCCCCCCCCTTGCCCCTTCCCTCCCCTCGGCTCCCCCTCCTTCCCCCTCCCTCCCCATTCTCCCTCAGAAACCATGCTGCTCCCGGGGATGGGAGCCCCAATAAACCCTCATCTGATCAGCCCCTCAGAAGCCGTGTGGAGGAGTCTCCTTGCCTGCCTGCTGCTACCAGAGAACTCTCACCCTAGGGGGCCCTCCGGGGACATCCCGGGGTGCCCCCACCCCAAAACGAACCGCAACAAGTCAGCTCCTCCTCTGCCCTGCACTGGTGGAGATCACTTCCCTACACCTTGACTGGAGCTCAGGTGTTGTCCTGTCGCCCTCCTGGTGAGGAGCCGGCCCTCCCCAAATGCCCTGACTTAAGTGTGAGAGCCAACCACCACATCATTCATCTATAAAAAAACCCTCTTTTCTTTTTCTATGAGTCATTTGGTTTGAAGAATTAACTGTCATTTTGAATTCTGATAATTCATCCTTACTTCTCAAAAATATTTTTTAATGAGTCATACTAGTATCTGTTGATGAGGGTGAGGACAGTGGGAAGAGAAGGAAAAAATCTCAGGTTTTCTTTAGCCACACTTATTTGGAATGGACAAAATGAGATCACTGAGGTCTGGCGTGGCTTTTTTACCCCATCTGCCGTGCCTATGGGATTGCTACTCATAGCAGGTGGATCTCAGTGGTGAGTACAGAGACAACTCAGTCTTGCCCTCTGGTTCCTGTTGCATTAAAAGGCAGCTGAGCAGTGACAGAGATCTGGGGTGCCTTTCTTCCCCCACCTTACCATGCCAGTGGGCTTGCTGCCCGCAGCAGGGCCATGGAATCTTCTCGGTGGTGCACACAGGGGCCAGCTGGGCTTGTCCTCTATTTCTTGTTTCACTCTACTGGTTGGTCCTTAGGGAAACTGCCCCAATACCTCTGATGGTTCCCTGTGTACTTCCTCTCACCAGATGCTTGTGATTCTCATCTATTAAAACAGGAAAATTACATCAATAAATGATACAGTTCAAACTCCCTGCCCAAAGTGTTAGTTAATCCTCAAGCTGGTGGAAGCTCGACTCCACTTTTGGGACATTTCAGTCTTCCTTGGTTGGCTCTCACCTGCTCAGGATGTTACAGTCTATCCTTTGGGTTCTCTCACCAGCCTTTAACTCTGTTGCCGTCAGTCCGCTCTCGCTCTGTGGCTGGCAGGGCCCATTCAGCTCTTAGGCAGAAGGATGCTGGCAAGCCAAAAGGATTTCTGAAGCAGCCCTAACTTGCAGCACCTGGCTGCCATCCATCAAAAAGGAAAAGTGACTTCTGCAGCCTGAGGGAGCCAAGTGATCTGCTGGCAGGAGAAATCAGGAATGGAGAAGGTGATTCCAGCTCTGCTGTTTGCTCTTCCTCCCCGTGAGACAGGAGAGGATCAAGCACATTCCATCAGCCTTTGCTGCCTCGGGCCATGAAATCTCTGAGGAGACAAGGCCACTCAGGACATCAGATCCCACCTGGGAGAAGGAAATGCTGAAAACCTCCCCATGGTCTCAGACACTCAAATGAGGAACTTTTCTGGTGGGTCCCCAAAACCATTTCCCACAAAGCCCAGCTGGTGTTGAAAAGTGCATTCACATTCCGGGGGCAAAACCAATAAGGAGTCACAGACATCTGAGGTAAAATTAGGGTTCCATAAAGGGAAAATTTCTCTTTGTTTTCAACAGAGGCAGATTTTCATCTTTTAAGCCCAAATCCTCTCTGACACACAAAAGAACATTAAATAGAGAAACACTATAGTTCCAACTAGAAATATTTGTTTTTTTGTCAATTCTATTTGTACATGAAGTGTGGCTGGATGAGCACTACTGAAACACACAAATACTAAGACTACTATTACAAACTGGAGAATTTACTGAAAATTCTCTTCTACTGGCAGCAAGAGTAAACACGTCTAAAGGTTTCTTTGTATGGAAAGCAGCGACAGCGAATGGTTTCAACATCAAAATCAGGTGGAAAACAACGATTTCTCAAAAAATCGGGGCGATGCCTACCTGAGGGCCATTGGCACCTCGGACATGAATGCCGCGTTACGGGAACACGGGAAGACGGCGATTCCGCTCTTGGCCGAGGTTTTTGTGCAGCTTGGGACAGAGAAAAGAAACCAACTTGAATATGAGAGACTTTGAAAGAAACAAAGGACTACTGGCCGCGGGCGAAATAAACTGTATAAGAACTGCTACCTCGAAGCAGTTGGTGTGGACGGGGAGGTCAAGGCACCAGTGAGGGGGTGCTTTCCTCTCGTTCACCCGCATCACTGCCCGGGGGTGATACGCTGTCCGTTTTTGGTGGTGGCTGTCGGACTGTTATTACGGTCGCCAAATAAATTTTATTTTTCATATTTTTATTAAAATTGGCTGACTCGCAATTTTCATTTATAACATTACCTATAACAAATACTTTCATTTTTTATAGTTTCATGTGTTATAGGAAAAAAGTGGTTTTTTCTTCACAGTTTGTAAGAGGATTTCAGTTTTAAAATTAAGGTGTTTTTCCCTATTTTTTTATTTCGGATTTAACTTCTTTACTGATTTTCATGTTTTTATGGTTAATATGCTTGTATCATGGTGGATTTTTTGGTTTGTTTGGGGTTTTTTTCTCGAAGCAGGATTGAAGTATTGAAGTGGTTAACATTTTGTTTGGGGTCTAGGGGACGGGGAGCTGCAGCTGGAACTGTGTTAGGACTGGTTTCACGGCTGCTCTTTGTTTTTCCTGGGTTTAATGTCGGCCGTGGGGTTCCTCTGTGCGGGCTGTAGGGGTTTTGGTTTCAGCCCCTCATTTGAGGATCAGAATCTTCACAGCCGCAGCCGCAGCTCAGCCCGGGCTCGGCAGCCTCCACTGCTTCCTGCCCGGTACCTGCTGGGCCCGGGCTGGAGAAAGGAGCCCGGCCGGGGGAAGGAGCCCGGCCCGAGGGAAGGAGCCCGCCCGGGGGAAGGGGCCCAGGCTGGGGAAAGGAGCCTGGCCCGGGGAAAG
>NW_024528877.1:0-826 GCF_017590135.1 Pyrgilauda ruficollis | reverse complement strand
ATGTCTTGGGACCAAAAGCTGAAGTTTCTGGCCCTGTCTTCATTTATGCCAATATAAAATCTATTAACTTTGCCAGAGTTAACTCCAGTGCAAATGACATGAGAAGGAAGCTCTAGAGCTTTATTTGTTTCTAATGAACAAGGTGTGTATGCTTGAAAATAAATTAAAGCACACACAGGAGTACCAAGAAGCCCTTTTTGAACACAAAAGCTACCCCTTGCTGGAGAAAGCAGACCACTGACACCCGGAGAACAGACACACCACCTCTCCCACCCAGGACTGAAGGCTTCCCCAAGGAACAGCAGCAGGACAGTGCAGTCCCAGACTGTCACTTGTCCCAGCACCATCCTCCACAGGGAAGCCAAAACATCCAGCAGCAAAGACTTGGACTGTCCCCTCTTGATGGTCTCCTTTTTTTCAGTGCCTGAAGAAAAACAATTCCTGATTCCCCCTTGAGGAAAGCAGGTTGTGAAAAGTGGATGGAGACTGCTAGAGTCGTTGGATAAAATGGAAAAGCTTGGAAGAGCTTCAGGAAGGAGTGGCACTCGGTGTCCCAGATATGCCATGCAAGGAGGGAACAGCTTGACTCCTCACATGCAGTTAGGGCACAAGCTGGAGGAGAAAAAAAACAAAACCCTTCAAAGTCTCAAACATGTATTCATGTATTTCTCCCCCACCCCCCACAGAGATTTCATTGTGTGACTCATGAAACATGTCATTTTAAATCCTTAGAGGATAAGTTGTCAGAATACATTGTGCTTTAAAGCCTTTCTTTGGTCTCTCATTTAAATCTTTGAAAGACTTTGTAAGTTTTTTGGGTTTTTTT
>NW_024528876.1:0-826 GCF_017590135.1 Pyrgilauda ruficollis | reverse complement strand
GGGTGGGATCCTCAATCCCACAGCCTGCAGTGCAGAGGATTTCACTCAGGACCTTCTGGCCATCGTTCTGTGCTGTTGCTGCACCAAAGATCCTCTTGTATGGACAGGAAGGTGAAAATGCCTCAGGAGGAGCAGCCTCTCTTCCCCTCCTCACTTCTCTGAGCTGCTCTGCTGCATCACCCAGGGCTCTTGGCAGAGGCACAGCAGAGTTGTGACTGTGCTTTTGCCATCTGCACTGCAGTGCCCATTACGGATGCAGTGCTGAGCAGCTCATTTCACAACTGACTGGAGACAAGGGGAGCAGCCTGGCTGTGAGGCTGAGGTTCTTCCCCTCAGCACCCAGACCTGGCTTTGGGGGCTTGGCAAGGTACAAGCTCCACAAGGGCAAAAGCTGCTCACCGAAATGTGCTCTGCAAAAATGAAAGCAGGGGTTGTTGTTTTGTAAAGGGCTGACCTACAGCACAGATAGAAACAACTAAAAATGGGTTAGAGCTGCAGCAAGTGGAAGCATTGGTGCATGTTTCAGCCACATTCATAAACTGAACTGTTTTTCTGGACTAACCCCATGCTAGAGGAGTTTTATTTCTGTACTGCAAATACTCAAGAATATATGTGGAAATGACATGGATCTGTTCCACCTGTGTCTCCAAACTGGACCATGTTATTACTGTGCTAAGGGATAACTGATGGAGAAAGGGAGAAGTGCAACTCGGGTCTTAAAACAGAGAGAGGCTATTTTGCTTTTTTTATTTTCCCAGCTCTACTTGCATAAATCTAGACTTAGTTCAGATGTTACAGGAGTTCCAATTGCATTGGAAAAAAAAAA
>NW_024528875.1:0-826 GCF_017590135.1 Pyrgilauda ruficollis | reverse complement strand
TTTGCTAATTTTATTTTGAATTTTTTGCTGATTTTACTTCGAATTTTTGCGGATTTTATTTTGAATTTTTGCTAATTTTATTTCGAATATTGGCTAATCTTATTTTGAATTTTTGCTCATTTCATTTGGAATCCCGCAGCTGCCGCGCCGGGGCCCGGGCCGGGGCAGCCCCAGCCCCGCGTTCCGGCGGCGGCAGCTCCGGCTCAGCCTGCACCGATATTCCTCCGCAATTCCAGCGGTTCTTGCCGTGGAAAAACCTCACCCCTGGCCGCGGCACCGGGCTGGGCGATTCTGCAGCGCTGCTGGGACAGGTCAGCAACAAAAAAAAACCAAAAAACCTAAAAACCCTTAAAAAACCCTAAAAAAACCCAAAATCCAAAAAAAAACCTAAAAACCGAAAAAAGTCTAAAACCCTAAAAATAGCCTAAAATCCCAAAAAACCTAAAAACCCTAAAAAACAAAAAAAAACCCCAAAATAAAAAAAAAAAAACTAAAAACTGAAAAGTCTTAAACCCTAAAAATCCTAAAAACCCTAAAACCCAAAAAAAAGCCTAAAAACAAACAAACAAAAAATCCTAAAAACCCAACAAACACCAAAAAGCCAAAAAAACCTCTAAAAAGCCTAAAACCCCCAAAAAACCCTAAAACCCCTAAACACCCTAAAACCCCCAAAAACCCCTAAAACCCAAAAAAAACCTAAACACCCTAAAAAACCCTAAAAAATCCTAAAACACCCTAAAAAACCCAAAAAATTCCTAAAAACCCTAAAACAACAAAAAATCCTAAAACCCCAAAAAAATCTAAAACCCCTAAAAATCCTAAAAAC
>NW_024528874.1:0-826 GCF_017590135.1 Pyrgilauda ruficollis | reverse complement strand
TCATTTTGACCCCAATTAGGAGGTGCTTTTGGCATTTTCTGATCTTCTGGGGGGCCCTGCTCATTTTCTCTTTCCCAAATTTTTATTCCAGCTGCTATGATTAATTGCCTTTCTTCTTGAGAGAAAGTTATTTTCATTATAGGTTGCATCTCTTCCCAAGTATAAATGTTCGGACCTAAAAATTGGTCTAATTTCTCATCTGTGCCTTTAGGATCTTCCAGAATCCCTTGGATTTCTTTTTTAAAATTTTTGACCTCAGAAGAAGTCAAAGGGGCGTTTACAAAACCCGTTCCACCCCCTCCCATTGGAACCTCTCTTAGTGGAAATAAACCAGTCTCTTCATCCCTCTCTTTTTGCTTTTTATCCTCTATAGCCTTTCTCCCGTGTTTTGAGGAAAGATCAGGGGAGGGCTGTCTTTTAACTGAGTTTCTTGTCTTTCGATAAGGTGCGTCTTCTTCAGGAAGAGAGTTTTCCTGAAGAGCAGGAGCTGTCGTTACCAAGGGAACGGGACCCGGGGCCGGAAGGGGGGTGAGGGGAGGAATTTGCGCCGAAACTTGGTCCTCCAAGGGGTAGGCTGGGTCGGCTACCGGAACCGCCGGGGGGGGGGGGGGTGTCTTCCGGGGGAAACCAAACCGGCGAGTGGATGGCCCGCGCATGGTTCATGGCAGCTGGGCTGGCAGCTCCCAGCACAGACAAAGCAGGCGGGGTAGCCCCGGCAGTAGCAGCGGCGCTCAGCGCAGCGGGCACGGGCAGGGCAGCTGGGCATTGGGCAGTGGAGACAGCGGCGGGAAAAGCAGTCGGGGATGGGACAGCCGGGACAGACAGG
>NW_024528873.1:0-826 GCF_017590135.1 Pyrgilauda ruficollis | reverse complement strand
TTTTTGGGCAGTTCCTTGGTCTGCTTTTTGGGGGGTTTTGGGTTTTTTGGGGTTTTTGGGGTGTCTCCATTTGGGATTTTGGGGTTTTTGGCTGTTCCTGGGTCTGCGTTTTTGGGGTTTTTGGTGTTCCTGGCTGTGCGGTTTTGGGTTCTTTGGTTTTTTTGGGTTCTTTGAGTTTTTGGGGTGCCCCAGTCTGGGATTCTGGGGTTTTTGGCAGTTCCTGGGTCTGCTTTTTTTGGGGGTTTTGGTGTTTTTTGGGGTTTTTGGGGTGCCTCAATTTGGGATTTTGGGGTTTTTGGCTGTTCCTGGCTGTGCGGTTTTGGGGTTTTTGGGGGGGTTTGGTGTTTTTGGGTGTTCCTGGCTGTGCGTTTTTGGGTTCTTTGGTTTTTTTGGGTTCTTTGGGTTTTTGGGGTGCCCCAGTCTGGGATTCTGGGGTTTTTGGCAGTTCCTGGCTGTGCATTTTTGGGGTTTTTGGGTTCTTTGGGGTTTTTGACCGTTCCTGGGTCTGCGTTTTTGGGGTTTTTGGGGGGGTTTTGGTGTTTTTGGGTGTTCCTGGCTGTGCGGTTTTGGGATTTTTGGGTTTTTTGGGGTTTTTGGTGTTCCTGGCTGTGCGTTTTTGGGTTCTTTGGTTTTTTTGGTTTTTTTGGGTTTTTGGGGTGCCCAGTGTGGGATTTTGGGGCAGGGCACGGCGGGCAGCGAGGTGACGGCCACCGAGGCCATGTCCACCCTGGTCACCTACGTGGAGCCCGTCAAGTTCAAATCCTTCCAGGCCGCCCGGAGTGAGCAAATCGGGGGGATTTGGGGGAAATTTGGGGCCATTTGGGGG
>NW_024528872.1:0-826 GCF_017590135.1 Pyrgilauda ruficollis | reverse complement strand
GACTTTGGGGTGTTTGGGGGTCCAGGGGAGCGTTTGGGGTGGGATGAGGATGTTTTTGGGGTGATATCAGGAGGTTTTTGGGGCGGTGCAGAGTGGGATCAGAAGGATTTTAGAATGGAATCAGGAGGGGTTTGGGCTCCCCAGGGGCGAGCCCAAGACGTGGTACGGGGTGGAATGAGGATGTTTTTGGGGTGGGATCAGGAGGTTTTTAGGGATGGGATCAGGAAGATTTTGGGGTGTGATCAGGAGGTTTTTGGGATGGAAATAAGGAGGTTTTTGGGGTGGGATCAAGAAGTTTTTATGGTGGGAATAAGGAGGTTTTTGGGGTGGTACAGGGTGGGATCAGGAGGCTTTTGTGGTGGGATGAGGAGGTTTTTGGGGTGAGATGAGAAAGTTTTGGGGTGCCCCATCCCCAGGGGCAAGCCCAAGATGTGGTACGGGGTGGGATGAGGATATTTTTTGGTGGTACAGGATGGGATCAGGAGGTTTTTGGGGTGGGATCAGGAGGGTTTTGGGCTCCCAAGGGGTGAACCCAAGACGTGGTACGGGGTGGGATGAGGATGTTTTTGGGGTGGGATCAGGAGGTTTTTGGGGTGGGATGAGGATGTTTCTGGGGTGGTACAGGATGGGATCAGGAGGTTTTTAGGATGGAATCAGGAGGTTTTTGGGGTGCCCCATCCCCAGGGGCGAGCCAAAGACGTGGTACGGGATGGGATGAGGATGTTTTTGGGTGGGATCAGGATGGGATCAGGAGGTTTTTAGGATGGAATCAGGAGGTTTTTGGGGTGTCCATCCTCAGGGGTGAGCCCAAGACGTGGTACGGGGT
>NW_024528871.1:0-826 GCF_017590135.1 Pyrgilauda ruficollis | reverse complement strand
ACTGGTCATTTCTGGCCATCCCACTCACGTGATTCCCTTTGCTGACTGTGTCTTTGTTCCCCCGCTCTGTGGCCGAGAGGCTGTGGATGGTGAGGACGGCAGGGATGCAGCGGCAGCAGCCGTGCAGCCGCAGCCAGGGCGCTGCCAGGCCCGGGCCCAGCCCCGCTGCAGCCGCGGGCCGCGGGCCGGCTCCGGCCGGGAGCCCGAGCTCCGCCGCACAAAGGGCCTTTCTTTCTCTGGGGCCAGCAGCGCCCGGGGCCAGCGCGTCTGCCCAGGTGCACGGCCCCGGGCAAGGAAGGAAGGGTGAAAGCAGCGAGACGTGCTGCAGGGGACCTTGGCTGGCAGCCCTCAGCAAGTGAGCCGCCACCCTGCCCTCAGCTGCGGGCGGGAGCTCACGGCCCGCGGCACACGGGCGCCGGCTGGTGCCCCGTCGGTGTTTTCTGTGTGGAGCAGGGCCTGAAGGGGCCCCGATTCCAGCTGCAGAGCACCTCTGGGCCAGGACCTCCACCTTTAAAACGGAATTCGCCCGCATTTCACTGCTTCTTGTACGGATCGTCTCCAGGGTGCGTTCCGGTCGCCCGCCATGGGCGAGCCAGGGTGATCCCCATCTCCTGGCTCGTCCCTGCCTGGGCATTTCTGTGTTCATTTCTGTATTAGCCAGGAGATGGGGAGCCATTTCTATGTCTCCTGCTCCAGTTCTTCCTGCGGCACCTTTCCCTTGTGATCTCCAGGAGCAAGCTGAGGTGTGTTGAGTGCTGACACGTGCTGCTCTGCAGACCCAAGGGGAGGTGTTCAGGGTCTGGCACCTCGGTGCTGTTGGCTCAGG
>NW_024528870.1:0-837 GCF_017590135.1 Pyrgilauda ruficollis | reverse complement strand
TTTATTTTAAATGCAGCAATTTTTTCTTACTGACCTGTGTTGGCTCAGCCCCCTGTGGAAAAGCAGCAGCAAGTTAAGTCTTATGGTCTAATGCATTTTATTTACCTTGATTTTGGAACAGCATTCTTGGAGATGAAGTCATTGGGATCTGGCCACGAAATGCAGACAAAGCAGACGTCAACTGTGCCTGTGTGACCCACGCTGGCCTGAACATAGTGACAGGAGATGACTTCGGGCTGGTCAAGCTGTTTGACTTCCCGTGCACAGAGAAATTTGTAAGTGCCTCTTTTATTTTCACCTGAGCAGCTTTTGCTTTTCCCAAACCCCTCAGCACTCGGTGTTACAGCACCCAACCAGCGTGGCCCAGCCTCAGGAAGCTCTTACAGCATCCAAACAGCACGGTCCATCCACGGGCAGCTCCCAAGGAGTGAAAAGGCCTTGGGGTCAGGATGGCTGTGGGCACGGAGCTTTGCCTGGTGCCATCCCTGAGCTGCTGTCCTGTCCCACAGGCCAAACACAAGCGGTACTTCGGGCACTCGGCGCACGTCACCAACATCCGCTTCTCGCACGACGACAAGTTCGTGGTGAGCACCGGAGGGGACGACTGCAGGTAACGGGCTGGGACCGGGGCAGTCACACACACAGGGACACACAGAGAGAGGGACACAGCCACACAGGTGTGCACACAGACACCACACAGCCACGCTAACATGACAGACACATCGCACACACAAACACATCGCACACACAGTGCACAAACACAAACAGCGTGCACACACGTGGACACACAGTGTGCCCGTACAGCAGACATGGATACACACAGTGCACACACACAGA
>NW_024528869.1:0-826 GCF_017590135.1 Pyrgilauda ruficollis | reverse complement strand
ATTTTGGATTTTTAGAGGAGAATTTGGAAATATTTGGGATTTTAAGGGAAAATTTGGGATTTTTAGAGGAAATTTTGGGAATATTTTGGATTTTTGGGGGGATTTTTTTGAATGTTTTGAGATTTTAGAGGAAAATTTGGGAATATTTGGGATGGAAATTTGGGATTTTGAGGGGAGAAATTGGGGATAATTTGGGATTTTTAAGGGAAAATTTGGGATTTTTAGAGGCATTTCTGGAATATTTGGGATTTTTAAGGGAGAATTTGGGAAAATTTGGGATTTTGAGGGGAAAATTTGGGAATATTTTGGGACTTTGATGGAATTTTAGGGAATATTTTGAATTTTGAAGGGATTTTTGGGGGAATTTTGGGAATATTTTGGGGTTTGGGGTGAAAATTTGGGAATTTTTGGGGGATTTTAGGGAATATTTTGGGAATATTTTGGAAGTTTGGGGAAATTTTAGGAATATTTTGGGATTTTTGGGGAATATTTTGGGGGAATTTTGGGAATATCTTGGAATTTTAGGGACAATTTTGGGAATATTTTTTGGTTTTGAGGGAATTTTAGGGAAATTTTGGGAATTTGGAGAAATATTTTGGGATTGTCTTGGAATTTTGAAGGATTTTTGGAGAATTTTAGGGAATTTTTTGGGATTTGAGAGTTGATTTTAGGGAAAATTTGGAATTTTGAGGGAATTTTGGGGAATATTTGGGGATTTTTTTAACTAAAATCTTAATTTTAGGGAATATTTGAATTTTTTTGTGAATTCTGGGTGGGATTTGTGGAATTTTAATTCAAATTTTTGGGGAAATTTTGGGATTTTTGG
>NW_024528868.1:0-826 GCF_017590135.1 Pyrgilauda ruficollis | reverse complement strand
TGTTTTATTCAATATTTAAATACTGAAATTTCATATTTTTCATATATTGTCTTTCTTTTAAAATATATTTCTATTTTCCCCGCGCTTTTTCCTTTCCACATTTTGAAGACTTTTCTAACCTCTTTTTTTTCTTTTCTTGTTTCTCACTTCTTTCTTTTTTTTCATCTTTCCTTTTTCCTCTTTACTTTTCCACCCTCCTTTTCTCTCTCCCGCCTCTTTTTATTATCTCTTTGCATTCTCTGCTTTTCCCCACCTGTCCCTGAATTTCTGTCTCTAAACTGGCACCCAGCACCCTCCTTCCCTGCTGACACCTGGATGCACAAATATTCACTGTTCTGCCATGTCCAATATCTCCCTCCCTAATTCCTTTTCCCATCCTCAGATGGAAATGCTGATATTTGTAGATTTTTTTGTATTATTCCATTTTATTTTCCTCATTGTCAAAGTTGGACACTTTTGCTGCCTCTTCTTTCCACTGTGCTTATTTGAGCAACCAACATTGTTTTGGATTTCAAGGAATTTGGAGATTAAATAATTAAAATAATTAAACAATTAAATAATTACTCTGTTGATAAAAAACCTGCAAAAATTACATTTTTTGGATCTTTCCAGGCTAAAAAGTCTTAACTGGGCAGCTACCCAAAGGCTGGAGCCTCCAGTTCCACAGGTGACAAAAGCCCTTGGTTGTAGCAGAGGGAATAAAAGACTTAAATTTTTAAAATATATAAATTTTATTAACTTTAAGCCATTCTACAATAGAATTTGATTGTGCTCTGGCTTCTCACTGGCTGGATTTCTTGGGGGCAGCCAAGGATTTGTTGGGATA
>NW_024528867.1:0-19349 GCF_017590135.1 Pyrgilauda ruficollis | reverse complement strand
ATGACCCAAGGTGGCTCTGGGGTGGCCTAAATGACCCGGGGCAGGGGTGGGGTGGCTGTGGGGTGGCCCCAATGTCCCGGGGTGGCCCTGGGGTGGCCGTGGTGAGCTGGGATGACCCAAGGTGACTCCGGGGTGGCCCCAATGACCCAAGGTAGCCCTGGGGTAGCCGTGGTGGCCCTGGTGGCCTCGGTGACCGGGTGGGGCAGTGGCAGGGGTGAGGTGGCTCTGGGGTGGCCCCACTGAGCCAAGGTGACCCTGGGGTGGCCCTGGGGTGGCCCTGGTGGCCGCAGTGACTGGCTGGGGTCATCACAGGGGTGGAGTGGCCATGGGGTGGCCCCAGTGACCCGAGGTGGCCCTGGAGTGGCCCTGGTGGCCCTGGTGGGTGCAGTGACCGGGCAGGGCGGTGGCAGGGGTGAGGTGGCCCTGGGGTGGCCCTGTGATGGCCCTGGTGGCCCTGGTGGCCTCGGTGACCGGGCAGGGCGGTGGCAGGGGTGAGGTGGCCCTGTGGTGGCCCTGGTGGCCCTGGTGGCCGCAGTGACCGGGCGGGGCAGTGGCACGGGTAAGGTGGCCCTGGGGTGGCCTTGGTGGGTGCAGTGACCGGGCAGGGCGGTGGCAGGGGTGAGGTGGCCCTGTGGTGGCCCTGGTGGCCCTGTGGTGGCCCTGGTGGCCCTGGTGGCCGCGGTGACCGGGCGGGGCGCTGGCAGGGGCTGGAGATCGTGTTCCGCGTGGGGATGGCCCTGCTGCAGTTCAACCAGGCCGAGCTGGTGCAGCTGGACATGGAGGGCATGTCCCAGGTACGGCCCGTGGGGTGGCCCTGGGGACCTCGGGGGGACCCTGGGGGGACCTTGGGGTGGCTTTGGGCAGTGGGGTGGGCTTGGGGACCTCGGGGGGACCTTGGGGTGGAGTGGGCTTGGGGTGGCTTTGGGAGTTGGTGTGAGCTGTCCCCATGCTGGTGTGAGCTGTCCCGTTCTCGGTGTGAGTTGTCCCCAATTGGTGTGAGCTGTCCCATTTTTGGTGTGAGCTG
The DNA here is from genome assembly GCF_017590135.1 of Pyrgilauda ruficollis. NCBI lineage: Eukaryota > Metazoa > Chordata > Aves > Passeriformes > Passeridae > Pyrgilauda > Pyrgilauda ruficollis. The sequence goes on along the minus strand of NW_024528867.1, from coordinate 18,325 downwards.
TCCCCAGTTGGTGTGAGCTGTCCCATTTTTGGTGTGAGCTGTCCCCAATTGGTGTGAGCTGTCCTGTTCTCGGTGTGAGCTTGTCCCCAGTTGGTGTGAGCTGTCCCCAGTTGGTGTGAGCTGTCCCCAGTTGCTGTGAGCTGTCCCGTTCTCGGTGTCAGCTGTCCCCAGTTGGTGTGAGCTGTCCCCAGTCGGTGTGAGCTGTCCCGTTCTCGGTGTGAGCTGTCCCCAGTTGGTGTCAGCTGTCCCCATGCTGGTGTCAGCTGTCCCCAGTCGGTGTGAGTTGTCCCGTTCTCGGTGTGAGCTGTCCCCGATCGGTGACGCCGTGTTCCCGCAGTACTTCCAGAAGGTGATCCCTCACCAGTTCGACTCGTGCCCGGACAAGCTGATCCTGCGCGCCTGCCAGGTCAAGTACAACCCGCGCAAGATGAAGAGGTAGGGGACACCTCTGTCCCTGTGTCCCTGTGTGTCCTGAGTCCCTGTGTCCCCTGTGTGTCCCTGTGTCCCTGTGTCCCTCTGTCCCTCTGTCCCCTCTGTCCCCTCTGTCCCCTCTGTCCCTGTGTCCCCTCTGTCCCCCCATCCCTCTGCCCCCTCTGTCCCTGTCGCCCTGTCCCCTGTGTCCCCTCTGTCCCCTCTGTCCCCTCTGTCCCCTCTGTCCCTGTGTCCCCTCTGTCCCCCCATCCCTCTGCCCCCTCTGTCCCTGTCGCCCTGTCCCCTGTGTCCCCTCTGTCCCTGTGTCCTCCCTCTCCCTGTCCCTGTGTCCCTATTCTCTGTCCCCTCTGTCCCTTTCCCTGTCACCTCTCCCCGTCCCGGTCCTTGTGTCCCTTTCCCATCCCTGTCCCCTGTCCATGTCCCCTCACCCTGTCCCATCTCTGTCCCTGTCCCTTCTGTCCCTTTACCTGTCCCTGTCCCCATCCTTGTTCCTGTCCCCTCTGTCCCTGTCCCCTCTCTACCCTCTCCTTGTCCCCTCTGTCCCCATCCTGGTCCCTGTCCCTGGCCTTGTGTCCCTTTCCCATCCCTGTCCCTGTCCCCTGTCCATGTTCCCACCCTGTCCCCATCCTTTTCCCTGTCCCCTCTGTCCCCATCCCTGTCCCCAGCTGTCCCTGTGTCCCCAGGCTGGAGAAGGAATACGCCGCCCTCAAGAGCAAGGAGATGGAGGAGCAGATCGAGATCAAGGTGACACAGACACCTGGGGACACTGCAGGGACACCTGAACACACCTGGGGACACTGCAGGGACACCTGAACACACCTGGGGACACTGCAGGGACACCTGAACACACCTGGGGACACCTGGGGACACTTGGGGACACTGCAGAGACACGTGGAGACACTGCAGGGACACCTGGGGACAGCTGGGGACACACCTGGGGACACCTGGGTCACCACTCATTGTCCCCTCATTGTCCCCTCTGTGTCCCCTCATTGTCCCCTCCCTGTCCCCCGTGTCCCCTCAGCGGCTCCGCTCTGAGAATCGCCTGCTCAAGCAGCGCATCGAGACCCTGGAGAAGGTGAGGACCCCAAAAACCTCCCCCAAAAACACCCCAAAAAACCCCAAACCACCCAAAAAACCCTAAAACATCACATGGAACCCCAAAAACCCTTAAAACACCCCCAAAAACACCCCAAAAAAACCTAAAACACCCCCAAAAACAAACCCAAAACCCTGCACAGAATGCAAAAACACCCAAAAAGCCCAAAACATCCCAAAAAACCACATGGAAGCCAAACCCCCCCTCCAAAAAAAAATCCCAAAACACAGCGTGGAACCCAAAAAAAAAAACCAAACCTAAAACACCACACAGAACCCCCCCAAAAAAAAAACCCCAAACCACTCAATGGAACCCAAAAACCCCACAAAAAACCTCAAAATACCCCCAAAAACCCCCAAAAATGCATGGAGCTGAAAAAAAACCCCAAGCACTGCATGGAACCAAAAAAAAAAAACCAAAACCTCCCAAAAACCAAACCCAAATCACTGCATGGAACCCAAAAATCCCCCAAAACATCCCAAAAAACCCCATGGAACCCAAAAAAACCCCCGTCCCTGTCCCTGTCCCTGTCTCTGTCCCTGTCCCTGTCCCTGTCCCATCCCTGTCCCTGTCCCTGTCCCTGTCCCTGAGCTGTGTGTGTCCCTCCCCAGGAGAGCGCGGCCCTGGCCGATCGGCTCATCCAGGTACGATCTCCCGCCCCTCCCTCTCCCCACCTTTCCCCGTTGCTTTCCCCCAATTTCTTCCCCAATTTCTTCCCCAATTTCCCCGATTGATTTCCCCAATTGATTTTCCCAATTCCTCAGATTGATTTTCCCAATTTCCCCAACTTCTTCCCCAATTTCTTCCCCAATTTTTCCCCAATTTCCCCGATTGATTTCCCCGATTGATTTTCCCAATTTCCCCGATTGATTTCCCAATTTCCCCGATTGATTTTCCCGATTTCCCCAATTGATTTCCCCAATTTCCCCGATTGATTTCCCTGATTGATTTCCCCAATTTCCCCGATTGATTTCCCCAATTTCCCCGATTGATTTCCCAGTTTCCCCGATTGATTTCCCAATTTCCCTGATTGATTTCCCAATTTCCCCGATTGATTTTTCCAATTTCCCCGATTGATTTCCCAATTTCTCCAATTGATTTCCCAATTTCCCCGATTGATTTCCCAATTTCTCCAATTGATTTCCCAATTTCCCCGATTGATTTTTCCAATTTCCCCGATTGATTTCCCAATTTCTCCAATTGATTTCCCCAATTTCCCTGATTGATTTTCCCAATTTCCCTGATTGATTTTCCCAATTCCTCAGATTGATTTTCCCAATTTCCCTGATTGATTTTCCCCAATTTTCCCCATTTATTTCCCTGATTGATTTTCCCAATTTCCCTTTTTCCCCCAATTTTCCCCCAATTTTCCCCATTTATTTCCCCAATGTTTTCCCCCAATTTCCCCATTTTTTCCCCAATTGATTTTCCCAATTTCCCCAATTGATTTTCCCAATTTTCCCCATTTATTTCCCCAATATTTCCCCAATATTTTCCCATTACATTCCCAATTTTCCTGATTTTCCCTGTATTTTCCCATTATTCTCCCAATTTATTTTCCCAATTTATTTCCCTGATTTTCCCAAAATTTTCCAATATTTTCCCATTACTTTCCCAATTTCCTGATATTCTCCCAATTTATTTTCCCAATTTATTTCCCTGATTTTCCCAATTTTCCTGATATTTTTCCCAATTTATTTTCCCAATTTATTTCCCTGATTTTCCCAAGATTTTCCCAATACTTTTCCCAATTTTCCTGCTATTTTTCCCAATTTATTTTCCCAATTTTCCTTATTTCCCCAATTTATTTTCCTGTTTTTTTCCCTCAATTTTCCCAATTACTTTCCCAATACTTTCCCTAGATTTTCCTGATTTTTCCTGATTTTCCCAATTTATTTTCCCAATTTATTTCCCTGATTTTCCCAATATTTTCCTGATACTTCCCCAATACTTTCCTGATAATTTCCCAAATTTTTCCTGATATTTCCCTGATTTTCCCAATTTATTTTCCCAATTTATTTCCCTGATTTTCCCAATATTTTCCTGATACTTCCCCAATACTTTCCTGATAATTTCCCAAATTTTTCCTGATATTTCCCTGATTTTCCCAATTTATTTTCCCAATTTATTTCCCTGATTTTCCCAATATTTTCCTGATACTTCCCCAATACTTTCCTGATAATTTCCCAAATTTTTCCTGATATTTCCCTGATTTTCCCAATTTATTTTCCCAATTTATTTCCCTGATTTTCCCAATATTTTCCTGATACTTCCCCAATACTTTCCTGATAATTTCCCAAATTTTTCCTGATATTTCCCTGATTTTCCCAATTTATTTTCCCAATTTATTTCCCTGATTTTCCCAATATTTTCCTGATACTTCCCCAATACTTTCCTGATAATTTCCCAAATTTTTCCTGATATTTCCCTGATTTTCCCAATTTATTTTCCCAATTTATTTCCCTGATTTTCCCAATATTTTCCTGATACTTCCCCAATACTTTCCTGATAATTTCCCAAATTTTTCCTGATATTTCCCTGATTTTCCCAATTTATTTTCCCAATTTATTTCCCTGATTTTCCCAATATTTTCCTGATACTTCCCCAATACTTTCCTGATAATTTCCCAAATTTTTCCTGATATTTCCCTGATTTTCCCAATTTATTTTCCCAATTTATTTCCCTGATTTTCCCAATATTTTCCTGATACTTCCCCAATACTTTCCTGATAATTTCCCAAATTGTCCCTGTCCCTGTCCCTGTCCCCGCTGTCCCTGTCCCTGTCCCTGTCCCCACTGTCCCTGTCCCTGTCCCTGTCCCTGTCCCTGTCCCTGAGCTGTGTGTGTCCCTGTCCCTGCTGTCCCTGTCCCTGTCCCTGTCCCTGAGCTGTGCGTGTCCCTCCCCAGGAGAGCGCGGCCCTGGCCGATCGGCTCATCCAGGTACGATCTCCCGCCCCTCCCTCTCCCCACCTTTCCCCGTTGCTTTCCCCAATTTCCCCAACTTCTTCCCCAATTTTTTCCCAATTTCCCCAATTGATTTCCCCAATTGATTTCCCCAATTTCCCCAATTGATTTCCCCGATTGATTTTCCCAATTCCTCAGATTGATTTTCCCAATTTCCCTGATTGATTTTCCCCAATTTTCCCCATTTATTTCCCTGATTGATTTTCCCAATTTCCCTTTTTCCCCCAATTTTCCCCCAATTTTCCCCATTTATTTCCCCAATGTTTTCCCCCAATTTCCCCATTTTTTCCCCAATTGATTTTCCCAATTTCCCCAATTGATTTTCCCAATTTTCCCCATTTATTTCCCCAATATTTCCCCAATATTTTCCCATTACATTCCCAATTTTCCTGATTTTCCCTGTATTTTCCCATTATTCTCCCAATTTATTTTCCCAATTTATTTCCCTGATTTTCCCAAAATTTTCCAATATTTTCCCATTACTTTCCCAATTTCCTGATATTCTCCCAATTTATTTTCCCAATTTATTTCCCTGATTTTCCCAAAATTTTCCAATATTTTCCCATTACTTTCCCAATTTCCTGATATTCTCCCAATTTATTTTCCCAATTTATTTCCCTGATTTTCCCAATTTTCCTGATATTTTTCCCAATTTATTTTCCCAATTTATTTCCCTGATTTTCCCAAGATTTCTCCAATACTTTTCCCAATTTTCCTGCTATTTTTCCCAATTTATTTTCCCAATTTTCCTTATTTCCCCAATTTATTTTCCTGTTTTTTTCCTCAATTTTCCCAATTACTTTCCCAATACTTCCCCTAGATTTTCCTGATTTTTCCTGATTTTCCCAATTTATTTTCCCAATTTATTTCCCTGATTTTCCCAATATTTTCCTGATACTTCCCCAATACTTTCCTGATAATTTCCCAAATTTTTCCTGATATTTCCCTGATTTTCCCAATTTATTTTCCCAATTTATTTCCCTGATATCCCCAATTTATTTCCCCAATTTATTTCCCCAATTTTCCTAATTTTTACTCAATTTCCCCAATTTATTTTCCCAATTTTCCCTTTTTTTTCTCAATTTTCCTGATTTTTTCCCAATTTTCTTCCCCAATTTTCCTAATTTTTTCCTTCATTTCCCCAATTTATTTCCCCAATTTTTCCCCAATTGATTTTCCTGATTTTCCCAATTTTTTTCCCCAATTTCCTCAATTGATTTTCTTGATTTTCCCAATTGATTTTCCTGATTTTCCCAATTTTTTCCCCAATTTATTTCCCTAATTTTCCTGACTTATTTTCCTGATTTATTTTCTCCTTTTCCTCCCTCCCCCAGCCCCATTTTGGGGGGGATTTTCCTTTTCCCACCTTTTTTTTCCAACTTTTTTTCCCGCTTTTCCGGAGGCTCCCGCGCACCTCGGGGGGATTTGGGGGAATTTTGGGGGGAATTTGGGGAATTTTTGGTGTTTTTTTTAATTTTGAAGGAATTTTGGGGGGATTTTTTGGGAATTTTGGGGAGATTTTCGGGAGATTTGGGGTAAATTTTGGGAAATTTTGAGGAAATTTTTGGGGATTTGGGGATTTTGGGGGGAATTTCGGGGGGATTTTTTGGGAATTTTGGGGAGATTTTCGGGAGATTTGGGGTAAATTTTGGGAAATTTTGAGGAATTTGGGGCAATTTTGGGGAAAGGTTTGGGGCATTTTAGGAGAATTGGGAATTTTGGGGAATTTTGGGAAATTTTGAGGAATTTTGGGGCATTTTAGGGGAATTTTAGGGAATTTGGGGGGAAATTTTTGGGGGGTGTTGGGGGAATTTTGGGGAATTTTGAGGAAGTTTTGGGGGATATTGGGTGATTATTTTGAGGTTTGGGGGGAATTTTTGGGGGAATTTTTGGTGAAATTTGGGAGAAATTTGGTGGTGTTTTTAAAATTTTGGGGAATTTTGGGGAGTTTGATGGAATTTTGGGGGAGTTTGGAGGAATTTTGGGGGAATTTTTTGGGAATTGTGGTGAACTTGGGGAATTTTGGGGGGATTTTGGGGGATTTTGGGGAAAGGTTTGGGGGAATTTTGGGGGCTTGGGGCATTTTAGGGGAATTGTGAATTTTGGGGAATTTTGGTGAATTTTGGGGAAATTTTTGGGGATTTGGGGGGAATTTTTGGGGAGAATTTTGGGGATTTTTGGGGGAATTTTGGGGAGGAATTTGGGGAAAATTTGGGAATTTTTGGGGAGAATTATGGGGATTTTTGGGGGATTTTTGGGGGAATTTTAGGGAGGATTTTGGGGAATTTTGGGGATTTGGGATGGGGGAGGGGACAGACGGCCCTGGAGGTCCCCGCGGGGCCGGTGGCACCTCCAGTGTCACCTCCTGTCCCCAGTGTCACCTCCCGGGGCTGCTGTCACCTCCCTGTGCCCCAGTGCCACCACAGCCACGCTGGCTCTGCCCTGGGGGCAGCAGGTGACAGTGTCCCCTGTGTCACCAGTGTCCCAAATGTCCCCAGGGCCAGGTGACAGTGTCCCTGGTGTCACCTGTGTCCCCAGGGCCAGGTGACAGTGTCGTTTTGGGGGATATTGGGTGATTTTCAGGAAATTTGGGGGGAATTTTTGGGGGAATTTTTGGTGAAATTTGGGAGAAATTTGGTGGTGTTTTTAAAATTTTGGGGAATTTTGGGGAGTTTGATGGAATTTTGGGGGAGTTTGGAGGAATTTTGGGGGAATTTTTTGGGAATTGTGGTGAACTTGGGGAATTTTGGGGAGATTTTGGGGGATTTTGGGGAAAGGTTTGGGGGAATTTTGGGGGCTTGGGGCATTTTAGGGGAATTGTGAATTTTGGGGAATTTTGGTGAATTTTGGGGAAATTTTTGGGGATTTGGGGGGAATTTTTGGGGAGAATTTTGGGGATTTTTGGGGGAATTTTGGGGAGGAATTTGGGGAAAATTTGGGAATTTTTGGGGAGAATTATGGGGATTTTTGGGGGATTTTTGGGGGATTTTTGGGGGAATTTTAGGGAGGATTTTGGGGAATTTTGGGGATTTGGGATGGGGGAGGGGACAGACGGCCCTGGAGGTCCCCGCGGGGCCGGTGGCACCTCCAGTGTCACCTCCTGTCCCCAGTGTCACCTCCCGGGGCTGCTGTCACCTCCCTGTGCCCCAGTGCCACCACAGCCACGCTGGCTCTGCCCTGGGGGCAGCAGGTGACAGTGTCCCCTGTGTCACCAGTGTCCCCAGGGCCAGGTGACAGTGTCCCTGGTGTCACCTGTGTCCCCAGGGCCAGGTGACAGTGTCCCTATTGTCCCCAATGTCCCCACTGTCCCCAGGACCAGGTGACAGTGTCACTGATGTCCCCTGTGTCCCCAGGGCCAGGTGACAGTGTCACTGATGTCCCCAGTGTCCCCAGTGTCCCCGCTGTCCCTAGGGCCAGGTGACAGTGTCCCCGGTGTCACCAGTGTCCCCTGTGTCACCAATGTCCCCAGGGCCAGGTGACAGTGTCCCCGGTGTCCCCAGTGTCCCCTGTGTCCCCTGTGTCACCAAAGTCCCCTGTGTCCCCAGGGCCAGGTAACACGGGCACAGGAGGTGACAGTGTCCCCGGTGTCACCAAAGTCCCAAATGTCCCCAGGGCCAGGTGACAGTGTCACTGATGTCCCCAGTGTCCCCAGTGTCCCCGCTGTCCCTAGGGCCAGGTGACAGTGTCCCTATTGTCCCCAATGTCCCTGATGTCCCTAGGGCCAGGTGACAGTGTCCCCACTGTCCCCAGTGTCCCCTGTGTCCCCAGGGCCAGGTGACAGTGTCCCCAAATCCCCACTGTCCCAAATGTCCCCAGGGCCAGGTGATGCGGGTGCAGGAGGTGACAGTGTCACTGATGTCCCCGCTGTCCCCAGGGCCAGGTGACAGTGTCCCTATTGTCCCCAATGTCCGTGATGTTGCCAGGGCCAGGTGACAGTGTCCCCAATGTCCCTGTGTCACCAGGGCCAGGTGACACTGTCCCTATTGTCCCCAATGTCCCCTGTGTCCCCAGGGCCAGGTGACACTGTCCCTATTGTCCCCAATGTCCCCAATGTCCCTGTGTCCCCAGGGCCAGGTGACGCGGGCGCAGGAGGCCGAGGAGAACGACGTCATCCGGCGGGAGCTGGCGCTGGTGCGGGTAAGACAGGGACACTGGGGACACCTGGGACAGCTGGCAGGTGAGACAGGGACACTGGGGACATCAGGGACATCGGGGACAGCTGGCAGGTGTCCCAGCTGTCCCTGGGTGTCCCCAGGTGAGTCCCCAGGTGTCCCTGTACCTGTCCAGGTACAGGCTGTCGCAGGTGTCCCCATACCTGACCGGGTGTGTCCCAGGTGTCACCTGACCAGGTGTCCCCAGGGTGGGTTCCCAGGTGTCCCTGGTGTCCCCATACCTGACCAGGTGTGTCCCAGGGGGTGTCCCCAGATGTGTCACCTGAACAGATGTGTTCCCAGCTGTGAACAGGTGTCCTCAGGTGTGCCTATACCTGACCAGGCGTGTCCCAAGGTGTCCCCAGGTGTGTCACCTGACCAGATGTGTCCCTAGCCGTGACCAGGTGTCCCCTGGTGTGTCACCTGACCAGATGTGTCCCTAGCTGTGACCAGGTGTCCCCAACTGTGTCTCACCTGACCAGATGTGTCCCTAGCTGTGACCAGGTGTCCCTAACTGTGTCTCACCTGACCAGGTGTCCCCAGGGTGGGTCCCCAACTGTCTCCAGGTGTGTCACCTGACCAGGTGTCCCAGGGGATGGGTCCCCAGCTGTCCCCAGGTGTCCCAGGGTGGGTCCCCAGCTGTCCCCAGCTGTCCCAGGGTGTGTCCCCAGCTGTCCCCAGGTGTCCCAGGGTGTGTCCCCAGCTGTCCCAGGGTGTGTCCCCAGCTGTCCCCAGCTGTCCCAGGGTGTGTCCCCAGCTGTCCCCAGGTGTCCCAGGGTGGGTCCCAGGTGTCCCAGGTGTGTCACCTGACGCGGCGTGTCCCCTGTCCCCCCCAGGTGTGCGGGGGCCGCTGGCAGGAGCCGCGGGCGCTGCACGAGGCCGTGCTGGGGGCGCAGCTCCGCGAGAGCCAGGCCCAGGCTCGGTTTTGGGCCGGGCCGAGCAGGCCTGTGCCGGGCTGCGGGAGCAGGGCTGGCTTTGGGCCGGGTCTATCCGGGTTCATCTGGGTTTATCTTGGTTAATCCCGGGTCTGTCCCGGTTTAGGGGCGGATCCAGCAGTCGGTTTTGGGCCGGGCCGAGCAGGCCTGCGCCGGCCTGCGGGAGCAGCTCCGCGCCGCGGCCGCGCAGAGCCAGGGGCTGCAGGCGCAGCTCAGCGAGAGCCACCGCAAACACGCCGAGGCACAGTGCAAGGTGGGACAGCAACGGGGACAGCAACGGGGACAGCGGGGACAATGGGGACAGCAACGGGGACAATGGGGACAGCAACGGGGATGGCACTGGGGACAGCAACGGGGACAGCAACGGGGATGGCACTGGGGACAGCAATGGGGACAGCGGGGACAGCAACGGGGACAGCAGTGGGGACAGCAACGGGGGTGGCACTGGGGACAATGGGGACAGTAACGGGGACAGCAGCGGGGATGGCACTGGGGACAGCAACGGGGACAGCAACGGGGACAGCAACAGGGACAATGGGGACAGTGGGGACAGCAACGGGGACAGCAGGGGGGACAGCGGGGATGGCAACGGGGACAGCAACGGGGAGAGCGGGGACAATGGGGACAGCAACGGGGACAGCAGCAGGGACAGCAACGGGGACAGCGGGGATGGCATTGGGGACAGCAGCGGGGACAGCAATGGGACAATGGGGACAGCAACGGGGACAGCAACGGAGACAGCAATGGGGACACCAATGGGGACAATGGGGATGGAATTGGGGACAACAATGCCCCCCCCGGACAGCAGTGGGGACAATGGGGACAACGGGAACAGCATCGGGGACAATGGGGACAATGGGGAAGGCATTGGGGACAGCAATGAGGACAATGGGGACAGCATTGCGCCGGCCACTGGGGACACTGGGGACAGCAACGCAGGCAACGGGGACACTGGGGACAGCATTGGGGACAGCATCAGGGACAGCTCTGGGGACATCAGGAACAATGGGGACAGCATTGGGGACATGGGACAGCTCTGGGGACAGTAGGGACATCACTGGGGACATTGGGGACGTTGGGCATGTTGGGGACATTGGGGATGTTGGGGACATTTGGGGACATTGGGGCTATTTGGGACATTGGGGGTGTTGGGGACACTGGGGACATTGGGGACACTGGGGACATTTGGGATGCACACGGGGATGTCCCCAGTGCCCCTGAAGTGTCCCCAGGGTGTCCCTGGCAGTCCCTGGGGCGTCCTAGGTGTCCCCAAATGTCCCTGAGTGTCCCCGGGGTGTCCCTGCGTTGTCCCTGGGTGTCACTGGGGGTGTCCTGGGTGTCCCTGTGGTGTCCCTGGGCTGTCCCTGGGCTGTCCCCAGGTGTCCCCACGGTGTTCCTGGGGTGTCCCCACGGTGTCCCTGGGGTGTCCCTGGGGTGTCCCTGGGGGTGTCCCCGCAGTGTCCCCGGGGCTATCCTTGGGGGTGTCCCCACGGTGTCCCTGGGGTGTTCCTGGGGTGTCCCTGGGGGTGTCCCCACAGTGTCCCCGGGGCTATCCTTGGGGGTGTCCCCACGGTGTCCCTGGGGTGTCCCTGGGCTGTCCCTGGGGTGTCCCCAGCGGTGACAGCGCTGTCCCCAGAGCAAGGAGGAGGTGATGGCCGTGCGGCTGCGCGAGGCCGACAGCATGGCCGCCCTGGCCGAGATGAGGCAGCGCGTGGCCGAGCTGGAGATCCAGGTACGGGGACACTCAGGGGACAATGGGGACTCTGGGGACACTGGGGACATCGGGGACAATGGGGACATTGGGGACAATGGGGACATTGGGGGCACAGGGGGATGTGGGGATGTTGGGGAAACACCCTGGCCGAGATGAGGCAGCGCGTGGCCGAGCTGGAGATCCAGGTATGGGGACACGGGGACACTCAGGGGACAATGGGGACTCTGGAGACACTGGGGACATCGGGGACAATGGGGACATTGGGGACATGGGGACAATGGGGACATTGGGGACATCAGGGATATCAGGGACAGTGGGGACATCGGGGACACGCCCTGGCTGAGATGAGGCAGCGCGTGGCTGAGCTGGAGATCCAGGTACGGGGACATGGGGGACACTGAGGGGACAATGGGGACACAGGGGGATCTGGGGACACTGGGGGGACAAGGGAACTTGGTGGGGACATGGGGATATGGGGAGAGATGGGGACATTGGGGACATCAGGAGACAATGGGGACATTGGGATTGGGGGACATCAGGGATATGGGGGATGTGGGGACATTGGGGACATAGGGGAGATGGGGACACGGGGACATTGGGGACATCAGGGACATAGAGGGGATAGAGGACATGGGGACATCAGGGACACTGGGGACATCAGGACATCGGGGACATCGAAGAGGTGGGGACATCGGGGACATAGAGGGGATGGGGGATAGTGGGGACATCGGGGACATCAGGGGGACATGGGGATGTTGGGGACATGGAAGGGATTATGGGGGACACTGGGGACAGAGGGGACATGGGGGGCTCTGGGAACATAGGGACATTTGGGACATGGGGACATGGAGGGGATGGGGACATCAGGGACACAGGGGACATCAGGGACACTGGGGACATCGGGGACATGGAGGGATGGGGGACATGGGGACACTGGGGGATGTGGGAACACGGGGATGTGAGGACATGGAGGGGACATCGGGGGACATGGAGGGGATGTGGGACTTTGGTGACACTGGGGGATGCGGGGACATGGAGGGGACATGGGGGACATGCGGGGATGGGGACGTGGGGACATGGAGGGGACACAGGGAGGCATGGAAGGGACATTGGGGGAGACGTGGAGGGGACAGGGGGACACGGAGGGGACATGGGGATATGGAGTGGTTATGGGGACATGGAGAGGACAGGAGGGACACCGGGGACACAGGAGGGGCCGGGTGGCCGCAGTGTCCCCTCAGTGTCCCCTCAGTGTCCCCTCGGTGTCCCCAGCGGGAGGAGGGGCGGCTGCAGGGCCAGCTGGAGCACTCGGACGCGGCGCAGTACATCCGGCACCTGCAGGGCCACATCCGGCAGCTCAAGGCCGAGGTGGGACATGGGGACACCATTGGGGACACTGGGGACATCACTGGGGACATCACTGGGGACATCACTGGGGGCATCGGGGACATTGGGGACACTGGGGGTGTTGGGGACACCAGGGACACGAGAGCGCACCAGGAGGCACAGGGGACATGGGGGGTTGGGCACACAGGGGACACCCAGGTGACATCCACGAGGGCTGGGGAAGGGGACAGAGGTTGGGGACACTTGGATGGCACCTGGCGATGTCCCCTCAGTGCCACACGGCCTGGGGACAGCTGGTGACAGCGTGGTCCCCCTGTGTCCTCCCTCCTGCCCTTCTCTGTTGGCTTTGTCCCCTCCTGTCCCTGTCCCCTGTCCCTGTCCCCATCTCCATTCCTGTCCTTGTCCCCTCGCTGTCCCCTCCCTGTCCCTGCCCTGTGCCATCCCCTCTCTGTCCCCTGCTGTCCCCTCTGTGTCCCCTGTCCCTGTCCCAGATCCGGCTGCTGCGGGGGCCGCTGTCCTTCGGCGCGGTGGCCTTGGGGACACGCCTGGGGGACGAGGACTCGCTGGGCTCCTCGGACGAGGAGCTGCCACCGCCCTTCGCCCTGACCCCGGGGGACATCGGGGACACCGGGGACAGCAGCGACAGCGAGCCGGAGGTGGTACTGACGGCACCGTGACCTGAGGGGACACCAGGGACAGCCGGAGGTGGCACCGATGGCACCGTGACCCACAGGGGACACTGGGGACATTGAGGACAGCAGTGACAGCAAGCCCGAAGTGCCACCAATGGCACCGTGACCCACAGGGGACATTTGGGACAGCCGGAGGTGGCACTGATGGCACCGTGACCTGAGGGGACACTGGGGACAGCCGGAGGTGGCACTGATGGCACCGTGACCCACAGGGGACATTGGGGACAGCCTGAGGTGGCACCAGAAGCACCGTGACCCACAGGGGACATTTGGGACAGCCTGAGGTGGCACCGATGGCACCGTGACCCACAGGGGACGTTGGGGACACTTGGAGACAGTGGAGAATTTGGGGACATCGGGGACAGCAGTGACAGCCCCAGGTGGCATCAACAGCCCCGTGACCAACGGGACATTGGGGACATCAGGGACATTGGGGACAGCGAGCCCAAGGTGGCACCAATGGCACCATGACCAACAAGGGACACTGGGGACACCAGGGACAGCAGTGACACTGAGCCTGAGGTGCCACCCATGGCACTGTGACCCACAGGGACCTTGGGGACACTGGGGACAGCAGTGACACTGAGCCTGAGGTGCCACCCATGGCACTGTGACCCACAGGGACATTGGGGACACTGGGGACAGCCCGAGGTGGCACCCAGGGACCCACAGGGACATTGGGGACAGCAGTGACATCGAGCCTCAAGGGGCACCGTGACCCATGGGGACATTGGGGGACATCAGGGACAGGCCAGGGGCCACCCCAGAGGTCATTGGGACAGCCCGAGGTGGCACCCATGGCACTGTGACCCACAAGGGACACTGGGGACACCAGGGACAGCAGTGACACTGAGCCTGAGGTGCCACCCATGGCACTGTGACCCACAGGGACCTTGGGGACACTGGGGACAGCAGTGACACTGAGCCTGAGGTGCCACCCATGGCACTGTGACCCACAGGGACATTGGGGACACTGGGGACAGCCCGAGGTGGCACCCAGGGACCCACAGGGACATTGGGGACAGCAGTGACATCGAGCCTCAAGGGGCACCGTGACCCATGGGGACATTGGGGGACATCAGGGACAGGCCAGGGGCCACCCCAGAGGTCATTGGGACAGCCCGAGGTGGCACCCATGGCACTGTGACCCACGGGGACATTGGGGACACTGGGGACAGCCCGAGGTGGCACCCAGGGACCCACATGGACACTGTGGGTCCTGTGGCACCTGGGGGACATCCGAGGTCCCTGTGGCACTTTGGGGACACCTGAGGGACACCCAGGGGACACCGAGGGACACCCAGGGGACACTGAGGGACATCCAGGGGACACCGAGGGACATTCAGGGGACACTGAGGGACACCCAGGGGACACTGAGGGACATTCAGGGGACACCGAGGGACAGCCCTGGCCTGGCTGATCCCGAACATGGAGAGATCCCAGGACAGGGATGGACACACCTGGGGCAGGGACAATCCCGGGATGGGGACACACATGGGACAGGGACACACCTGGGACAGCGACAATCCCAGGGCACAGCTGGATCTGGGACACCGTTGGATCCTGGGATGGGGACACACCTGGGACAGGAATGGGGACAGGGACACACCTGGGACAGGGACAGGGACACACCTGGGACAGGAATGGGGACACACCTGGGACAGGGACACACCTGGGACAGGGATGGGGACACACCTGGGACAGGGATGGGGACACACCTGGGACAGGGATGGGGACACACCTGGGACAGGGATGGGGACACACCTGGGACAGGGATGGGGACACACCTGGGACAGGGATGGGGTTGGGGACAATCCCGGGGCACCCCTGGACACAGCCAGAGCCCAGGAGGGACAGGGACAGGGAAACAAGGACAGGGACACAGCCAGGGCCTGGGACAGGGACAGGGACACAAGGACAGGGACACAGCCAGGGCCTGGGACAGGGACAGCTCTGGACACTGAGACAGGGACAATTCCAGGACAGGGACAGATCCCAAGGCAGGGACAGGGACAGTGCTGGGACACAGCCGGACACTGGACATGAACAGAACCCGGGATGGGAACAGATCCCGGGACACAGCTGGGTACAGGGCCAGGGACACTCCCAGGACAGCGCTGGTCACTGGACACGGCCGGATCCCGGTGTGGATCCCGGCTGTGGATCCCAGTGTGGATCCCGGCTGTGGATCCCGGCTGTGGATCCCGGTGTGGATCCCGGCTGTGGATCCCAGTGTGGATCCCGGCTGTGGATCCCGGTGTGGATCCCGCTGTGGATCCCGCTGTGGATCCCGGCTGTGGATCCCACTGTGGATCCCGGCTGTGGATCCCGGTGTGGATCCCGCTGTGGATCCCGCTGTGGATCCCGGCTGTGGATCCCGGTGTGGATCCCGGTGTGGATCCTGGCTGTGGATCCCGACTCAGGATCCCGACTCAGGATCCCGGCTGTGGATCCCAGGCCCAGTTCCCCCCTGGATGCTCTGGGACCCCCAAGGACGTGACCGGATCCCCCTGGACACCCCCGGACGGATCCCGGAGCCCCCAAATGGATCCTGGACTCTTCAAACAGATTCTGGACTCCCTGGATGGGTCCCAGATCCCTCTGGACCCCCCCCCATGGATTCTCGGCCTCTCTGGATGGATCCCAGATTCCCAAATGGATCCTGGATCCTCTCTGGACCTCTCTGGATGGATCCCAGATCCCTCAAATGGATCCCAGACTCTTCAAGTGGATCCTGGGCCTCTCTGGATCTCCCAGATGGATCCCGGACTCTGAACCCCTGCCGGATGGATCCCGGATCCCCATGGACCCCCCGAACGGATCCTGGAGCCCCCAAATGGATCCCAAACCTTTTTGGACACCTGGACAGATCCTGGATCCCTCTGGAACCCCCGGACAGATCCCAAATGGATCCTGGATCCCCTTGGACCCCACAAATGGATCCTGGACCCCCCCAGACAGATCCCGGATCCCAAAAGGATCCTGGACCCCTCGAATGGATCCCGAACCCCTCTGGATCCCTGGACGGATCCCGGATCCCAAAAGGATCCCCCGGACAGATCCCGGGCTGGGACAATTGTGGGGACAGCCGTGGCCCCCTCCCCCGCTGTACAGAAATACAGGATCCCAAAAAGCCTCGAATCGACCCCAAAATTCTTCGGATTGACCCCAAAAAACCCCGGTCGGGACCCCCAGATCCCCCCGAGAGATCCCCAAATCCTCGGGAGTTCACCCCAAAATCCTCGGGAGTTCACCCCAAGATCTTCTGGAATTTGCCCCAAAAATCCTCTGGAATTTTCCTCAAAAATCCTTGGGAATTTGCCCCCAAAATCCTCTGGGAATTTGTCAAAAAAATCCTCTGGGATTTGCCCCAAAATCCTCGGGAATTCACCCCAAAAACCTTCTGGAATTCACCCCAAAATCCTCGGGAATTCACCCCAAAATCCTCGGGAATTCACCCCAAAATCCTCGGGAATTTGCCCCAAAATCCTCTGGAATTTTCCTCAAAATCCTCTGGAATTTTCCTCAAAAATCCTCTGGGATTTGCCCCAAAATCCTCGGGAATTCACCCCAAAAATCTTCTGGAATTCACCCCAAAATCTGCTGGAATTTGCCCCAAAATCCTCAGGAATTCTCCCCCAAAATCCTCAGGAATTCACCCCAAAAATTCTCGGGAATTCACCCCAAAATCCTCAGGAATTCGCCCCAAAATTTTTCTGGAATTGACCCCAAAATCCTCGGGAATTTGCCCCAAAAAACCCTTCTGCCCCCCCAAACCCCAGAATTGACCCCAAAATAACCCAGAGCCCCCAAATCTCTGAGATTGGCCCCAAAAAATTTGGTTTCACCCCAAAAACGTCTCGTGGGACCCAAAACTCCCAGAAATTCACCCCGAGGTAACGTGGAAAGCCCAAACCCCTGCCTCGGGCCCCAGAACCTCGGAAACTCACCCCAAAATTTCTGGGACCCCAAAATCCCCGAAACGGACCCCAAAACCTTCGGGATTCACCCCAAAACCTCCTGGAGTTCCCAAATCCCCAAAACGGACCCCAAAACCTTCGGGATTCACCCCAAAACCTCCTGGAGTTCCCAAATCCCCAAAACGGACCCCAAAACCTTCGGGATTCACCCCAAAACCTCCTGGAGTTCCCAAATCCCAAAAATCCCCCAAATCGGCCCCAAAACCTTCGGGATTGAGCCCAAAACGCCCCCAGGGAACCCAACCTGTGTGACAGGTGAGTGACAGGTGAGTGACAGGTGACAGGTGTGTGACAGGTGAGTGACAGGTGTGTGACAGGTGAGTGACAGGTGTGTGACCCCTCCCCCAATCCCCCCGGCTCCGTTCCCGCCCCTTCCTCCTTGTTGTCTGAGCCCCGCCCCCTTTGGGCTCAGCCCCGCCCCTTTGTTGGTTGAGCCCCGCCCCCTTTTGATTCTGAGTCCCGCCCCTTTTGGTGGCTAAGCCCCTCCCCTTTTTGTCTGAGCTCCGCCCCTTTTGGCTCCGCCCCGCCCTATTTGATGTCTGAGCCCCGCCCCCTTTGGGCTCCGCCCCGCCCCTTTGTTTCTTCGCCACGCCCCTTTGTTCTCTATCCCTGCCCTCTCCTTCTGTCTCCTGGCCACGCCCCTTTCTGCCCCGCCCCTCTTCGCCCCTCCCCTCCTGGCCCCGCCCCGCGCCGCGCCGTCCCAGCTCCTGATTGGCTGCGAGCCCCGGCGCGCCCATTGCCCGCGGCGCTGGGGGGAGGGGAGGGAGCGCGGCCCCGCCCCTTCCTGCCCCCCCGCCTCCCATTGGTCCGGTCGGGGCGTGGCGGCGGCGCTGATTGGCCCGGGAGGGGCGGCAGCGCTGATTGGTCCGGGCTGGGCGGGGCGCCCGCGCTGATTGGTGCGGGCGGGGTTTGGCCACGCCCTCCCGGAAGTGCCGCTCCGGCAGCAGCGCCCGGCCGGTGAGGGGGGACCGGGACCGGCACCGAGACCGGAACCGGAACCGGAAACGGGACC
>NW_024528866.1:0-815 GCF_017590135.1 Pyrgilauda ruficollis | reverse complement strand
GGTTGGAAGGGACCTTCAAGACCATTTCATTTCTCTCCCCTCACCCCCATATTCCATAGGCAGGGATACCTTTCACTAGAACAAGTTGTTTCAAGACCAACCTTGAACACTTCCAGGGAAATGTAAACCATATAATTACATAATTCTTCAACTCTGCAGTGGGCTGTAAAGCCAGTCTCCATGAGCAGTTTTTGGACACTACACCAGCAGCAGTTTTTTACCTAGACTGGAGGAGGAGTCATCTGGAGGAGGAGCAAGGCACACAGATATGTGATCCCTTTTATGCTGCCACTGAATTCATGTCAATTTTATTTGTTCTTTTAGCAACACTGTATTTCTTACAGTGTAGAACTGTTTAGTAGGTATCCTAGTAAAAAAGCAGAGACTCAAAACAAAGGCCTGCCTATTGATTGGCATTTCAAATACATTCCTCGGATGGTGAGAAGACAACCTCCTTGCCCCTATTACTTAGATGTAAAAATTCCTCCATTTTGCTCAATAACTGGTGATCCCACATGATATTTAGGCAGTTTCTTGATACTTCAGGGTGCTCATATAGCTGATGTGATGGTCAAATGTACCTCTGATCACCCATGTGGTGCCTTTGCAGTACTTACGGAAGTGTCATGCTTACCTTCTACTCGTCTCACAGAATCCTCAGATTCAGCCCACTTGGAGCCAAAGCCCCTCAGCAGATCATCACTTCCCTCATGTTCTGCTCATCTGACCTGGTTTAGCCCTCCTTATAGCTTGGAAGTTCATACTGATGTTCAATTGTTGCACTGAATTCTTCTTTGAAGCAAGTATCCTTTCTT
>NW_024528865.1:0-827 GCF_017590135.1 Pyrgilauda ruficollis | reverse complement strand
GGACCGCCCGCGCCCCTCCCCCCGCCATGGCCGAGCCGCAGGTAGGGGGGGAGGGGCGGGGGGGGGCTCCCAATTCTCATTTTTAATTAAGTTTTACAATTTTATTCATTAAATGAGGTCGGGTTTGTCCCCTTTGATTTTTCCCCTTTTTTTCCTCTTTTCTTCCTCTTTTTTTTCTCTTTTTTTTCCTCTTTTTTTTTCCTCCTTTTTGATTTTTCCCCCTTTTTTTTCTCCCATTTTTTCCCCTTTTTCCCCCTTTTATTTTCCCCCTTTTTTCCTCTTTTTTTTTTCCTTTTTTTTCCTCTTTTTTTTCTCTTTTTTTTTCTCTTTTTTTCCTCTTTTTTTCCCCGTTTTTGTTTTTTTCCCCCTTCTTTTCCCCCTTTTTTTCTCCCATTTTTTCCCCTTTTATTTTTCCCCTTTTTTCCCCTTTTTTCCCTTTTTATTTCCCCTATTTTTTCTCCCGTTTTTCCCCTTTTTTCCCTTTTCCCATTTCCCCCCTTTTTCTCCTTTTTCCTCTTTTTCCCCTTTTATTTTCCCCTATTATTTTTCCCCTTTTTCCCCTTTTTTCCCTCTCTTTTTTCCCTTTTCCTCCCTTCTTTTCCCCTATTTTTTCTCCTGTTTTTCCCCTTTTTATTTTCCCCTTTTTCCCCTTTTTTTCCCCTCTTTTTTCCCCCTTCTTTTCCCCTATTTTTTTCTCCTGCTTCCCCTTTTTTCCCTTTTATTTTCCCCCTTTTTCCCCTTTTTCCCCCCTTTTATTTTCCCCGTTTTATTTTCCCCCTTTTAATTTTATTTTATTTTAATTGATTTATTTTATTTTATTTTATTTT
>NW_024528864.1:0-827 GCF_017590135.1 Pyrgilauda ruficollis | reverse complement strand
ATTTTTGGGAATTTTTGGGAATTTTTCGCCATTTTTTGGGGGATTTTCAGGAATTCCGGCTCAGCCGCATCCCAGATTTTTGATTTTTTTGGGGATTTTTCTGCTTTTCGTCTCTTTTCGTTTGGCCGCTCCCTGAAAAGTTTGGGATGCTCCAGGTTTTTCCAGGATTTTTTGGGGATTTTTCCAGGATTTTTTGGGGATTTTTCCAGGATTTTTTGGGGATTTTTCCAGGATTTTTTGGGGATTTTTCCGGGATTTTTCCAGGGTTTTTCTGGAATTTTGCCAGGATTTTTCTGGGTTTATTTCCAGGGTTTTTCCAGGATTTTCCCAGGATTTTCCTGGGACTTTTCTGGGATTTTTTGGGGATTTTTCCAGGATTTTTTGGGGATTTTTCCAGGATTTTTTGGGGATTTTTCCAGGATTTTTCCAGGCTTTTTCTGGAGCTTTGCAGGGATTTTTCTGAGTTTATTTCCAGGGTGTTTCCAGGGTTTTTTTCCAGGATTTTTCCAGGATTTTCCTGGGACTTTTCTGGGATTTTTCTAGGGTTTTTCCAGGATTTTTCTAGGGTTTTTCCAGGATTTTTCCAGGATTTTCCTGGGACTTTTCTGGGATTTTTCTAGGGTTTTTCCAGGATTTTTTGGGGATTTTTCCAGGATTTTTTTGGGATTTTTCCAGGATTTTTTTGGGATTTTTCCAGGATTTTTTTTGGGATTTTTCCAGGATTTTTTTGGGGATTTTTCCAGGATTTTTTGGGGATTTTTCCAGGATTTTTTCGGGATTTTTTCTGCGTTTATTTCCAGGGATTTTCCAGGATTTTTCTGTGATTT
>NW_024528863.1:0-827 GCF_017590135.1 Pyrgilauda ruficollis | reverse complement strand
CCAAGAAAATTTTCCCTAAAAATCCCAAAATATCCCGAAAAATTCTCCAAAAAAATCCCCAAAAATTCATCAAAAAATAAAAATAAATTCCCCTAAAAAATCACAAAAATTGCAAAAAAATTCCCAAAAAATCCTCAAAAAAAACCCAAAAATTCCTCAAAAAATTCCCCAAAAAATCCCAAAAAATTGGTTTAAAATCCCAAAAAAATCCAAGTAAATTTAAGAAAAATTTTTAAAAGAACCCAAAAGAAATTTTGGAGATAATGCAAAAAAATTGGGGAAAATTGGGGGAAATTGGGAAAAATTGGGGGAAAATTTGGGGAAAAAATTGGGAATAAAATAGGAAAAAATTGAGAAAAAATTGGGAAAAATTGGGGGAAAATTTGGAAAAAATTGGGAAAATTTTTGATAAAAATTAGGGAAAAATTGGAAGAAATTGGGGAAAAATTGAGAAAAATTTGGGGGAAATATGGCAAAAATTTGATGAAAAATTGGGAAAAATTGGGGGAAATTTGGGGGAAATTGGGGAAAAATTTGAGCTAAAATAGGGGAAAAATAGGAGAAAAATAGGGAAAAAAATGGGGAAAATTGGGAAAAAATTGGGGGAAAATTGGGGAAAAATTGGGGGAAAAATGGGAAAAAAATATGAAAAAATTGGGATAAAAGGGGGGGAAATTGGACAAAAATTGGGGAAAAATTTGGGGAAATTGGGGAAAAAAGGGAGGCAAAATTGGAAAAAAATGGGAAAAAATTAGGAAAAAATGGTAAAATGTGGGGGAAAAATTGGGGAAAAATTTGACAAAAATTGGGGGAAAATTGGAGGGAAA
>NW_024528862.1:0-827 GCF_017590135.1 Pyrgilauda ruficollis | reverse complement strand
AAAAAACCTGTCCTTAAGAGACAAAGGTTCTTGCTTAAATGTTTTCCCACACGGAACATGTGATGGATCAGAACTGCTAACACATCTGTGAGTTAAAAGTTGTTTCTTCCAAAATGAAAACATAGAATTTTCTGTCTAAACTGAGCATTCAAACAGTCATCAGATGCCATGAAGACTTGAGGGAGCATACAAGGACAGGGATAGTGTGCATTTTTCTTGCATTTTTTCTCCTAACCTTCAGATTTATACCAAGTCCTTCATTACATTACTCTGTAGCTGGAATGTCCAGTCTCTGAAATGCAAGGAGTAGTCTACTTTTCAACCAGCAATTTAGCAATTCTGGCACTCCAGAATTTTCTCACTATTCACAGGTACCAAGTCTCTTGGTTTGAGACCTCTGGGACAAAGGGAGCTTTGTACTGAATAGGGTACGAATAGTTGTAATTTGTGGTCTGTAGTAAACCAGTAGCTGCAGAGTCAGCGCCATTGGAAAGGCAGGGATTTACACAAGCTTTTTGTGAAACCAGAATGAAGGAAGAATTTCGCTGTAGAAATAACGCTGAACCTGCACAGCCATGCAGGATTCAGGTGAGTCTTGGAAGGAAATGCCTCATGTGAATGGTTCTAATGAAGAGACTGCAGTATGAGCCCTCTGGACATTGTGGTCACATACTCTGAGCTGGACCCAGTTTGAAGAAGCAGCTACATATTCACCTGCAGGCTGCTGGAATTACTGTTTCTGGGAGACAGAGTAAAATCAATTATTCACATCTCCTCTGTCACTGTTACCCACACTACTACCAGCAGACATGGAAAACTGAGAAGGT
>NW_024528861.1:0-827 GCF_017590135.1 Pyrgilauda ruficollis | reverse complement strand
AAAACAGCCTGAAACACCTCAAAACAGCCCAAAAACAGCAAAAATCACCCCCAAACCAGCCTGAAACACCCCGAAACAGCCTAAAAACACCCCAAATCACCCCAAAACCGCCCAAAGACACTCCAAAAACAGGCTGAAACACCCAAAAACCACTCAAAATCACCCCAAAAACTGCGTGAAACACCCCAAATCACCCCAAAATCACCCTGAAAGAGCCCAAAAACAGCCTGAAACACCTCAAAACAGGCCAAAAACAGCAAAAATCACCCTAAAAACAGCTTGAAACACCCCGAAACAGCCTAAAAACACCCCAAATCACCCCAAAACCGCCCAAAGACACTCCAAAAACAGGCTGAAACACCCCAAAACCACTCAAAATCACCCCAAAAACTGCGTGAAACACCCCAAAACACCCCAAATCACCCCAAAAACAGCCAAAATCACCCCAAAACACCCCAAAACCAGCCTGAAAAACCTCAAAAACAGCCTGAAACTGCCCTAAACACCCCAAAATCACCCCAAAACAGCCTGAAACACCTCAAAAACAGCCAAAATCACCCTGAAACAGCCCAAAGACACTCGAAAAACAGGCTGAAACAGCCCAAAACCAGCCTGAAACACCCCAAATCCACTCAAAATCACCCCAAAAACAGCCCGAAACACCTCAAAACAGGTCAAAACCTCCAAAAACAGCCTGAAAAACCCTAAAACCAGCCTGAAACAGCCCAAAACACCCCAGAAACAGCCTCAAGAACACCAAAAATGGCTTGAAACAGCCCAAAACACCCCAAAAAACAGCTGAAACTGCCCCAGACACCCCCAGGACC
>NW_024528860.1:0-827 GCF_017590135.1 Pyrgilauda ruficollis | reverse complement strand
GAATTTCATGGTTGCTCTGCCCTCCTTTTGCTCTGTGCAGCTTTTGCTGAGCTGGCAAATGCTGTGGCCAGGGATATTTCTGCACTAAATTTGAAGAGGAGGAGCTGAACCTTGCTCTTTGTGAGATCTACTTCAAAATGGGCTGGAGCAGGCGCTGCCCCTGGAGTTGTGGCTCTCCCTGCAGCCCAAGAGGAGCCAGGGATGCTGGAGTGCCACTGAGGAGTGGCTGCACTTTGCTGGCCAGTGGCCACTAAAGGGTTTAGGTTGGTGTGTGACACCTCCTGCCTGCTGGGACACAATTAATTCACAAGAAAACCAAAGAGGAGCGTGGTATTTCACAGGCAGGGTGCTCTGTGGTGACTCCTCACGTGGATCTGAGGCAGCACATCCCTCTGATATTTGTGGACGATTTGATTTAATTCTCTGTCCTAGGCAAGGACTGGCCCAGAAGGCTTTTCTTCTCCAGGCAGGGAAGGCTTCCATCCTTCACACACTGTCCTTTCCAAGGCAATCATCCCTTCCAACACTGCCTTTTGCACAGGGAGATGCTCTGGCACCCAGGACAGGTCCCTGGGGGTGCTGGGCCACTCAAGCTGCTGCTGAAGATATGGTTATCAGTGTGGGACTGAGCAGGGGCTGTTTGATCCCACAGCTGTGCCCAGGCTCCTCCAGATGCATCACTGGAAGGAAAAAAAGACAAAAAGAAGATGCTGGCTCTCTGATCCCTGCCTGCTTCTGGGCTGATTAAATCGTTTCAGAGCTCGGAGATCCATCATGAAAAACACTAATTATTTGTTTTTAATTTTTTAAAAGTTTAATAGTAATAA
>NW_024528859.1:0-827 GCF_017590135.1 Pyrgilauda ruficollis | reverse complement strand
GCTCTTTGTCACCCTGGGTTAGGGACACTCCACACTTACATCATTCCCAGGCTGTGTCGCTTCTGGTCTTCATACAACACAAAAACTGTTCCCTGTTTTTCCTGTTAATGAAGACAAAATTGCTTTATTTATTCCTAAAATTGTGGGAATTGTAATAAATGTGTTACGATAAGTACACACCCAAACTAAGGAGGGCTGGGTTGGAATTGTGTGTAAGGAATTCTTGCTCAGTTTAAATAGATTATTGTTCTAACTTATTGTAGAGAACACAATAAATGCAGCAGAGTCTATTCCACAGCAAGTATTTGGGTTTCAAAGCAGTAAGAGATGGTCAAAAGTATCTCAAAAATTATCTCCTTACAGTTATTTTTATCAAGAATCAGGTTAACCCCTAAAAGTCTTACACACACTTAAATTGAAAGAAAAATAGGTTTGTGTGGCACTTGAGGACATGGCTTAGTGGTGAACATGAGGATGGTGGGTTGATGGTTGGATGTTGTTAGAAGTCTTTTTCAACCCTAACAATTCTACAATTTATAATTTATATTGCTAGAAGTGGTTTTATCATAAAAGAATTTACAAACAAAAATTCTGCAGAACGAATATCACATTTTCCTCATCTTTCCTGTTCGTACCTGGAGGTCAAATCCAATCCCATGAGCTTTGCACATGTGGAGGAGGAGGTTGTAGGAGATCCCTGAGAGGCTGGAATGCCTCAGCTGGCTGCTGGCCACGGCACACCAGGGGCTGCTGGGGACAGGCTGCAGAGAACAACCCAGGACTGCTCATTGTCACACCAGTTTATATCAGAACCCAACAGCTAAATG
>NW_024528858.1:0-827 GCF_017590135.1 Pyrgilauda ruficollis | reverse complement strand
AAAAAAAAAAATCACCTGAAACACTTCTTTTCCTACTTATCCTCGTGGTAAATTGGACTAGTGATCACCCTGAAACCCAAACTTTTTTTTAATCCATTGTATGCTTTGCCTTATTTCTTATTTACATTTAAGAGGAAAAAAAGAGGGAGGAAGAAAGGAGAAAAACTTCAGATGTTACATTTCCCCTAAATGTATTGCAAACTGAACTGGCTGAAATAATTATCTTTTGGACCTCAGGAAGAACATGCATGTATCAGAGACAGTTCAGCAGTGGCTTGTGATCTTCATATCAACTAGTTTTGTGATATCTCAGGTCAGAAAGGTTCCTCAGATTTCACCAGCTGTTTTTTTATAAACAAATTATCTAGATGTTGGCTTTTTAATCTCATTATCTATATTAGACTTTTCTTTTTTTCCATACTTTACCTGTTTATATATATACATATAAAATATCTGTATTACTGTTAGAGTTTTACCCAGCCTCATCAAATGTGTGCTCTAATCCATATAATAATTTTTAGTTATTTATGGTAGCTGAATTTACTAATATGAAGGAAATTTGGAAGAAAAGCCTCTC
This sequence comes from Pyrgilauda ruficollis, assembly GCF_017590135.1. Taxonomy (NCBI): domain Eukaryota; kingdom Metazoa; phylum Chordata; class Aves; order Passeriformes; family Passeridae; genus Pyrgilauda; species Pyrgilauda ruficollis. Next base: position 250 of record NW_024528858.1, on the reverse strand, counting down.
AATACCGCTCTTGTTCCAGTTCTTTTCTAAAGGAAGACAAAAATCTCAGTGAGAGCTTGATGTTTCAAGCTGCCTGGAGAGACAAAACAGGTGATGGGCCAAGGCTAGAGTCAAATCAGCTATCTGTTTTGACCCTATCAGACATTTTAAAGATTCTTGGAATTTGCTGCAGCTGGGCAGCTGAGCATTTTGACTTCTGTCAGGAAAAAGAAAGAGGCAAAACAGTAAGAAAAAGTAAATAACACCAAGG
>NW_024528857.1:0-827 GCF_017590135.1 Pyrgilauda ruficollis | reverse complement strand
TTTTTTTTTTTTTTTTTTTTGCATGTTGTGGTTGCTGGAACTGTCATAAAGTTGATTACATCTTCCAGATCTGCATTTTTATCAAGTAGTGGTAGATGGAGAGTTTTGTTGTTGCACTGAGCCATAGACCACTTACTAGCTTGGTATTTGATTATGATAAATAGTACTCGTGGTTTGAGAGAGCTCATCAGACTTGCCAACAGGTATTTCAACAGCTTTCACTTCTGGTAATCCTTGACTTTTTTGTTTATAAATATTTAAAACTTCTCATGTCTGTATCCATGTCCTTAGTAGAGGGATTAGATCCTCACCATAGATGGGTTTTCCTGAACGCTTTTACCTTAGACTCCCAGGCATTTTCTCATTTGTTATTTTTGTTAGGTTTTAATGGCCACTTTGTCTCTTAACAGATAGCTTTAAAAAGAAAGCTATGTCTTCTGCAGAAGCAGAATTATGTGTTTCATGAGGGATGAGTGGTATCTAATAAAATGTGTTCACTTTCTCTCTTTCAGTAACATTCTTCCCACCCTACTTTGTACATTATGAATTTCAACATCAGGAAACTGACCCTTTTAGAGTAGAAAAACATTTATTATAGTCTGGAATTACGCTACATTTCTCACTTATCATAAACTAATATACCAGCAAACCACCATTTTTAGAGTAGTAATCAATGAGACCTAGGAGTCTGAATTGATATTATTATATTTTGCTGTTTTATTTTTGAGAAAATTCAAATACAATTTTAAAAAAATGGAGGCTTGAAAATGAAATTTCAGGGCTAAAATATAAAATACATTAGAAATATATATATATATATATATACA
>NW_024528856.1:0-19612 GCF_017590135.1 Pyrgilauda ruficollis | reverse complement strand
TTTTACCTATAACAATCTTGGTGACCTCTCCCGACATGATCTGATTTAGGAATCCAGGGACCCTTCTCCCGGTCCAGGCGGCCACCCTCTGATTTCAGCGTCCGGACAGGATTGGGAAACCTAGCAGAACCAATCAGAACCATGAACGAAAAGCCAGAGCCACAATCAAAAAGTGATAAAATGGGCCTAGACCTCTTGGGAGAATCGGAGCAATGTCTCCGAAGCCGCAGGAAAAATTTTTTCACTCATAAAAACTACATGCACAAAGAATCCACACGGGAAAAAGAACCGTAAGTATCGCGTGGTTAAGTGGGGTGTGATCAAGTGTGTGTGTGAGACGTGATACTATCACGAAGCGAGTGTGGACCCCAAGATCGCAGTTCCACTCTTCCCCCAGGAAAGTGGTCTGTCGAGGGGGAAGCGGACGAAAACTTGTTTTCACACACAAAAACCTGAACCTCGAGGAGTTCAGGGATCGATCAGGGGCACGATCAGAAAGGGGAAGGTAAGTTCTCCAGCATCGGGGAACCGGTGAACCTCTCGGATCTGGGGAAAAGGAAAAGGTAAGAATGAGAGCTCATTACCAGCCGAAAATCCACAGATCGGTTCACTGTACGACTAGTAGACTGGTAATATTTTTTCCAAAAAGGGGATCAGGACTTAGACACGGTACCAGGAAGTTTCTTTAGGAATTCCTTTTTAGCTCGACGAAAGGTATGTACGTTAAGGGATTTTTAGAAATAGCCTGTAAAATCGGGCAGAAAAAAAGCAAGATTCAAAGAAAAACCCAGGGTAAACCAGAAAAGGAGGAGAGGTATTGTTTGCCTGACATACCAAGAAATAGTCCATTAGGATGGATGTTAGAACATTGGGAAGATTGCCCTGAGAGACAGAGGAGGTCAAAAGAAAGAATGATTCACTATTGCATGGAGAAATGGGCAAATGCAGAAGTTAAGAAATATCTATTCTGGCCCATGTTTGGCACCTTCAAAAGAGGGACATGCCGAGTTTTAGATGAGTTTGTCTGAGGAAAGTGGACCAACAAGCGAGGAAAGGGAGTACCCCAGGTTATGGGAATATGCTAGTACCAGACTATTCCCAGTCAGGACCTACAAAAATGCAACAAACCCTGGTGAAACATGGGAGCCTTTAGATAATCTCCCACCCCCTTACCCGACCCCTCAAGGCCAAGTTCCTCTCCCCACGCCAGTAAATCCTTCGCACCAGCCCATGCTACCACAGGCACCACCACTGGAAGCCTTGTCTCTACAAGGACAGGCTTCGGCGATGCAGCACAGACAGGATCAGTCCCTGCCCCCTCCTCTCCTGCAGCAGGCAGAAAACACAAGGCACACTTCCCACCGAGGAAAGCAGTTCCCCACCTGCTAGCAGGACGAGGCAAAGGACCTGAAAGGTAAATGTGGATGATAGCGAGGACAAGGAAGGTCAGCAAAACCTCTTCTCACTATGGGAAGTTCCAACCACTCCTGGAATCATTGGGTACGTAAATGTGCCGATCAATTCTGGAGATGTGCGAGCATTCAAAAAGGAGATGGGGAAGCTAATGGATGATCCATTGGACTAGCAGATAGGCTGGATGAATTTCTGGGGAACAGCATATATTCATACAATGACATCAGTGCTATACTGAGGTCACTGTTCAATGCCAAGGAACGGGATATGATAAGGTCAGCTGCAATAAGGGACGGGGAGCATAGAAACCCTCGGGGGGGAATGGTGATGTAAAATGTCTTAGCCAGAGACCATCGTGGAACGCGCAGACTAAGGAAGACAGACATAAGATGATACAACTAAGGAACATGGTAATACAGGGTATCCGGGGGGTGGTACCAAAGGAACAGAACCTAAACAAGGCACTAGGGGAATGTCAGGGAAGGGATGAAACACTCACCAAATGGCTGGAGAGACTAAGAAAAAGTCTCCAGATGTATTCGGGGATGGATCCCGACTCCCCAGTGGGAGCAATTTTGTTAAAAACCCAGTTTGTGGCAAAGTCATGGAAGGATATAAGGAGAAATCTAGAGAAGATGGAGAACTGGCAAGAGAAGACATTACAGGAATTACTCAGAGATGCCCAGAGGGTTTACATGAGAAGGGATGACGAGAAGCAGAAGGCGCAGACAAAGGTCTTGGTGGCTGCAGCAAGAGAAGCTCAGAAACAGGAACAGGATTCAAACACGGGGAAATCAAGTCAGGTACAAAAATCTCAAGGGAAACCAAACCCCTCTCAGAAAAAGCCCACAAATAGGCAGAGAGATGGCCCCGAATGCTACTACTGCAAGCAAAAAGGTCACTTGAAGAGGGAATGTAAGAAGAGAATGAAGGACGAGAAGATCTTCCAGGAGGATTAGAGGTGTCAGGGGCTTTTTAATATGGGGTCCAGAACACCCAGAGAACCCTTGATAAAACTGAAGATAGGACCCCAGAAAAAAGAGCTAGCATTCCTGGTTGATTCAGGAGCTGAGCGAAGTACTGTTCAACAGTTACCACATGGATGCACTAAAAGCAAGGATTCCATAATGGTCATAGGGGCAAAAGGGGAAGCCTTTAAGGTGCCAATTATAAAGGACATGGAAATAGAATCTGAAAATAAAATTTGCTTGGGGAATGTTCTGTTAGTAGAAGAAGCAGACTACAATTTGCTTGGGAGAGATTTAATGGTAATTCTAGGAATTAGTCTTATTGCACAGGACTCTCAGCTTATGGTAAGTTTATACAAATTAACCACTGAAGACAAGGGGAAAATAAACCCTAAGGTCTGGCACACAAAAGGAGAAGCGGGAAAATTAGAAATGGAACCGATCCGTATTGAAATCGAGAGACCAGAAGATCCCATCTGTTGCAGTGTGATGTCATGATTTGCCTCAGTTTCCCCTGGGTTCTCCCTGAAATCTCCTTCCCCAGGTGGGTTGTCAATCACCCTTCCTTTCCCCACCCTTGACCCCTGCTGGGCACTGTCTATCAACCCAGAAATTCCAAGGAGACGAGTGGTTGGAGAGATTAAGAAAAAGTCTCCAGATGTATTCGGGGATGGATCCCGACTCCCCAGTGGGAGCAATTTTGTTAAAAACCCAGTTTGTGGCAAAGTCATGGGAAGATATAAGGAGAAAGCTAGACAAGATGGAGAACTGGCAAGAGAAGACATTACAGGAATTACTCAGAGAGGCCCAGAGGGTTTACATGAGAAGGGATGACGAGAAGCAGAAGGCGCAGACAAAGGTCTTGGTGGCTGCAGCAAGAGAAGCTCAGAAACAGGAACAGGATTCAAACACGGGGAAATCAAGTCAGGTACAAAAATCTCAAGGGAAACCAAACCCCTCTCAGAAAAAGCCCACAAATAGGCAGAGAGATGGCCCCAAATGCTACTACTGCAAGCAAAAAGGTCACTTGAAGAGGGAATGTAAGAAGAGAATGAAGGACGAGAAGATCTTCCAGGAGGATTAGAGGTGTCAGGGGCTTTTTAATATGGGGTCCAGAACACCCAGAGAACCCTTGATAAAACTGAAGATAGGACCCCAGAAAAAAGAGCTAGCATTCCTGGTTGATTCAGGAGCTGAGCGAAGTACTGTTCAACAGTTACCACATGGATGCACTAAAAGCAAGGATTCCATAATGGTCATAGGGGCAAAAGGGGAAGCCTTTAAGGTGCCAATTATAAAGGACATGGAAATAGAATCTGAAAATAAAATTTGCTTGGGGAATGTTCTGTTAGTAGAAGAAGCAGACTACAATTTGCTTGCTTGCCCCCTCCCCAGTCAAAAAGGGAGGTTAGGCAGGTGCTGGGACTTCTAGGTTTCTGCAGACAATGGATCGAGGGATACAGTGAAAAGGTAAAATTTCTTTACAAAAAACTCACCACAGATAAGCTAAAATGGACAGGGCAGGTTGAGGAGAGATTCAAGGAGCTGAAGGAAACGCTTATGGCAGCCCCGGTATTGAGTCTCCTGGATGTGAAAAGACCATTTCAGCTATTTGTGGACGTGAGTAATCATACTGCCCACAGAGTGTTGACACAGGATTGGGCTGGGTCAAAGAAACCTGTGGGGTATGTATCCAAACTACTAGACCCCGTGAGCCAGGGGTGGCCTACCTGCTTACAGGCAATTGTGGCAGTGGCGATTTTAGTAGAAGAAGATAAGAAAGTAACCTTCAGGGCATCTTTGTTCGTTTATACCCCTCATAGCCTGAGGAGTATTTTACAGCAAAAGGCAGAGAAATGGTTCACCGACGCCAGGCTTCTAAAATATGAAGCTATCCTAATCCATTCCCATGATTTGGAATTAAGGACAACCACAGCACAAAATCCAGCACAGTTCCTGTTTGGGGAAATTTCAGGAGAACCCACCCACAACTGTGCTGAGATAGTAGAATTACAAAACAAAATAAGACCAGATCTAGAAGAGGAGGAATTAGAGGAAGGGGAAAAATGTTTTGTAGATGGGTCAGCGAGAGTTGTAGAGGGGAAAAGGAAATCAGGATATGCGGTGGTAGATGGAAAAATGGGAAACAGTAGAGGCGGGACCCTTGAATGCTGGTTGGTCAGCTCAGGCTTGTGAGTTGTATGCAGTATTGAGAGCCTTGCAGAAACTAAAGGGAAGAAAAGGAATGATTTTTATGGACTCAAAATACGCATTCTAAGTAGTTCACACCTTCGGGAAAATTTGGGAAGAGAGGGGATTGATTAATACCCAGGGGCGAGGGTTGATGCATGAAGAGATAATAAAGCAAATCTTAGAGGCTATAAGAGAGCCAGAGGCAATTGCGATTGTTCATGTAAAAGGAGACCAGGCGGGGGTGCAGTTTTGAACCTGAGGAAATAACTTAGCAGATAAGGAGGCTAAAAATGCAGCGCTACTACAGGTAAGCACCCCAGAAGTTGAGGGGGGAGAGGTACAAGAATATCCCTCCTGCCCATCCCAGAAAGAGATCGAAGGGTATGAAAAAATAGGAGGGAGATTGGAAGAAGGTTAATGGAAGGTAGGAAAGGGCTAAAACCGGTAATCGAAGATCTGGTTAGAAAAGGCACATTGGAGCCTTGCATGTCAAGGCACAACACTCCCATCCTAGCAGTGCGAAAAAACAGACGGTAGCTACAGGTTAGTGAAAGATTTGAGGGCTGTGAATCAGAGGACAAAAACTCTATTCCCTACGGTCTCAAATCCTTACACATTGCTAAATAATGTGTCTCCTGAGGACACTTGGTATAGCATAATAGACCTAAAGGATGCATTCTGGACGTGCCCACTGGCCAGAGAAAGTAAAGATTACTTTGCATTTCAATGGGAGGAACCAGAGACAAACCATAAGCAGCAGCTTATGTGGACGTCTTTGCCTCAGGGGTTTGTGGATTTGCCAAACCTTTTCAGCCAGGCTCTTGAGCAAGTGCTAAGTGAGTTTGTACCAGTCGAAGGGACCAAACTGCTACAATGATGATCTACTGGTGGCAGGTCCCCAGGAGAAGAAGGTGAGGGCAAGCACTATAGCCCTCCTAAACTTTTTAGGAGACAAAGGATTGAAATTATCAAAATCTAAATTACAATTTACAGAGCCTGAGATTAAATACCTGGGGCATTGGCTGATTAAAGGTAAGAAGAAGCTAGATCTGGACAGGGTAGCAGGGATTATTTAAAAGCTCAATTATCAAAACTGATTCTGGAAACCAGAATGTCTTGGGTAAAGTGCCTCCCCTTAGCCTTATTGAATATCAGGACCTTGTCTCATTCTGAAACCGGGCTATCACTTTTTGAAATGCTGTATGGAATGCCCTATGAACACGGAATGCCAGTAAGGGCACCCAAAATTAGAGGATGGACAGATATGACCTTACCTAATAGCCCTAAGCAAAAACCTGCAGGAGCTGCAGAAACAGGGGATAATAATGCAAGGTACCCCTTTGGGGGTTGCCATACACCAAGTACAGCCTGGGGACAAGGTACTCATAAAGACCTGGAGAGATGTCCCCCTCTCCCCTCACTGGGAAGGGCCGTTTCTTGTCCTTTTAACCACAGATACAGCAGTTTGGATGGCAGAGAAAGGCTGGACTCACGCATCACTAATAAAAAAGATCAAACCGCGGGAAGAGGCACCTGAGTGGAAGGTCACTTCTCCCCCTGGAGATATAAAGATAACCCTGTGTCGGCCAAGTAAATGACTGAAAACGACCAGATAAGATGCTCAGAGCCAGATTGTAGATGTTATCCATTCGTGCAATTTAAGTGTGAATATTGTAATGAGGTGTGGGTTGTACATTGTGAAAGGGGAGCTCGGCAGAGGGGTTTGTGTGACAAGTGCCTGGAGGAAGAAGTGCATCTGACTAACCTTGTCTTAACGCTCCTCACAGAGTTGGGTATAATTGAATTTGATTCCACAGTGTGGTTTTGCCTGTTCCAAAATGGGGTAAGAGGGAAATTGAGGTCGAAAGCTCAAATCTTAGCAGTCGAGTGCCAGAGACTAAACAGAGTACCTTGCAGTGCAGATACAGTCAAGCTGTCGAGGTGGGGCACCTTTAAGAGGAGATATGCAGCTCAATCCGGGTATGACACCCATGAAGAATATTCCTGTTGCCAGGAAGATGGTTTACCCTGCCGCTGGAAGCAACCCAGTGGGTGTAGGTGGAGGCAGAGGAATGAAGTTGTGGGGAGTCCTGATGAGCCTCAGTCTAGTCATGTGCCTCAAGACTAGCATGCATGCTGAAAACCCACTCAGCATGGAGAGGCTGAGTCCCAGCAATGAGTGTGGGCAATGCAGACAAACTATCCTGGAAGGACGGGGTGAAGCGGAGGCTTCAACCCACCCAGCCCTAGGAGACTGAGACGAAGGCAAGCAAAGCAGATACTGTTTTATCAATGACACTCGATATGGGATATGTAAATTGAATGGAAAGATAGTGTGCTACCTGCAAAAGGCAGTGTCTAAGAATGGGAAGTCAGAACACATAATACGCAAGAGGGAGGTGGGACAAGTACCCATTCCTATTTGTGATAAATGTAACCACACTGTGTAGACTGGGGGTAAAATGAAGTCTGTTTTTGTAGGATATTTCCAGGTGAATAAACTATGTTATGATAATAACCAGCTGGGAATGTGTGTAATGGGGGGGAAAACGTACTGGGTAAGAAAGAGTTTGAAATAAGAGAATAGGCTACCCCTCAAGAATCAACCAGTTATTCTTGACCTTCTTGAGTATCATGATGACAGGGCTTGTCTGCAGTATGATAAGACTTTTTGCTTTTCCAAGAATAAAGAGGGGGTGGATCCGGAGACTAAAATAAAGCAGGTAGCTCAGGAATTAAAAAGACAAAAGTCAGAGATGAGGAAGAAAAGGGTGGAACAAGAAAGGTTAAAAATTTTGAGTGAACAATATGACCAATTAGAAAAACAGTATAACGACTGGGGGTTGCCTGCGTCAGATAAAAACTTATTCATAGATCTAATGCAGGAGATTGCCACTGAATTAGGATTATCCAACTGCTGGATTTGTACAGGGCTCAAATCTGCAGAAAAATGGCCCTGGAAAGGTGAGAGCTCCAGAGCAGCTTCTCAAATCGGATAATGCCAAGATTTCCAAAACGATACAATGATCAGAGGGTTGGGTCCTGGACAAAAGGGTAATTGGAACAATTTGCATCAGCAGGGAAGGGAGGGAGTATACTGAAGCAGTTGGATACACCCGTGTATATCCACTCTTGTGGTGAACTCAAATAACAAAAATAAAATCTGGCAACCAGAACCTCCTGCAGGGTACTGGAGCTAAGAAAAGGGGAGCAAATGCGAATGGAGTGATAGAATTGGACTCTGCTGGAATAAAGCCTCTGAAGCTAATCCCTACCAATCCTTAGGGGAACAGAGGGGTTATTGGAATGAGCCAGGGATCACAAACAGTAGATGGAAAGCACCAAATGGCATATACTGGATCTGTGGGAAGAAAGCATATAGCAAATTACCTCAAAAATGGAAAGGATTGTGTACTCTGGGATTAATTAGACCTGTCTTCTTCACCTTACCACGGTCAGAGAGCAGCTCATTGGGAGCCCCTCTGTACGAGACTTTGAATAGAAAGAAAAGGGAGGTGAAGAAGAAATTTCCCATTTTTGGGGGAAGCCAAACATGGGGGGAGGAAGAATGGCCTGCGGAACGAATAATAGAATATTATGGACAAGCAACTTGGGCTCAAGATGGGAGTTGGGGTTATAAAACCCCAATCTACCTCCTTAACCGATTGATCAGACTCCAGGCAGTAGTAGAGATAATAGCAAATCATACTTCAGATGCACTCGAGTTATTGTCAAAGCAGCACTCCCAAATGAGAGCCTTCATGTATCAAAACCAGATAGCTCTGGATTATTTACTAGCTGAAGAAGGGGGAGTCTGTGGGAAATTTAACAAATCAGATTGCTGCATTGAAATTGATGATTACAGGGAAACTATTAGGGGTCTAGTGGCAGAAATTAAAAGAGTAGCACATGTCCCAGTCCAGAAATGGAATTCTATCCTCAAGGCCTCTTGGTGGGACAATCTATTTGATGGAGCATGGTGGAAGAAATTGGTATTTTTATACTTTGTTCGGTAACAGGGATTATATTTTTACCCTGCCTGATACCTGATACATTTGGTGGTGCAAGGCATGCAGATAGCTGCCATGCCCACAGACCTGGAATGTGCTACTGGGAAAATGAATCCAGTCTCTAAAATAATGAAATTGGAAGAGGAAGACCCACACAAATGGGCAGCAGACCCCTGGCTAAATTTGAAAAGCAAGTAAAAGGGAATGAGGTTGCCTACAGGATATACCAAGAAATACCCAGGGAAGAATGGGATAATGATACTGAATCTGAATGAAAATAAGAGGGAGGGTTTTTTTTTTTCCTTTCTTTTTTTAAAGAGCACCAGGTAGCTAGAAGTAATCACATGGGTTCAAAGGGGAAAAATTAAGAAAGGCAAAAAATATGTATGAACATTTTTAGAAAAACAGCACGAATTAATGTGCTTATTTAGAAGGGGAGGGATTGTTACATGTATTATGGTAATTTGTGCTGGTAGAGAATATATATAGATGCATGAAATATGTCCAAGATATAAAATCCTAAAAAACACTAGCAAGGGAAAAGGAGTTGCTTCACAGGATGACGAAATCGCAGTTGACAGCCGAGGAGGAGGTATGCAATTAGCATACGAAAAGAACCTAGCCCAGCACAGGAGATGGTTGTTCTCACTGGTATGAACAGGAGAATGCCCAGCAGTGATGGCCCATGAACATGTCCATCTTAGATAAATGGATCCATCAAGGACATACATCTGAATACTGGATTCCAGTAACCGAAGAATGAACACACATCGGTTCCCAGACAGGGTTTTGTCCAGCACAGGACAGAGAAAGGAAGCAACATGAATATGGAGAACCCTGAAAGGAGACAAAGAGACTCTGCCGCAGGCTAGAAAAAGGGTATAAGAACAGACTCTGCCAAGCCGCATTCGTGAACTGTGGGGGATTCGGCGCGATAAGAGGTCGAATCTGTGTTCACCCAGCTCCGAACCCGGGGTTGGTGGTGTTCCTTTGATTGTTGGCTATTGGGACTGTATGTATATATATATATATGTATATATAAATTTTATTTTTATTTTTATTAAATTGGCTGGATCCATTTTTACCTATAACAGGGTCGTCAGACGCTTCTTCAGATAACTTCTATAACAGAGAACTTATCTACAGGAGGTTTTGGCGAGCAAAGGCAGTAACAATTTCAAGAAGAAATGCTGCTCCAGGGTTGTAGTGCTGTTCAGGACGCCAAATATAATGCCGCTTTTGGGGCTTTCGAGGTGTCCCCGACCCCAGCTGCCGTGGGTGGCCAGGACAGAGAAGTCCAGTTAAGCACAACCTGTCCAGGCCTCTCAGGCAGGCTCCAGAGCCACAGGCAGTCTTAGCAAGCTCAGCTCTTAAGTGAGATCAGTTCTTAGTGATTATCAGCTCATTAGGTGATTTCAGCTCTTTAGCTTGCTAAGTGCCTTTGACAGAGAGAGAGAGGGTTTGGGTTAGGAGAGAGAGGAGAAGAGCTGTGTGAGGTTCCACAGAGATGTCCTTTATTGATGTCTTCTGTGAAGGTCCCAGTGACAGCTCTTCTGTCGAGCTGGGCAAAAGTATGGCTTTATATAGGGTACAGGAGTTTTGGAAATTGTCCAATAGTAAGGGTCGAGGTGAAAGTGACCTATCGTCTTACAGAGAGATAACAAGGGTCCAAAGGTGGAAGAGGGGCTTCTTTTGGTCCAGTCATCATGACTAGGCATTTCTCATCTTAGGCTGCTGACTGCCATGGAGGCATTGCAGGCCCTGTGCCTGCTACAATGCTGCATACAGAAAAGAAAAAAAAAAATCACACAAGGAGCAAGGTTTGCAATTCTCATGTAGAAACAAAAGGCTTTGTGTCTCCCTTTTAATGATAATGTAACTTTTTACTGTAGAAAGTGTTTTATTTACTCTTGGTCAGCTATTGAAGTCTGAAATCTTGGATTTTTAAATACAGAAAACTTCAAAAGTTGATAGAGGTTTCTTGATACCATTCTATGGGTTTTTTTGAATTTAGGATATTTACCTGAAATAGAATTAATGTAGAATATATGCATAAATATTTAAGCTAGGTTAAGCCTCTAAAAGCTGATAGGACTTAAACTATCCTGCAATTAATGAATCACTGGCTTCAGAATAAATATTAATGGCCCTGGCTTTTGTCCTGGTTTATGGCAAATTTGGGAGAAAACCTCCAAAGGGTTTCCTCTAGAAAGCAAATCCAAGTGGCCCCTCCCCCAACTGGTTCAGGAAAAGATTTATTTGGAGAAAAGTGGAAAAAAGTGTTTCTTTAACAGGCAAAGCATTCACCAGCACAAAAAACGAACAATATTAAACAATAAAACCTTTCACTGCTTTGAAGAGATGACAAATTCAGAAAGTCCCCTTCGTGGGCTGTAGCTCGGCTCACTCAGTCTCTTATCAGTCCCTCTGGTGCTGGAAAAATGTTGTGGCCCAGGCCAGGCCTCAGTGGGCCACAGATGTGAGCTGCCAGTGCTCTTCTGGGTTTTCAGTCCAGAGCAGGTTCAAACAGTTCCAAGGAAAAGAAAGAAAGGAAAAAAAGAACCACAGTCCAGGGAACTTCTCTGCCTCAGCTAGCTGAAAACTAACTAAAAAGCAAAGGAGAGCTCTGTCCCGCTGTATGTCCATGCTGCAGACAACACAGTCCAGAAGGAATGTGGAGGAGTGAGTGCAGTTTCTGATAACAAACTCTGTGCTTCTTCTCTCCCCCCTTCACTCACGGAACCAGTATTAAAGGTGCAAAACTTATTTCTGGACTAAAGAGACTAATGGGGATACAAGCATCATAAAGTCACCCCAGGACAAAATAGTTTAGGAAAACATACCTATTAAGGACTACAACCCTTAATGAGGAACTTTGCTAATGCAGACATGCTAAGGCTAGATTAAGTGGGAAAGTGTGCACCGTACAGGTTAAAAATCCCCATCAATAACTGCCAAACAGGTATCCATGAAAACCAATGAACTTTACCCTGTTAGGAACTTTACACATGCCACATATTGTTGGGGCAGCAGTTCTTAAAATGTAAACTCTAACCTAACAGAACGCAGTTCAATAACTTCAAATTTCTCAGTACTAGGAATATATATACATGTGGACTCGATGATCTAAGGCTTTTTTCAACCTTAATGATTGTATGATTTGCACGTTTTCATAAATTTAAATGAGAAAATGGAACAAAATTGGAGAACATAAATCAACAGATATTAACAGAATTAAGCCTGATTTTTATTTGTATGGAAATCAAAACCACTGTGATAACACTGTTGATGACACTCAATTTTTTTTTCCTCCTCAAAAGACTAGGTGTCTGTTTCATTTTAAAAAGGCTGAGAAATATCACAGTACAGGAAAGAGAACTCTTGAGAAGATTTATAAAAGTATCTCTCAGAAGAAATCTAATTTGCTAGCCTTTTTTGCCTAGGAAAGCTCTTTGGCTTACAGCTTTCAGAGGAAAAAAATACCACCCAGAAGGAAAACATGTTCTGGTTGAATCTATCACTGTACTTTGTAAACCTATGATGTAAGTAGGAAAAAACAACAGATTGCAAATTATGCCTCCCAATTTCTTTTTTTCCCCCCCCCTCTCTATTACTACTGGTATGCTGATAAAATCTGTTTGGGTAGTGCAAACAGGTCTTGTTTAATAAATAAATGAATTTGGCATTGTGTGAATTCTTCACAGACCCATCATCACCAGATATCCATCAAGCAACAAGAATTTAAATATACATGAAAATTGCTGTAGGAATATTTAAAGTTGATTTCAACTCTCAGAAAGTTGCTAGGTACAATTTTAAGTAAATTTTAAATCACTTCTGAGTAGTGAAATAGGTCTAAAAAGAGAAGCAGCAAATGAATCCATCACATTCAATAGCTCCATAAGGTTAACAATTCATATAGAATTCTATAATAGAGTAAAATGTTGATGGAATGTATCCAACAGACTTGCATTTCTACCAATGCCTCTACAGGAACCCATGTGAAACCACAATGCTCACAGACAGCACATACTTAAAAACTAGGTAGACAAGTCAAAGCTTGAAAATACTTCAAAACAGAACAGCTCTCATTTTACTAAATTCTTCCTCTAAAGTGAACACTGAGGGGAAAATTCTTGCCGTATACATTTCTTTTTTGTGTATTGTGACTATAGTGTCTGGCACTTTGAGATTTAACACACAGCATTGCTGAATAAGAAAGGCAAACACTCTTTATTAGCGAACCAATAGTATTATCAAAACATAGGGTATTGAAATGGTTATTTGTTTGTAAATTGATTACTTGGTCTTAACTTTATCTTCCTAAGCACACTATGTAATATTTAAAAACAAAGCTCACGCTGTACTTTTTAAAATCTTGTTTTTCCATTATTCTTAGCTTAACAAGAGTCAGAAGTTACATAGTTAAAACAGCCCATTAAAATGGACAGGTAAAACAGAAATAAACTGCAAATTCACTCTTCACCACACAGCGCAAAAATCATAGTCACAGCTTCATATTTAATGTGGAGTCACTTTAAGTATACAATAGTTCAAAAGACCCAGAAACTGGTTAAGAGTTAAAAGCCAGTAGAACAAAAACACAGGAAATCCAAAATACATCTTTGACCTTTTTAATCCTAAATTTTAGGGTTAATCACATGCCCAAATAAACATGCTTGTTTTATGGAGAAAGAAACTTTGGTATGGAGTTGAACTAGCCACATGAATAGCACCTGTAGCTTTCAAAATAAACAGTAATGGCTTATTAGACACCATGGCAGCAAGATATCCTTTTTAAAAAACCAACCAACCAACCAACCAACCAACCAACCAACAAAACCCAAACAACCAATATCCACCAACTAAGACCAAGCACATGCTTGGAGCCACACATCAAGGCTAGACAAAAGAAACTAGCATAATCCTTTATTAAAGTAATTTTAAAGCATGCATTAATTATTGTATTTCTGATGCTGAAATTGGTAAGAAATCTTTCCTACAATGAGAAAGCCTTCCTTTTATTTGATAACCACTAATAACCACCCCTTTTAAAACTGCACTCTAATGCTTGAAGAATATTAATATATTTCCTTAAGATTCTCTCTATTTTTCTAAAATACTGTATATTTCTATTTTACAGGCCCATGTTGTTAGTAGTAAGCATTGCAAACAAAAACACCCCCCCATCCTACTCCAAGAGGTATTTATTAAAAAGGTCAAAGATAAATTTGACCTCAAAATGGAACAAAAAGGTTTTTTAATTGTACCAGAAATAACAAATTATCTTTGTAATGTGTGATACACTCCTACAGCCATCAATAGTTTCCTGAATGTTAGTCTATGATTATCTGCGAGTTTTATGGGTTTGCAACAAAGCATAATACACACTGAACAGAATGAGGGAAACTTCAGTTTCAAGTGTATAATGAATTTTAGTAATTTAATAAATTTTAGCTTTTAGTTGCGTATTCCACAGTAGTGCTGTGACAACAAATCACACCTGTGTACCAGAGCATACATCAACAATATGGTGTAACATTACTACACCACTGTTATACTTAGCTTTTTGAAAGAGACATAAGCATATATCAAACAATTTTCAGGGTTACTTTTTTCCTTTAATAATGTTCACTCTTCCAGTTATGCTTCACTTTTTAAAATTTGAATTATTGAAAAAAAAATCACTGAGAGTTTATACAGAAATAGCTATAAGGAATACACTTACAGGCACTGATATGAGAAACGTTTATTTTAAGGGCTGAGATGCATTAATATCAACAAAGTGGACTGAAAAGAATTACTAACTTTGTCTAAATGGGAAATGCCTGCTTCTGTTTGTATGTTGAAAAAGGAAATTCAGAAAGTTATATTTTGACCTTGCTATGTCACAAAGCCAATCATAGAAAGACCTATGCATTTAACCTGAAATTATAGTTTTAAAAGCCCTTATATTTATAAAACCCAAAACACCATGCAAAACTTTGATCAATTATGCAGCTGCTTTAAAACTGTTGTAAGACCATACTCTATATATTAGCTTTTATATTGCTAATACACAACTAACAGCAAAGTTGATTAGATTAACAAAAATTTATATTAATATCACACTATATCCCACTTTATATCACACTAAAGAGACAAATGCCAAAAGATTGGCAAAAACATTTAATTTTGAGCACTCAAATGGCAGGATAATTATGTGTTGCAACCCCTTCACATTTAGGAAAACAAAAGCAAAAACATAATCCTGCAGTCTCACTTTACAAAATGAAGTTCTGTAAAATATTAATTGGGAGGGCAACACTTTATGCTATCACAATGTAACATATACAACTAGTGTGAGAGGAAAAGAAAAAACCTTCCAAATAAAAAAAATAAAATACACATAGGAACAGAAGCACAAATGCTGCATTAAATACAGTCAAGATAAAACAATGGACAAGAGAGAGAAACAGAGACTAAAGTTAGCAACACATTTAAAGAAAATGTAATGAGGAAAAAACTTGACACTATTTTTTCCAATGACAGTTTCCATTTGCAGTCTTTCCATTCATAATCTGTCTGATACAGTATATCATTAAAATATTCACAATCCCACAGAAGAGCTATATTTTTCTCTTCCAAATCTAATTACTAAGTTGTTTTTGGATATTTTAAACATACATTATTATGTCCATTTAAAAGCAAGGCAATAAATGGACTTTTTATCACATTCAATCTTAGCACTAATGACAAACATTTTTAAAAGTTATCATAATCCTTTTTGTCTTTTTTTCCCTCTGCTTCAAATCCATCAACCCCATCACTGTCCCTTCTTCTTTTACGATTATTATGGATGTTGAAGCGTTGATTCATCTGTGGTAATGGATCCATTCCTAAAACTTTGTGTATTTGACGGAATGCAAGGAGTCTCAGCGCAAACTAGAAAAAGGATAGAAAGAAGATATTTCTGTTAGAAACAAATGTCAATTTCAAATACTTTATCAAACAATTAATGAAGAACATTAGTGGTATATGATATTATCCTTAGCTCTTATTATCGTCTCTTCCTTCCCCCAACAAAGTCAACACAATAAAATGTGTATGTCCTATTTGTTGCTTTGATACAAAATACAACATATTAACTTAAAAACAATATACATGTGTTTTAGCTGCTGGACTTGCATTGAAGCAGCCAAGGCTTGTCATGTGCCCCAATATGCATTAGCAATCTTCAGTAAAAGGATTGAATTAAGAGGTAGGGGCAGTAAACTCTTAAGCTGCAAGCATGAATAGCCAATACTGTAAGTAGATACAATATTAAAATTTAAGCTTTCACAGATTTCTTGAGGTGACTTTATTATGCTGGTATCCCCATCATCTATCTTTTTGCTCAGAAATGGGTCCTGTAGTTTTAAGTTAGGCCCAGAGAGACAGAGAGGGTGAGGGGGGGGGAGGGGGGGAGAGAAGCAGCACGCAGGTTATCTGCAGAAGTTTCACTTTACTCCCCCGAAATTCCTCTCTCACAGGCTGTGCTGCCTAGCTCAGACAGCAGGAGACAGATAAGAGCTCAGTGCTCTCAGAGTTCTCAGCTTTTGCAGAGAGAGAGAGAAGGAGTTTTTCTTCACTTTTTTTCACTGGTTTTCCTTGTTAGCTAAGGCAAGAAAGGTTTTCCCTGAACTGTGCCTTCTTCTGGGATGGTTCAGCTTCTCTCCGGTCTGGGACATCAGGAAAATCGCCTGGGGGCCCCCCAAGATGAATGCCAGGCCTGGCACACTGGGCTCAAGCCCCGGAGAGACTGAGACACATCCACAGAAGGACTCTGAATTTGCTATCTCTTCAGAACAGTGAGAGGTTCCATTGTTTAATATTACTTTTTTTTTTCATGCTTGTGAGTACTTTTCTTGTTAAATAAACAGTTTTTTCCACTTCTCTCCAAGGAGATTTTTTCCTCCCGAACTGGTTAGGGGAGGGGCTGCTGAAATTTGCTTTCTAGAGGAGACCCCTTTGGAGGTTTCCTCCCAAAATTTGCTCTAAACCAGGACAATTTATAAAATATTAAATGACGGTACAATTTTAAATCTAATACCATACTACTGTAGAGTAAGCATCTTTACAGAGATTATATATATGTAGATGGGAGTGCTTCAAACTTTTCAGGAAAATTTGTTAATTTTAGTAGAAAAATGAACACTATTATACATTCTCTGTTGTGACTTTTTTATTGCCTAGCTTAAGACTGATCATTTGAAAGACTGGATTACATTCTAAGAAAAGAAAATTCATGTTCATCATATAGTTCCATTAATAAAAACACCAAAAAACCCCAAATCAACCAACCACCCACACAAAAAACTATCCATCAAATTTAGTTACTTAACACATACTTTTCTGTTACGTGGGGTCGTGGGTTAAAGACAGACACATGACACAACACACCAATCATCATCAGCAAACAGCCCTGAGTTTAATATGGCTGGCCTTTTTATAGGGGCTTTGAATCTCCCGGGCCCAGATAGCTGATTGGATGGGACTGCTCTCTGCTCAGCTCTCTGGCCAGTGGTTTGCTTACATTTAAGCTTGAACAGGGTTGGCTGAGGGTCCCCTGTATAGGTTTGAATCCAACCTATGATACTGTGACACTTTTCCTTACCTGTGCACTTGAAGTAATATCCTCTCGTTGCTGATCTGTCATTACAGCAAGTGTATCAAAAGGATCTTTTTCACAAGGGTCCAGAAGGCCAGGACCACCTAAAACAGGCTAATTAGTAGCACATCTCCATCTTATTTCAATCAAGATTACAGATTTTACATTACTTAAGTATACAGACACTGATCAACTGCAACTTGCCTTTAAGGATGATACCTGAAGATATACACTCAAAAACTCTTCTTAGTGCATCCCCAGGACTCTGTGGTCCAGTAGCGCTGCTAATTGCTTTTTCCACAAGCAACTCCATAGCCTAGAAGAACAATAAGAAAATCCAGACAATTTAGAAGACTGATTAAAAAAAATAAAAATCGACTACTGTTGTTCAATACAGAACTTTTAAAACTGAAATTTTGAAGGACATTACACATCACAGAACGCTTTCAGTTAAAATTTTAAAAAATCAGATGTTTGTTAACAATTAATAAAAAGCTACTGTAAGATTAACATTGAGTGTTGAGTACCGATATGTTGCTTCTCATGACAAGTTGTCCAAAGATTTTCTTAGAAATTTATACAGTAGGAGCCTACTTGGAGAACTTGTCCAGTCAGTTTTTGAGAGCGTGAAACGTGGTAGGTCACTGGAATCTGTTAGCCATGTGAATAAACAGCACACAGTATTGAAACAGAGTGGAAATTTACCAGGGTGGAAATCCATTTTGGATTTAGGTGAAATGTGCTGTTTAAAAAAAAACAAACAAAACTGCCTCAGCTGAAGGAAAAATGGGAGAGAGATAAGAGGGACCCCTTGAACTTTGAAACAGATGAAAACCAAAGCTGAGGCTGCGGGAGACAGGGCAAGATGACCCAGGAGTTCTTTCTGTATTTTCTGATAAAAAACTAGCTGCAAGTGTAACGGGAAACCAGTAAAATGAATATGTATGAACCTATTGTGAAATTCTATGCATATGTACCAGTAAGGGGGATGAAAAAGGATTGGGAGTTCTCAGGGGTGCGCATGTCCTTTACGGGGAACAATCCCCACATGCGTCCAGTGCTGTAATAAACTATCCTAGGGTGAGGTTATGATGCTTGTATCCCCAATCGTGTGTTCTGTTGGTGCTGGATGTTATGTACTGTGCCTTCAAGACTGGCTCTGAAGAGCAAGATTTGTTTTGGTTTGTTATCAGCCTGCTCCCCCACGGGTGGCGGGACAGAGAGACGGGACAGTACATAGTGCGGCTTTTGCTTTTGGCTTTGCTTTTTGCTGCTTTGCTTCCTGCTTTGCTCCTGCTTCGCTCCTGCTTTGCTCCCGCTCTGCTTTTGCTTTTTGCTTCTGTTAGTTAGTTTAGCTAAGCGGTCCAGATTTTTCCCTGGACTGTTTTTTTTTCCCTTCCCTTTTTGAAACCATTCAAACCTGCTCTGGACTGGGACCTGGGAAACACCGAGAGTTTGCATCTTGTGGCTGCAGCAGCTATCCCCAGCGCCGGAGGGAGCAACAACAGAGGGACCACTCCAAGGAAAGACTTTCTGAATTTGTCATCCTTTTCAGATCGGTGAAAGTGTTGTCATCTGGTATTGTTCATTTTGTGTGCTGAGAGTGTTTTGCTTGTTAAATAAACAGGTTCTTTCCACTTCTCTCCGAGGAATCCTTCCCGAACCGGTGGGGGAAAAGAAGCTGTGTGGGTTTGTTTTCTGGGGGAGCCCCCTTTGAAGGTTTTCTCCCAGATTTGCCCTAATCCAGGACAAAACATACCGGCGTTAAAACTTTTACAAGTTGTGGAGTTTTTTTCCTTCCACAAATCATTTTGTCAAGGCCAGGACGGAGACCGTGTCTGCTCTCGCAGGGGCGGAGGGGAGGACGGACCTCCAAGTCTCGCCCTGGGATTTTCCCTGGAGGAGCTCCACTCCGTCTCAGCTTGCCTCCTGCGGAGACAGAAAACGACCTGCTGGTGTGCGGATAAACGGTATGTATATCAAAGGAGGACCCCGGGAGAGAGAGATAGGACTGCTGATAAGCCACTCAGAGACGTCAGAGTGCACAGCCTCGTCCCTGTGCTTGCAGGCAGCCATGGACCGAGAGCATGGTCGGCGGCAGAGGTCCCCAGTTGACAGAGCGACTTGGGGAAAGGGTTCATTGTTCGATAGAGCGGCCGCTAGTGACTCTGGGGGTGAGTCGAGTGAACACGAACTTTGTATGCTTGTGGTGTCCGGACATGTGTTTGTAATCGTGTGAATGCATGGTGTATAATGGAGAGCGAGCGAGTGAGTGTACCCAAAGCGCGCAGGGGAGAAGTTCTACCCGCGTCTGAAACGGCCAGGTGAGGCCTGGGGGGCCGGCTGGGGCAGGCTATGGGGGCAGGAAGTGCCCCGTGGAGAAGTGGAACAAGTGGAGA
>NW_024528855.1:0-836 GCF_017590135.1 Pyrgilauda ruficollis | reverse complement strand
TGGGAACTTTCTAAACCTTTTTAAACCTGTTTAAACCTCCTAAACTGACTTCATGTATTCCTCTGCTCTCATTTTTTTCTGAATGTATTTCTCAGGTGCACTTGAATGAGCCGCTGCATTTAGCTGGTAGCAGGATCAAATTAGAATGCTCTACCTAGCTGTGCATATCATTTCTGCACACCGGCTTGTATTTTAAATACCTGCAGTCTAGCTATACTTCTTTCTGCCCCTCACAATCATGATCTTTCCCCTTCATTGGTGTTCAGAGCCAGTAAATTGTCATTTTGGTGAATGGCAGTCAGATAGTAGGACATCCAGGTTCTTGGTTTTGGTCAGTGACTGGTCCCCAGAGCAAGGCACAAAAACACCCAGCATCAATCATTAGAGATGGAGCTAAACATGGTGAAGTGGATGCCAACTAGTTCCCTAATAGATATACTTTCATAATTCTATTTTGATCATTTTCTAATCTAATAACAGTCTTATTGAGTCTCACTAAACTATCACTGCAATTGTTTGGCAAAGTAAGAGACAATAAGACAAAAAAGATTTATCAATGGTTCTTTTTTCTGTATGTATGTCTATGCTTTTAAAATTTGATGAGACTTCTCAGGAAAAGATGTTTGCTGACTTTTATCTTCTCTTCCATTTACATTTCTCTGATTCAATTTTCTTAATAAATTTTCAAATTCAAGATCAATCTCTGTTATCTGTAATATCTAATATATTTTTCCATGCAGTTCCATGGTAATAAAAAATTACAAAGATGATTTTCATATGCATATTATGATGATTTATTTTATAAAAGCTTTATTAGGGAAGGGAAGGGAAGGGAA
>NW_024528854.1:0-827 GCF_017590135.1 Pyrgilauda ruficollis | reverse complement strand
TTGCCTCTGCAGAAAAAGGCACATATTGGCTAACTGGGTTTGTATTGCTATCGTGTGCTCAGCAAACCAATCATCAAGGGGATTCAAGACAGACAGCTGAAGGGGACAAACCCAGCTGATATTTTCACAGTACAAAGCCACCAGCTGCTACGGTATGGTCTGCAGGCTTGGCTGGAAAGCAATTGATCTCCAGTGGTGACTCCCTAGCAAACAGTGGATGGGTACACAAGCACAGGATGTGACACTATGAGAAAGTTAAGTGCTTTTTTTAGCATAGAAAACAATACATGTGAGACTGAAAGTTTCCATAATCTTCCATGGCAAACCTCTGCCTGCAGTGAACTCTGCTGAGAAGAACTGGATGGCATTCCCTGGAGGTTGTTTGAGAGTCCAGCAGACTTGGAAGAGAGCAGGAAAAGAGGGATAATGCCATAGATATTCAAAGTAATGATGCTGATGCTTTTCCATTGCTTTAATGTTGGTGGTAGCTCAAAGCTCCAGGTTTTGGCAGGTTTGGCTTAATATTCTAAAGAATAAAGTGCACCTGGGGCAAAGTCTAAGCAGGTCCCCAGGTAAAGTGGTGAGTTACTGCTTGAAGCCTGACTGGCATCTAAAAATCTGAAACTGGGAAGTGCTTCCTGTATAAGTTACAGGCAGTAATAAATTACAGTTATGGAAGATGTGTTGTTTCAATTCTTCTTGACTGTACTTAAAATCAGTATTGGTTCTTAATAGAATGGAAGGACGATTTATCATTAGACTGAGATTGTTGATAGAAGAAAAAATGATCATGAGTTCTACTAGATATAACCAAAAAAAAAAAAAAA
>NW_024528853.1:0-828 GCF_017590135.1 Pyrgilauda ruficollis | reverse complement strand
GGGAGGGGGATAGGCAGGACCCGCGGGTGCGGAGGAGTTGGGGGGGAGCAGCGCAGGGAGAGGGGCGGACGGCAGGACGCTAGGACCCAGGGGAAGTGGACGACTGGATTCCAGGGTGGAAGGCTAAAGAATGTTATCAGCGCGATTAGCATTTGAAGGAAAGAGGTCTGTTGAAACACATAAGGTTTTTGTGCCTTGTTCAAAAGAGGTTTGCACTGAAGTTACGACTTTGTTGTTAGTTTTTTATACTGCTTTGGTTATAATGTGAAATATAGGGATAAACCAAGTTACAGAAAAATCTTGAATAGTTTGAAACATATATATCGTGGTGCCAATAGTATCCCAAAAGGAGTCTAAAGTGATAGTGTATGTGTTAGTATCTGGAAATTGGTAAAGAATCCATTTTATAAATTTTTTCAGGTTAGTTTTTGAAAGGTTACCTTGAGAAAAAGAAAAGTTGTTAGAAGATAGGATTTCTAGGATTAGTAAATATAAATCTCTCGTTCTGGGATCGTTTTAATGTACTAAGCTTCGATCCTATGTTCCCGTTCCCTGCCAGAAGAAAAAAGAAAGAAAAAAAAAAAAAACAAACAAAAAAAGGACCCAAGGAAAAAGTTTTTTGCGCGCAAGAAAGGCTGTTTTAAAACTTACACTTCGTCAGCCTGATGTGGGTCAAAGGTCTGCTGGAGGTGGTCTGCTGTGTCAGTTTCTTCGAGCACTCAAGCTCCAATGTTGGCAGTGAAGGTCAACTGATCGCCTTTCAGAAAAGTCCTGCCTAAAATGGAGGGCTTCATCTTCCAGGGCTTCTGACGAGCGAAGGCAGTGACA
>NW_024528852.1:0-828 GCF_017590135.1 Pyrgilauda ruficollis | reverse complement strand
CCCTAAAACCCCCCCAGGACCCCAAAAACCCCAAATCCGCCCCAGCACCCCGAAATTCCACCGCAGGCGAAGTCGCAGCAGGGATTGGGGGGGGTCAAAAGGAAGGGGTGCCCCCCCCCCCGGCAGGGAATGGAACATTCCGGGGGGGGCACAGAGACCCCTCCCCATTCCCAGGGGTTTGGGGTGGATTTGGGGTGGGTTTGGGGTGGATTTGGGGAGGATTTGGGGTTTGGGGTGATTTTGGGATGGATTTGGGGAGGATTTGGGGTTTGCGATGGATTTGGGGTGATTTTGGGATGGGTTTGGGGTGGATTTGGGGAGGGTTTGGGGTGGATTGGGGGTTTGGGGAGGATTTGGGATGGATTTAGGGTGGATTTGGGGTTTGGGGAGGATTTGGGATGATTTTGGGATGGTTTTAGGGTAGTTTTGGGATGGTTTTGGGATAATTTTAGGATGGTTTTGGGGTGGTTTTAGGATGCTCTCACCGTCCCCACTGGCATGCCCAGGGATTTGGGGTTTGGGGTGGATTTAGGGTGGTTTTGGGATAATTTTAGGGTGATTTTGGGGTGCCCTCACCAGCCCCACGGGCATGCCCAGGGATTTAGGATTTGGGGTGGTTTTGGGGTGATTTTGGGATGGATTTGGGGTGATTTTGGGATGGTTTTAGAGTGGTTTTAGGGTGATTTTGGGGTGCTCTCACCGGCCCCATGGCCATGCCCAGGGATTTAGGATTTGGGGTGGTTTTGGGGTGATTTTGGGATGGATTTGGGGTGATTTTGGGATGGTTTTAGAGTGGTTTTAGGGTGATTTTGGGGTGCTCTCACCGGC
>NW_024528851.1:0-828 GCF_017590135.1 Pyrgilauda ruficollis | reverse complement strand
AAAAAAAAAAATGTACAGCTATCTTAGTTCATAGAATCATCAAAGTTGCCTGTAAGATCATCAAATCCAACCTTTAAACTAGCACCACATCATGCCTCACCTACTAAGCCATATGCTGAAGTGCCACATCCACACACCTTTTCAACAATCCCAGGGATGGTGATTCCACCCTTCCCAAGACAGTCTTTTCCAATGTCTGAGTAGTTGCCCTGCTTTGCTCATAATCCTGGTAATTCCATGTTTCCACAAATCAGAATAATATATTTTCAATACCTAAGGTTGAACTGAAGCAAGAGTCTCACATTTGTGAAAGTATTGATGCACTTCAGGTGTAGAGCAAGATGAGACTGCCCAACACTTACTGCACAAGCACCAGAAATGTCCCTCAAGTCACTTGCTTGCCTCCCTCTACAGTTAATCCACCCTCAGAGGAGGTAACTTCCTTATCCACGGAGGACAAATCATTCCAATGCCTGACAGGTGGGATAAACTAACTTCAGACCAAGAGAATACCCATTTTAGAACCCATCTCCAAATTTCAGACAGCTAGTGTTAAGTGAGGTTATTACAGTGCTTAATGCTAATGAACCAGCAGCGTGCTAACACCATATTTTGACAGCATTTAGCAACAGACTCACTGAGAACAGATAATCCTGTAGCTACAGTTAGATGATCAGACTGTATTGCCACAAACACAACAGTGTCCATCATCTCCACTGGCTAGTTATTTCCTAGAAAGTGAAGTATGAGGTCTCCATATCAACATGAAACACTGAGTATTTTGCTACAGTTATTTCCATTGTTTCAATAAAAAGTAGTACAAAGATG
>NW_024528850.1:0-828 GCF_017590135.1 Pyrgilauda ruficollis | reverse complement strand
CTTCAGTGAAGGTAGGATGCCAGATTGATTTTATCTGTCTTTCAACTCCGCCCTCTGTGTATTTGCACATTTTTCTTTTGATTTTGCTAACATCTGGAAACGAGCTGCAAGAGGCTGTTTTCCACAAGTGAAGCAGCAAAAACTTCTTCCCTGGCCAAAGAACCCCCAGCTACTCCTGGTGGCACTTCAGAATCTGCTGAGCCTGTGCATCTCCACAGGCAAGGAGTGACTGATGTCATCCTGGGAGAGCTGCACTTGTGATTCAGGAGCTCCTTATTCCCGCTGTGACCCACCATCAGCTCTGTCCCCGTCCCACCAGGTGTGTTTTCCTGTCAACAACAAACCCGAGCTGGGCTTTTCCCACCCCAGCCTTTCATTCGAGCCTCCCTTTGATTCCAGTAGTGGCCATTAGGAATGTCACTTTGTGCGCCCTGGCTCTCTGCCAAGGATAACTCCTGCTCTCCTCAGTGCAGATGATATTAAAGGTGCACTCTCTCATGACTCTGGTGAAAGCAATCCCTGCTGGAAACCCCCAGTTTCCTCAGAGCTGCCAACAGCCCAGAATGGGAGGCATGCTGAGAGAGGGAACACACAAAAACAAAGGGGCAGCCCCTGCCAGCAATTAAAACACCCCAGGCTGGGCATGGCTGGCAGGCCAGAACAAAGGCTGCTTGCCACCCTGGTGGGGCCAGGCATGGAAAGTGCCATCCCAGAGCACTGCGTGTTTCCCTCTGTGGTTTATCTTCTGAATGGAAACCACTGTGTCTCCATCCCTCATTTTAAGAATGGGAGAAAATTGCCCCTTCTGTGGCAGACCTACTGATCTAA
>NW_024528849.1:0-805 GCF_017590135.1 Pyrgilauda ruficollis | reverse complement strand
GGACAGAGCTGTCACCAATCCCAGGGTGCTGGGTGTCCCTCTTTGTGCCACCCACAAGGACAAAGCTGTCACCATTCCAAAGGTGTGGGGGTCTCCGTTTGTGCCCCCCAACAAGGACAGACCTGTCACCAACCCCAAGGTCCCTCTTTGTGCCCCCCCAAGGACAGAGCTGTCACCAATCCCAGGGTCCTGGGGGTCCCTGTTTGTGCCCCCCACAAGGACAGAGCTGTCATGTCCCAGAGCTGGAGGATGGGGAGGGTTTCATCCATCCCAGCTCATCCAGGGAGGATTCGGGATCACCATTCCCAGGGTTCAGCCATGGAGGATTTGGGATGTTGTGTCACCATTCCCAGGGTTCAGAGTGGACAGGATGGGTGGGATGGAGGCTTCCAGAGGCTCCATCCTGCTGTTCCCAGTCCTCCTGGGTGGCAGGAACCAGGCCAGGTGCTTGTTTGTGTAGTGCCATGGGGTTTTTTGCTTTCCCAGAGGGTTTTCCTTGCCCAGCCATGCCCAGTGAGGCTGTGGCACTGGTGCCACAGTGCCCCTCAGCTGAGGCACTGCTCGTGTCTGTGCTCAGAGCAGCTGATCCGGGTGTGAAGTTTGGGACTTTGGTTCCTTGGGGCTTTCCTTGAGCTCCTGTTGTGAAACCTTCATTTGCTTCTAAAAGCAGTGAGTTTTTGTTGGGTTTTTTTTTCTCATGATCTTCTCTTTTCCCCCTCTGTTGCCCTGAGATAAAGGCTTCTAAATTTGTCCTGTGCTGAAAACGCAGCTAATCCTGATGGACCTGAATTCACATCTCCCCCCC
>NW_024528848.1:0-828 GCF_017590135.1 Pyrgilauda ruficollis | reverse complement strand
TTTTCCAGGAGTATGAGCTAATTGCACATTTGTACATCTCAGACTGGGAAATCAGGAAAAGTTAGATAAGGTGAATGGCTCACTTATTTCCAGAGCCTGGCCCAGGAGCAGCCGTAGAGGCGGACAGGAGGAGCGGGAGGCAGGAAAGGCAGAATATGGCCTCATCACAAACTGCAGCACAGGATGGAAGTGACACACTCACAGACACTCCCAGCTACCAGAATGCAATATGCCCATTCCCACCCAAAGCCAGTTCCTTGCTAGTGCAAATGCAAGGTTTAGGGGTTAAAGTCATTATAAAAATCTGTAACCTTCAGGGTGACTGCAGCACTAAGGGTACCACATGCACCTTCCTGACTCCAGACCCCAGGATACCAGCAAACTCTCTCCATTTGTCCAAGGGCCATGTCAGCTTCTGCCATGAAATCCTAGAAAAAAACATTTCCAGAGCCCCTATCTGCCTCTCCCTCCTCCAGCTTCCAAACAAAGGGGCTCAGTGCAAACCAGCTACAAAGCAGAAGCTGGTTTGTCCCCAAATTAAAATGACAAAATGAGGCCGTCAGGAATGCCGACTAACAGTGAAGCACTCAGGGCTGTTACATCCCTCAAAGGAAGAAAGAGAAAAATCACCGATTCCAAAATGCTACTATTTATTCATGATCCTTTATCAAAGACTCTGTGAGTCTCCTGGAAGTAAACACAACACCTTAGTTGTCACCAAGCTGTCAGCCAAAGGTCCTCGTTTACATTGCCTTGCTGGGAAAGAAGTAATAAATAAAAGTAGCTTGAGAAGAAAACAGTTGAATATTGAGTTTTTAATTTTTTTTT
>NW_024528847.1:0-828 GCF_017590135.1 Pyrgilauda ruficollis | reverse complement strand
GCACTGCATCTTGTTGAAAAGTGATAAAAATACTTTTGCTTTTAAGAGGGGACTGGAAGCAGGCTGTGCTGCTCTGAAGTGGTGTTCATAAGGAGGAGGCAGCCAGCTTAAGCACAGCTAGACGGGCTCATTAGCTGTGAGAGCTTGTTGTGAATCTGGGCTGCTTCTGGCAGTGCTTGTTCTAATTGGCAGAGAATGGAAGGTAATGGTCACAGCAGGACCTGTGTGTCCCTGTGAAACTACTGGATGTGACTGAATCTGCCCTTTTCACAAAGGACTGACGACTTGCCATCCGTAATTTTTGTAAAGCACTTCGCTGGGGTGCAGACCTTCACTTTGCCTGCTTTGCCAGGAGGAAAACTTCCTGCAAGTGGAAAACAGCCTTTCTGTGTCCTCGATAGCTCCTGGGGTGCTCCTTGGGCCCTTGGCTGGAGCTGCCGGAGCCCTGGGGTGCTGCTGTGCCTGTGGCTCCGGCCCTGCGTCTTTCCCGCTGTAGGTTAGATCCCGCGGGTTTGCTCCTGCTCTGGAGCTGGTGCTCTTTTCACTGCTGCCATCCTCTGATGCTTGTGGAGCAACACTGAAAAACGCTGCCTGTGGCCTTGCCCCTAACTCGGTGCACACACGGTTTTAATAGCGGTTTGCTGACCTTGGCTGTCGTTGATGGTTTCAATTTTAATTAGGGGTCGCAGTGTTACTTTCTCAACATCAGATGACAATGCAAATGTTACACCTCGTTTTTTGTAAGGGAAATAGATCCCTTTACTGTATTCCAGCTCCTTCATCGGACGCAAGAAGTCAAATTTTCTAAGAGTGATCCAGATTCTCAAT
>NW_024528846.1:0-828 GCF_017590135.1 Pyrgilauda ruficollis | reverse complement strand
AAATATAAATATTTAAATATATAAATAGGTATTTAAATATATTTAAATGTATGTGTCTGTATATAAATATATAAACATAGAAATAAATAGTAATAGCTTTTTATATAAATAAATATAAAATCTATAAATTTATAAATAGAAAGAATTGAGATAAATAAATAGATATTGAGATAATAATAGAAATAATGGGAAAATAATAAATAATATAATTATTTTAAATGATTAAATTATAAATGATAATAATTAGAAATAACACACTGCTAATAATGGAGATTTTTTTGGGTTTTTTCCTTGTGGAATGTGAGGAATATTTGGTGTTTCCTAATTTAAATTCAGATTTAATTGCTGGGACGAGCTGTAATTACAGGAACCAGCTGAGCATTGCAAATCTCCGTGACACATCCCAAAAAAATGTTCTGGGAAATCCAGCCCGGAGCTGTCAGCAGGAATTTCCTGCGGCTTTCGGGGACAGGGGCTGGAATTTGGGGCTGGCTGCAGGTGGAGTGAAAATAATCCGAATTTTGGGGGATTTTAAGAAGGATGAAGCTCAAAATTTGGGTCTGGGTGCAGGTGGAGCTAAAATAATCCGAATTTTAGGGGATTTTATGAAGGATGAAGCTCAAAATTTGGGTCTGGAAGCAAGTGTTGCTAAAATAATCCAAATTTTGGGGGATTTTAAGAAGGATGAAGGGACAGGAGCTGAAATTTGGGTCTGGATGCAGATGGTCCCTAAAATAATCTGAGTTTTGGGGGATTCCAGGAAGGATGAAGCTCAAATTTTGGATCTGGATGCTGGTGGAGCTAAAATAATCCGAATTTTGGGGGATT
>NW_024528845.1:18592-21241 GCF_017590135.1 Pyrgilauda ruficollis | reverse complement strand
GCCGCTGTCCCAGCCGCTCCCGCAGGTCCCGGTTGTGCTCCCGCAGCTCCTCCAGCGCCGCCTGCAGCGCCGCGGGGTCACCGCGGGGGGCGCTGCGGGGACACGGGGACACAGAGGGGACATGGGGGACACGGGGACACAGAGGAGACATGGGGACACAGAGGGACATGGGGACACAGAGGGGACATGGGGACACAGAGGGGATCTAGAGGACATAGAGGGGACAGAGAGGGAAATATGGGGACACAGAGGGGACATGAGGGACAGAGATGGGACATGGGGACACAGAGGGGACATGCGGACAGAGGGGACATGGGGGACAGCCAAGGGATATAGGGGACATATGGGGACATATGGGGTTATAGGGGGGCTATAGGGGACATATGGAGACACATGGGGGATATATGGGGACATGGGGACATACAGGGGACAGAAGGGGACATATGGGGACATAGTGGGGACATGGCAACATGGAGGGGACACTCAGGGACACAGAGGGGACATGGGGACATATGGGGACATATGGGGACACACGAGGACATGGAGGGGGACATATGGGGATATATGGGGGCACATAGGGGACATCCAGGGGCTACAGGGACATACAGGGGACACCTGGGGCTGTAGGGGACATGTAGGGACCGCAGAGACATGTGGGGACATATAGGGGACCTGCAGGTGACAGCTGGGACATATAGGGACACGTGGGGGGCTATAGGGACATAAAGGGGCTGTAAGGGACATCCTGGGACCCTTGGCCTGGCAGGGGGCGTGGCCGAGCTCACCTGGGCGGGGGGGCGGGGCCAACCTCGGCCGCCACCTGGTCGCGCTCCTGCTCCGCCCGGCGCCGGGAATGCTGGGCAGCTTGCACTGCCTGTGGGCGGGGCCAGAATGGACACGCCCCCAAGCCACGCTCACAGACCGAGCCACGCCCACGGACTGATTTAGTCCTGCCCGTTATTTCACAGCCACACCCCCAGCAGCAATAGCCCCACCCCATTGCACTTAGCCCCGCCCACAAGCTGATATAGCCCCGCCCCTCTCCTTAGCCATCTGCAATAATCCCAAAATTCTGCCCCCTATGCCCCGCCTCCCTCGCAGACCACACCCCCTTCCCCCACCCCTCAGAGGCTCCGCCCCCTCAGCCCCCCTGGCTCCGCCCACCTGCTGCAGGCGCAGGCGCTCTTTGGCCCTGTCCAGGGCCCGACAGGCTCCGCCCACCCGGGCCTGGGCTCCGCCCACCGCGATCTCCAGCGCGCGCAGAGTCCCGCCCTCTATCAGGCTCCGCCCACGTTCAGCCGCCAGGCTCCGCCCCAGCGCTGCCACCTGATTGGGCAGTGGAGTGATTGACAGCCTCAGGTCCCGCCCTCAGATGATTGACAGCTCCAAGCTCCACCCCCACGGTGAGGGATGGCTCCAGGCCCTGCCCACTTGGGTGATTGACAGCACATGCCCCACCCCTCCTCAGTGAGAGGCGTGGTCAGGCTGTGATTGACAGGTGCTGACTCCGCCCCTCCCCGCAAGCCCCGCCCACCTGGCTGCTGAGGTCCCGAAGCTCCGCCTCCAGGTCCCGCCGGCGCTCGGCCTGGGGGGAGGGGGAAGTGAGGGGGGTCCCAAAATCTGAGGGTCCCAAAATCTGGGGGGTCCCAAAATCTGGGGGGTCCCAAAATCCGGGGAGGGATCCCAAAACCCATGGCGTCCCCAAATCTCGGGGGGGGGTCCCAAAATTTGGGAGTCTCAAAATCCAGGGGGTTCCCCAAATAGGGGGGGGGGGGACCCCAAATCTGGGGGCGTGCCAAAATCCGGGGAAGTCCCAAAACCCAGGGAGGGGTCCCAAAACCCAGGGGGTCCCAAAATCTGAGGGTGTCCCAAATCCGGGGTGGTCCCGAAATGCGGAGGGTCCCAAAATCTGCGGGTGGTCCCAAAATAGGGGGGTTGCCCAAAATCTCGGGGGGCCCAAAATCCGAGGAGGCGTCCCAAAACCCGGGGGGGGTTCCCAAAATCTGGGGGTCCCAAAATCCAAGGGGGTCCCAAAATGCGGGGCATCCCAAAACCCAGTGTGTCCCAAAATCTGGGGAAGTCCCAAAACCCAGAGAGTACCAAAATCTGGGGTGTCCCAAAATAGGGGGGTCCCAAAATCTGGGGAAGTCCCAAAACCCGGGGGGTCCCAAAATCCAGGGGGTCCCAAAATGCGGGGTTCCCCAAATCTAGGGCGATCCCAAAATCTGGGGGGAGCTAAAATCCAGGGGAGTCCCAAAATCTGGGGGTCCCAAAATCTTGGGGGGGGTTCCCAAAATGCGGGGGGGGTCCCCAATTTCCCGGGGGGTCCTGGGGGTCTGGGGGACCCCGAGTGTCCCTGGGGGTCCCTGGAATTCGGGGTGTCCAGAGGGTCCCAAATGCCCGGGGAACCCCAAAGTTTTGGGGGGTCCCAGGTATTGGGGGGTCCCAAAATCTGGGGGATCCCCAGAGTTCGAGGGGTCCAGAAGGTTCCCAGGAATCCGGGGGGGTCCGGTACTTTTGGGGGGGTCCCAAAACCCCGGGGGTCCCAAAATCCGGGGGGTGGGGTCCCGAAATGTGGGGGACCCCCATTGTTTGGGGGGTCCCCAGGAATCCGGGGACCCCCTCAGGGCGCTTGGGTGGGACAAACGG
>NW_024528845.1:17948-18534 GCF_017590135.1 Pyrgilauda ruficollis | reverse complement strand
TGGGGGGGTGTGTCCGTTCCCACGGGGGGGGAGGGGCGCCCAGGGCTCCGTGTCGCTGTCCCCGCCGCCGTGTCCCTGTCGCTGTGTCGCTGTCCCCTCCCTGTCCCCGCTGTCCCCTCCCCGTGTCCCAATTCCAGCCGGGGGCCGCCGAGGGGGCGCCGGGGGTCCCCGGCCAAAGGGGGGAGGGGGGATGGGAACCCCCAAATGCCGGGACCCGCCACCCCCCGGGTGGGCTCGAGGCTTCTCCAGGGGTTTGGGGGGTCCCCAGCGTCACCTGAGCCCCCCAAGCCCACCCCCCCTACCTGGGGGTCCCTCCCCTCACCTGGGGGTCCCTCCCCTCACCTGGGGGTCCGTCCCCCCACCTGGGGTCCCCTGGGGTCCCCCCTCACCTGTGCCAGCCGGGGGTCCCTGCGCTGTCCCCCGTTGTCCCCCGTGTCCATCATGGCTCAACCCGGGGGGGGTGACTCTGGAGCAGCAGAGACCCCTCCTCAAAATCCGCATCAGCCCCGGGCTGGGACCCCCCCTCCCCCCAGAACAGCTCCGGGTCCCTTTTTTGGGGGGGTTGGGGGGGAAGGTCGGGGGTGCC
>NW_024528845.1:0-17403 GCF_017590135.1 Pyrgilauda ruficollis | reverse complement strand
TGGGGGGGTGTGTCCGTTCCCACGGGGGGGGAGGGGCGCCCAGGGCTCCGTGTCGCTGTCCCCGCCGCCGTGTCCCTGTCGCTGTGTCGCTGTCCCCTCCCTGTCCCCGCTGTCCCCTCCCCGTGTCCCAATTCCAGCCGGGGGCCGCCGAGGGGGCGCCGGGGGTCCCCGGCCAAAGGGGGGAGGGGGGATGGGAACCCCCAAATGCCGGGACCCGCCACCCCCCGGGTGGGCTCGAGGCTTCTCCAGGGGTTTGGGGGGTCCCCAGCGTCACCTGAGCCCCCCAAGCCCACCCCCCCTACCTGGGGGTCCCTCCCCTCACCTGGGGGTCCCTCCCCTCACCTGGGGGTCCCTCCCCTCACCTGGGGGTCCGTCCCCCCACCTGGGGTCCCCTGGGGTCCCCCCTCACCTGTGCCAGCCGGGGGTCCCTGCGCTGTCCCCCGTTGTCCCCCGTGTCCATCATGGCTCAACCCGGGGGGGGTGACTCTGGAGCAGCAGAGACCCCTCCTCAAAATCCGCATCAGCCCCGGGCTGGGGCCCCCCTCCCCCCAGAACAGCTCCGGGTCCCTTTTTTGGGGGGGTTGGGAGGGAAGGTCGGGGGTCCCCGGGCTCCCACCCTGGGTGGGGGGGGGAGATTGTGCCCCCCTGCCCACCCTGGGGGGGTTTGGTCTCCCCTTG
Source organism: Pyrgilauda ruficollis (assembly GCF_017590135.1). NCBI lineage: Eukaryota > Metazoa > Chordata > Aves > Passeriformes > Passeridae > Pyrgilauda > Pyrgilauda ruficollis. The sequence continues at coordinate 16,725 of NW_024528845.1, read as the reverse complement.
CCCACCCTAGGGAGGTGTTTTGCGTCCCCCGCCCACCCTGGGGGGCTCTGCGCCCCCTGCCCACCCTGGGGGGCTCTGCGTCCCCTGCCCACCCTGGGGGGCTCTGTGCTCCCGGGCTCCCACCCTGGATGGGATTTTTGTGCCCCCTGCCCACCCTGTGGGGGATTTTTGTGCCCCCTGCCCACCCTCGGGTGTTTTGTGCCCCCTGCCCACCCTGGATGGGATCTTTGTGCCCCCCACCCACCCTGGGGGGGATTTTTGTGCCCCCCGCCCGCCCTGGAGTGTTTTGTGCCCCCTGCCCACCCTGGATGAGATTTTTGTGCCCCCTGCCCACCCCGGGCTGTTCCGGACCCCCCGTGTCCCTCACCTGTCCCTCACCTGTCCCTCAGTGTCGCTGCCGAGCCCGCGGGGCCGGGGCGCTGCCAGTGCCACCGCGGCCGTGTGGCACCGCCAGTGGCACCGCGAGTGGCACCGCGAGTGGCACCGCGTCCCTCCCCCGGGCTGTCCCCTCGGGGAGGGGACAGGGCCAGCCCATCCCCCCCTCCCCCCGGGCTCCGTTCGGCTCCAGCGGCTCCGGTGTCGCTGCCGCCCTCGCCCGAGGGGACGCGGGTTTCGGGGCACCGCCCCGGGGCACCCCGCAATCCGGGTGGCACCCCTGCCCGAGGGGACACAGGTGACACGGGCACCCCGGAATTTGGGTGGCACCCCTGTCCCCGCCCGGGGACAGAGCAGAATTCGGTGGCAGCTCCACCCCAGGGGACACAGGTGACACAGGGCACCCCAAAATTCTGGTGTCATCCCTGCCTGAGGGGACACAGGTATCCCAGGACACCCCCAAATTTGGGTGTCACCCCCTTCCAAGGGGATACAGGTGACACAGGGCACCCCGGAATTTGGGTGGCACCCCTGTCCTTGCCCGGGGGACAGAGCAGAATTCGGGTGTCACCCCCACCCGAGGGGACACAGGTGTCCCAGGACACCCCGGAATTTGGGTGTCACCTCTGTCCTCGCCCAGGGGACGCAGGTGTCCTGGGGCACAGTGGAATTTGGGTGTCACTCCTGCCTGAGGGGACACAGGTGTCCCAGGGTACAGCAGAGTTCAGGTGTCACCCCCACCCGAGGGGACACAGGTGTCCCAGGACACCCTGGAATTTGGGAGCCACCCAAGGGAGGAATGTTGGGGTGGTGGGAACCGCAGGGATGTCACCTGTGATGTCACCTGTGATGTCACCTGTGAGGTCACAGTGCCAGCTGCGATGGGGGCAGGGCATGGCACCAGCAGTGACATCATGCTGGTGGGTGTGACATCACGGTGGTGGGTGTGATGTCACAGTGCTGGGTGTGACGTCACGGCGGGGAAGGCTGTTGGTGATGTCACAGGAGTCAGTGACCCCTGGTGTGGGCTGGGGTTGGGTGGGACAGAGGGGACAGCAGGGGGTCATGGGGTCATACGAGGGGTCATCGCTGGGGTCACCTGTACGGTGGGGTCAGCCTGGAGAGACACAGTGACACCGGTCACCATGGGTCACCACGGGTCACCACGAGTCACCATAGGTCACCATGGGTCACCATGGAGAGACACAGAGTGACACCGGTCACCACGGGTCACCATGGGTCACCATGGAGAGACACAGTGACACCGGTCACCACGGGTCACCACAGGTCACCACAGGTCACCACGGGTGACCATGGGTCACCATGGGTCACCATGGGTCACCATGGAGAGACACAGAGTGACACCGGTCACCATGGGTCAATACAGGTCACCATGGGTCACCACAGGTCACCATGGAGAGACACAGAGCGACACCGGTCACCACGGGTCACCACAGGTCACCACAGGTCACCACGGGTGACCATGGGTCACCATGGGTCACCATGGGTCACCATGGAGAGACACAGAGTGACACCGGTCACCACGGGTCACCATGGGTCACCATGGAGAGACACAGAGTGACACTGCTTACCATGGGTCACCACGGGTCACCACTGGTCACCATGAAGAGACACAGAGTGATACCAGTCACCACAGGTCAGCACAGGTCACCATAGGTCACCATGGGTCACCGTGGGTCACCATGAGTCATCATGGATCAGTGTGGGTCAGCATGGGTCAAGGTGGGTCACCATGGGTCAGCCTGGATCGATGTGGATCAACAGATGGATCAATGTGGGTCAGCAGGGATCAGTGGTCAAGAAGAGTCAGCGTGGGTCACCATGGATGGACAGGAGTCAACCAGTCAGCATGGGTCACCTTGGATGGACATGGGTCATCATGGACCAAGAGGAGTCAGTGTGGGTCAACATGGATTGACAGGTGTCAACAAATCAATGTGGGTCAACAGGGATGGATACTGATCAAAACTGGTCAAGGAGTCAATGTGGGGTCAACATGGATCACCATGGATCAACAGGAGTCAACGAGTCAACATGGGTCACCGTGGATGGACACGGACCATCATGGGCCAGGAGGAATCAACATGGATCACCATGGATTGACAGGAGTCAACGAGTCAACGTGGGTCACCATGGATGACCGTGGTGACCGTCATGGGCCAGGAGGAATCAACATGGATCACCATGGATCAACAGGAGTCAACGAGTCAACATGGGTCAATACAGGGTGGCGTGGATCGGCACAGGTGGACAAGGCTCAGCCAAAATGGGGCGGAACAGAGTGACAGGGCCAATGTGGGTCAACATGGACTGACGGGGATCAACGAGTCAACATGGGCCAACATGGACCGACAGGGGTTAACGAGTTAACGTGGACCAACAGGGATGGAGCCGGACCAAGAGGAGTCAGCGTGGGTCAGCATGGATCAACAGGGTCAACGAGTCAGTGCGGATCAACATGGATGGAGATGGGCCAAGAGGAGTCAACATGGGTCACCATGGATGGACACTAATCGAAATGGGCCAAGAGGAGTCAACGTGGGTCACCGTAGATCAACAGAGTCAATGAGTCAACGTAGGTCAACATGGGCGGCGATGGGCCAAGAGGAGTCAACATGGATCACCATGGATTGACAGGAGTCTACAGGAATCTACATGGGTCAGCATGTGTGGACGTGAACCATCATGCACCAAGAGGAGTCAACGTGGGCCGATATGGATCAGCAGGAGTCCATGAATCAATGTGGATCCACATGGATGGACATGGGCCATCATGGACCAAGAGGAGTCAATATGGGCCAACATGGATCATCATGGACCACAAGGAATCAACATGGATCACCATGGTCAACGTGGGCCACCATGGATGGACGTGGGCCATCATGGGCCAAGAGGAATCAACATGGATAGCCATGGACCGACAGGAGTCAATGAGTCAACGTGGATCAACATGGATGGACATGGAGCAGCATGGGCCAAGAGGAGTCAACATGGATCACCATGGATTGACAGGAGTCAACGAGTCAACGTGGGTCACCATGGATGACCGTGGTGACCGTCATGGGCCAGGAGGAATCAACATGGATCACCATGGATCAACAGGAGTCAACGAGTCAACATGGGTCAATACAGGGTGGCGTGGATCGGCACAGGTGGACAAGGGTCAGCCAAAATGGGGCGGAGCAGAGTGACAGGTCCAACGTGGGTCAACATGGACTGACGGGGGTCAACGAGTCAACATGGGCCAACATGGACCGACAGGGGTTAACGAGTTAACGTGGACCAACATGGATGGAGCCGGACCAAGAGGAGTCAGCGTGGGTCAGCATGGATCAACAGGGTCAACGAGTCAGTGTGGATCAACATGGATGGAGATGGGCCAAGAGGAGTCAATGTGGGTCACCATGGATGGACACTGATCGAAATGGGCCAAGAGGAGTCAACGTGGGTCACTGTAGATCAACAGAGTCAATGAGTCAACGTAGGTCAACATGGGCGGCGATGGGCCAAGAGGAGTCAACATGGATCACCATGGATTGACAGGAGTCTACAGGAATCTACATGGGTCAGCATGTGTGGACGTGAACCATCATGCACCAAGAGGAGTCAACGTGGGCCGATATGGATCAGCAGGAGTCCATGAATCAATGTGGATCCACATGGATGGACATGGGCCATCATGGACCAAGAGGAGTCAATATGGGCCAACATGGATCATCATGGACCACAAGGAATCAGCATGGATCACCATGGTCAACGTGGGCCACCATGGATGGACGTGGGCCATCATGGGCCAAGAGGAGTCAACATGGATCACCATGGATTGACAGGAGTCAACGAGTCAACATGGATCAACACGAATGGATATGGAACATCATGGGCCAAGAGGAGTCAACGTGGGTCAACATGGATGGACATGGAACATCATGGGCCAAGAGGAGTCAACGTGGGTCAACATGGATGGACATGGAACATCATGGGCCAAGAGGAGTCAACGTGGGTCAACATGGATGGACATGGAACATCATGGGCCAAGAGGAGTCAACGTGGATAGCTATGGACCGACAGGGGTCAATGAGTCAACATGGGTCACCATGGATGGAGATGGGCCAAGAGGAGTCAACATGGATCACAATGGATCTACAGGAGTCTACAGTAATCAACATGAGTCCACATGAATGGACATGGACCATCATGGGCCAAGAGGAGTCCACGTGGGCCAACATGGATCAAGATGGACCACAAGGAGTCAACATGGATCACCATGGATCAACAGGAGTCCATGAGTCAAGGTGGGTCCACATGGATGGACTTGGGCCATCATGGGTCCACATGGATGGACATGGGCCATCATGGGCCAAGAGGAGTCAACGTGGATAGCCATGGGTTGACAGGGGTCAATGAGTCAATGTGGGACATCATGGATGGAGATGGGCCAAGAGCAGTCAACGTGGATCACCATGGATCAACAGGAGTCAATGAATCAATGTGGATCAACATGGATGGACACGGACCATCATGGGCCAAGAGGAGTCAATGTGGGCCAACATGGATCAAGATGGACCACAAGGAGTCAACATGGATCACCATGGATCAACAGGAGTCCATGAGTCAAGGTGGGTCCACATGGATGGACTTGGGCCATCATGGGCCTACATGGATGGACATGGGCCATCATGGGCCAACATGGATCGACAGGGTCAACGAGTCAACATGGGTCAACATGGGTGGACACGGATCAAGACGGACCGGGAGGAATCAACGTAGGTCAACATGGATGGACATGGGCCATCATGGATCAAGAGGAGTCTACGTGGGCCAACACGGATCAAGATGGACCACAAGGAATCAACATGGATCACCATGGATTGACAGGAGTCCATGAATCAACGTGGATCAACATGGATGGACATGGAGCACCATGGGCCAAGACGAGTCAAGGTGGGTCACCACGGAGTGACAGGAATCTACAGTAACCAACGTGAGTCCCCATGGATGGACACAGACCATCATGGGCCAAGAGGAGTCCACATGGGCCAACACGGATCAAGATGGACCACAAGGAATCAACATGGATCACCATGGATCAACAGGGTCAACGAGTCAACGTGGGTCACCATGGATGGAGATGGGTGGAGATGGGCCAAGAGGAATCAATGTGGATCGCCATGGGTCGACAGGAGTCGGTGAATCAATGTGGGCCAACATGGCGGAGATGGATCAAGATGGACCAGGAGGAACGAAGGTGGGTCACCGTGGATGGGGATGGACCAAGAGGAGTCCAGGTGGGTCACCGTGGATGGACGCAGACCACCATGGGGTCCCTATGAGGGTGTGTAGGGGGCTCAGCTCTGTGGGGGTCCCCGTGAGGATCCCTGCGGGGTCTGGGTCTGTGGGGACTTTGGGGTCCCTGTAGGGATACTGGGGACATTGGGGTCCCTGTGGGAGGGCCCGTGGGGACCTTTGGAGGCACTGGGGACATTGGGGTCCCCATGGGGATCTCTGTGTGGTCTGTGGGGACATTGGGGGATCCCTTTGGGGACATTGGGATCCTTATGGGGATCCCTGTAGGTCTTTGGGGACATTGGGGTCTGTGGGGGCATTGGGGACGTTGGGGTCCCCGTGATGATCCCTGTGGGGACATTGGGGTTGCTATGGGATACCTGTGGGGTCTGTGGGGACATTGGGGGGGTCCCTCTGGGGACATTGGGGACATCGGGGTCCCCAAGGGGATCCGTAAGGAGCCGCGACCCTGCAGCACCCCCGGCCCGCCAGGGAGCGCCCCTCGCTGCGCGGCCGCTCCCGCGTCTCTATGGCGGCAGAGGGGCGCTCTGGGCTCCTCTCTATGCTCCGCTTCCGGTCCGGTCCGGCGGAAGTGACGTCAGAAAGCGGCGGCGGCGGGAGCCGGAGCGATCCCCTGTCCCCATTGCTGTCCCTGCTGTCCCCCTGTCCCCCTGTCCCCCGCTGTCCCCGCCGCCATGCCGGAGGCCGTGCACTACATCCACCTGCACAACTTCAGCCGCTCGCTGCTGGAGACGCTCAACGGGCAGCGCGTGGCCGGCCACTTCTGCGACGTCACCGTGCGCATCCGCGAGGCCTCGCTGCGCGCCCACCGCTGCGTGCTGGCCGCCGGCAGCCCCTTCTTCCACGACAAGCTGCTGCTGGGCCACTCGGCCATCGAGGTGCCGCCCGTGGTGCCCTCGGCCGCCGTGCGCCAGCTGGTCGAGTTCCTCTACAGCGGCAGCCTGGTGGTGGCCCAGTCCGAGGCGCTGCACATCCTCACGGCCGCCTCCGTGCTGCAGATCAAGACGGTCATCGACGAGTGCACGCAGATCATCTCGCGGGCCCGCGGCCCCGCCGCGCCGCCCGCCGAGCCCGCCGCCGGCCACAGCCGCAAGCAGCGCCAGCCGCTGCGCCTGGCGCCCGCGCAGCTCAAGGAGGAGCGCCCCGACCTGCGCGAGGAGCTGGAGGAGGAGGAGGGTGAGGATGAGGAAGGAGAGGACGAAGGGGGCTCCCAGGAAGGCGTCGTCGCCCCGCCGCCCTTCCCCGGCCCCGAGGCGCCGTTTTTGGGCGGCCCCGAGGCGTTCCCCGAGGCGCTGCTGGCGCCCTGGGACGGCCGCGAGGCGCCGGCCGGGGACGGCTTCGGCTTCGGGGCGCCCCCGGCCCTGCCCTACGAGGGGGGGCTGGAGGGGGGCGCCGTCCCCGTCCCCGCGGCCCCCCCGGCGCCCCCCGGCGTGCCCCAGCGCGGGGCACAGCCCCCCCCGTACCAGTGCGGGCACTGCCAGAAGAGCTTCAGCTCCCGCAAGAACTACACCAAGCACATGTTCATCCACTCAGGTGAGCGGGCACGGGGAGGGGCTCTGGGACACACCTGGGGGGCCTGGGGATACATCTGGGGGTGATGGGACACACCTGGGGGTGCTGGGACACACCTGGGGGGCCTGGGGATACATCTGGGGGTGATGGGACACACCTGGGGGCCCTGGGACACACCTGGGGGCTCTGGGACACACCTGGGGGGCCTGGGACACACCTGGGGGCTCTGGGACACACCTGCATCCCATGGTGACACATGGGTCTCACGGTGACCCTCAGGGTGCCCTGTGTCCATCCGTGCTGGCCTGGGTCAGTCCCTTGTTGTCCTGCCACCTGAGCCCATCGACCACGTTGGCCTGTGCTGGCCCACATAGACCAGTGCTAGCCAGTGCTGGCCCACATTGACCTGTGCTGACCCACATTGACCCATCTTGGTTTGCTGACCCATGTTGACCCTCCCCAACACGTGTTGTTCCCTTTTGACCCATGCTGATCCATTGACTCGTATCGCTCTACGTTGACCCGCGTTGACCCTGGCCAACTGATGCTGGTCCATGTTGACCTACGGTGATCCATGGTGACTGCCCACATGGACCAGCGCTGGCCAGTGCTGGCCCACGTTGGCCTGCAATGACCCACATTGACCTGTGCTGGCCCACATTGACCCATCTTGGTTTGTTGACCCATGTTGACCCTCCCCAACACGTGTTGTTCCCTTTTGACCCATGCTGATCCATTGACTCGTATCGCTCTACGTTGACCCGCGTTGACCCTGGCCAACTGATGCTGGTCCATGTTGACCTACGGTGATCCGTGGTGACCGTGGCAACCATGGTGACCGTGGATCAATCCGTGGTGACTTGTATTGGTCCATCCATGTGGACACACGTGGGTCCATGTTGATCTGTATCAGTCCACGTTGACCCATCTTGACTCGGTTGGCCTGCCTTGACTTGGGTTCATCCTTGTTGACCCATGTTGTCCTGTTCTGGCCCATATTGATCTCTATTGATCCATGTTGGCCAGTATTGATCCATGGTGACCCATCTTGATCAATGTTAGACCATATTGATCCCTGTTGACCTGTGCTGGTCCATCTTGGCACACGTTGACCCATGTTGGCCTACGTTGACCTATGTTGACCCGTGTTGATCCACACTGACCCTCGTTGACCTGTTCCAATCCATGCTGACCCCTGGTGACACACATGGACCTGTACTGATCCATGCTTACCCATGTTGAATTGTGTTGGTTCACATTGACCCACATTGATCCATTTTGGCCCATGTTGACACATGTTGACCCATTTTGGTCCATGTTGACCCATGTTGACCTGTGTTGACCCACATTGACCTAATTTGGCTCACGTTGACCCACATTGATCCATTTTGGCTCATGTTGACCTGTAATGATCCATGTTTAGCCATGTTGATCCATTTTGTCCCATGTTGGCTCATGTTGACCTGTATTGATCCATGTTGATTCACATTGATGCATTTTGGCCCATGTTGACCCACATTGATCCATTTTTGCTCATGCTGACCTGTAATGATCCATGTTTAGCCATGTTGACCTATTTAGCCCCTGTTGACCCACATTGACCCGTTTTGGCCCATGTTGACCTGTATTGATCTGTGTTGACCCATGTTGAGCCATGCTGACCCACACTGATCCATTTTGGCTCATGTTCACCTGTACTGATGCGTGTTGACCCATTTTGGCCCATGTTGACCCACATTGATCCTTTTTGGCCCATGTTCACCTGTATTGATCCATATTGACCCACATTGATCTGTTTTGATCCGTGTTGACCCCTTTTGACCCACACTGACCCTCATCAATCCACACTGACCTGCATCGATGTATGTTGACCTCTATTGATCCATCTTGACCCGTATTGACCCACATTGATCCCTATTGACCGACATTGACCCCCATGGACCTGGATCAATCCACACTGATCAGTACTGACCCCTGCTGACCAGTACTGACCCACACTGACCTTTACTGACCCATGCTGACCTGTACTGACCCCCGATGACCCCGATGACCAGTACTGACCCACTCTGACCTGTAGTGACCCCTGATGACCCACACTGACCAGTACCAACCCACACTGACCCACACTGACCAGTACCAACCCACACTGACCCACACTGACCAGTACTAACCCATGCTGACCCACAATGACCAGACCCACCCCACACTGACCAGTACCAACCCCCACTGACCCATACTGACCCGTACCAGCCCACACTGACTGGTACCAGCCCACGCTGACCCACCGTGACTCCAGTTCCCCCCGTTTCCATCTCCGCAGGCGAGAAGCCCCACCAGTGCTCCATCTGCTGGCGCTCCTTCTCCCTGCGGGACTACCTGCTCAAGCACATGGTGACCCACACGGGCGTGCGCGCCTTCCAGTGCGGCGTCTGCTGCAAGCGCTTCACCCAGAAGAGCTCCCTCAACGTGCACATGCGCACGCACCGCCCCGAGCGCTTCCAGTGCCGCCTCTGCACCAAGGGCTTCTCCCACCGCACCCTCCTGGAGCGCCACGCCGCCACCTCCCACCCCGTGCCACCGCCGGGACCGCCACCGGCGCCGGCACCGGGGCCACAGCCCGGGTTGCCGCTGGGGCCGCCGCCGGGGCCACCGCTGGGGCCACCGCTGGGACCACCACCAGGGCCACCACCTGGGCTGCCGCTGGGGCCACCGCCAGGGCCACCGCCGGGGCCGCCACCTGGGCTGCCACCTGGGCTGCCACCGGGGCCACCGCTGGGACCACCGCCGGGGCCACCACCTGGGCTGCCACCAGGGCCACCGCCCGGGCTGCCGCTGGGGCCACCGCCGGGACCGCCACCGGAGCCTGGACTGGGCACGTGGCCGGGGCCGGACGTGGCGGGCGCCGGCCCCGCTCACACGGCCTGAGGGAGGGTCCCTGCCCCTGGAAGGGCCTTGAGGGTGGGCCCGGGGGCTCCTCAGTGCCCGCGGGTGCGGTGGAGCAGCCGGGGTGAAGCCCGGAGGAAGCGGCGGGGATGTTCTCCGTGGGATTCGGGAGGCTGTGGGGACGTTCCCGGTGACAGCAGGAGGGGAGCAGGGCGCCCCGATGGGAACGTGGGGAACGGCCGGGGCTCCGAGCAGCAGCGGGAGCACGGGGCAAATCCTGCCGGGAGCCGTGCCCAGGCGCCCGGAGGAGGCCGGCGGTGGCCAACGCCGGGAAAAACGGAGCCCGGGAACCCTGGTGGCCCTGGGGGAGGGTGATGATGTCATTGACCTGATGGGACCCATGGAATGTTCTGGAACTGAACGGGACACAGGGATTGGACGAATGGACCACGCCGTGAGTGGCCATGGAGATGCTCAGAGGGCTGGACCATGAGGGTGATGACATCATTGACCTGATGGCACCCCCGGAATGTTCTGGAAATGATCTGGGGACAGGGGTTGGATGGATGGACAGTGAGGGTGATGACGTCATTGACCTGATGGCACCCCCATTGACCCGATGGCACCCCTGGAATGTTCCGGAAATGATCTGGGGACAGGGATTGGATGGATGGACAGTGAGGGTGATGACGTCATTGACCCGATGGCACCCCTGGAATGTTCCGGAAATGATCTGGGGACAGGGATTGGATGGATGGACAGTGAGGGTGATGACGTCATTGACCTGATGGCACCCCCGGAATGTTCTGGCAATGATCTGGGGACAGGGCTTGGATGGATGGACCGTGAGGGTGATGACACCATTGACCTGATAGGACCCCCAGAACGTTCTGGAACTGCTCTGGGCACAGGGGTTGGATGGATGGACCGTGAGTGGCCGTGGAGATGCTCGGAGGGCTGGACCGTGAGAGTGATGACATCATTGACCTGATGGCACCCCCAGGATGTTCTGGAACTGAGCTGGGCACAGGGATTGGACAGATGGACAGTGAGGGTGATGACGTCATTGACCTGATCGCACCCCCGGAATGTTCTGGCAATGATCTGGGGACAGGGCTTGGATGGATGGACCGTGAGGGTGATGACACCATTGACCTGATAGGACCCCCAGAACGTTCTGGAACTGCTCTGGGCACAGGGGTTGGATGGATGGACCGTGAGTGGCCGTGGAGATGCTCGGAGGGCTGGACCGTGAGAGTGATGACATCATTGACCTGATGGCACCCCCAGAACATTCTGGAACTGAGCTGGGCACAGGGATTGGACAGATAGACCGTGAGGGTGATGACGTCATTGACCTGATGGCACCCCCGGAATGTTCTGGCAATGATCTGGGGACAGGGCTTGGATGGATGGACCGTGAGGGTGATGATGTCATTGACCTGATAGGACCCCCAGAACATTCTGGAACTGCTCTGGGCACAGGGATTGGATGGATGGACGATGAGGGTGATGACATCATTGACCTGATGGCACCCCCGGAATGTTCTGGAACTGCTCTGCACACAGGGATTGGATGGATGGACCATGAGAGTGATGACATCATTGATCTGATGGCACCCCCGGAATGTTCTGGAACTGCTCTGAACACAGGGGTTGGATGGATGGACCATGAGGGTGATGATGTCATTGACCTGATGGCACCCCCGGAATGTTCTGGCAATGATCTGGGGACAGGGCTTGGATGGATGGACCGTGGAGATGCTCGGAGGGCCGGACAGAGTTGAGGTGTCCCACCTGGAGAAGGACCCAGGGACACCAAGGGGTGACCCAGGAGCTGCGGAGGGACGTGGGACGAGGCCCTGGAGCGCCAGGCCACGAGGAGCAGTGGGAAAAGGGACAGGAAGGTGGCTTTTGGGGAGAAATCCCTGGGTTTCGGGGCGTTCCGGAGCAGCTGGCTCGGGGAAGGTCCCTCCCCAACCGTTCGAGGCTCTGTGACCCCCCGGGCGGGGATGTCCCCTGCAGGGACACCACAGGGTCCCTCCTGTCCCCCAGACGGTGGCAAAGAACCCGGGGGGTTCAGGGACCCTTGCGGTGCCGTTTTTGCCGTTTTTTACACTAAAACCGATGTCACCTGAGGTGTGTCCCCTGTGCTGTGTCACCTGAGGTGTCACCTGAGGTGTGTCCCCTGTGCTGTGTCCCCTGTGCTGTGTCACCTGTGCTGTGTCCCTGTGATGTCACCTGGTGTGTCCCTGTGGTGTCCCTCTGGTGTCACCCGTGCTGTGTCCCCAAGGCCACCATGCCGTGGTGGCAGCAGCCACAGGCCACGTGCTGTGTCCATCACAAACCCCCCCGAGATCCACACGGGGACACCCGGGGCCACCAGGACACAGCCAGGGGACACTGGGGACAGGGGGGACAGGGGGGACACCGGGGGGACACTGGGGACAGGGGGGACACTGGGGACAGGGGGGACACCGGGGACAGGGGGGACACTGTCCCGCGGCCACCAGCCTCAGCCGTTGGTGCCAGTGCTGCCCAGGGCCCTCCCAGTAACCACCAGTAACTCCCAGTGATCCCAGTAACTCCCAGTGATCAATGATCTGGGGACAGGGCTTGGATGGATGGACCGTGGAGATGCTCGGAGGGCCGGACAGAGTTGAGGTGTCCCACCTGGAGAAGGACCCAGGGACACCAAGGGGTGACCCAGGAGCTGCGGAGGGACGTGGGACGAGGCCCTGGAGCGCCAGGCCACGAGGAGCAGTGGGAAAGGGGACAAGAAGGTGGCTTTTGGGGAGAAATCCCTGGGTTTCGGGGCGTTCCGGAGCAGCTGGCTCGGGGAAGGTCCCTCCCCAACCGTTCGAGGCTCTGTGACCCCCCGGGCGGGGATGTCCCCTGCAGGGACACCACAGGGTCCCTCCTGTCCCCCAGACGGTGACAAAGAACCCGGGGGGTTCAGGGACCCTTGCGGTGCCGTTTTTGCCGTTTTTTACACTAAAACCGATGTCACCTGAGGTGTGTCCCCTGTGCTGTGTCACCTGAGGTGTGTCCCTGTAATGTCACCTGGTGTGTCCCTGTGCTGTCCCTCTGGTGTCCTTCTGCTGTCCCTGTGGTGTCACCCGTGCTGTGTCCCTGTAATGTCACCTGGTGTGTCCCTGGTGTGTCCCTGTGGTGTCACTCGTGCTGTGTCCCCAGGGCCACCACGCCGTGGTGGCAGCAGCCACAGGCCACGTGCTGTGTCCATCACAAACCCCCCCGAGATCCACACGGGGACACCAGGGCCACCAGGACACAGCCAGTAATCCCAGTAACTCCCAGTGATCCCAGTAACTCCCAGTGATCCCAGTAACTCCCAGTGATCCCAGTAATTCCCAGTGACCCCCGTAACCCCCCCATGCTCCCAGTGACCCCAGTGACCCCAGTAACTCCCAGTGACCCCAGTAATCCTCCATGCTCCCGTTAACCCCCAGTGACCCCAGTAACTCCCAGTAACCCCAGTAATTCCCAGTGATCCCAGTAATCCCCCGTGCTCCCGTTAACCCCCAGTGATCCCAGTAACTCCCAGTAACCCCAGTCCCGCCCCGTGTGGCCAGTGGTGCTTTGGGGGTTACTGGGAGCACTGGGTGTTACTGGGAGTAACTGGGATCACTGGAGCTTGCTGGGGTTACTTGGGAGGTACTGGGATTTACTGGGATCACTGGGGGTTACTGGGAACACTGAGAACCTCTGGGAGCACTGGGGTTACTGGGAGCACTGGGGAGGCGCTGGGGGTTACTGGGATCACTGGGAGTTACTGGGAGCACTGGGGGTTACTGGGATCACTGGGAGTTGCTGGGAGCACTGGTGGTCACTGGTGTTTTTGGGATTTACTGGGAATGCTGGGGGTTACTGGGAGCACTGGGGAGGGAGGCACAGGGGGTTCCTGGGGGTTACTGTGAGCTCAGGGTGCACTGGGGAGGCACTGGGGGTTACTGGGAGCACTGGGGTTACTGGGAGCACTGGGTTGTGCAGGACTCTCAGGGTCACTGGGCTTTACTGGGAGCACTGGGGTTACTGGGTTGCTCCAGGGGCTCCATGGGGAAGGGACACCCCTGTCACCACCCAGGGGACCCCACTGTGGCACTGTCCCTCCCTGGGGACACTGACCCTGCTGTGGCACTGTCCCCTCCCTGGGGACACCACTGTCCCCTCTCCCTCCCTGGGGACACTGACCCTGCTGTGGCACTGTCCCTCCCTGGGGACACTGTGACCCTGCTGTGGCACTGTCCCCTCCCTGGGGACACCACTGTCCCCTCTCCTTCCCTGGGGACACTGACCCTGCTGTGGCACTGTCCCCTCCCTGGGGACACCACTGTCCCCTCTCCCTCCCTGGGGACACTGTGACCCTCTGTGGCGCTGTCCGCTCCCTGAGGACACTGTGACCCTGCTGTGGCACTGTCCCCTCCCTGGGGACACCACTGTCCCCTCTCTGGGGGGCTCTGGTGGCTCCAGGACCTCCCTGAGGTGGCCTCAGTGGCCGTGGTGGCCCTGGGGCTCCTTCAGGGGGTGCCCAGCCCCCACCCCGCTGACGAGCCAGCCTTTGGTGACAGTGGAGGTGACAAGGAGGTGACAAGGAGGGCGTGGGGTGACTCTGTCCCCTCTCTGTCCCCCCAGTGTTCGAGTGCCCCGTGTGCCACCAGCAGTGTCCCCTGGGTGACATCATGGAGAACCTCTTCCTGCAGGCCAGCACGGCCGCCACGGCCACCAGCGGGCAGGTACCGCCTCGTCAGCGCTAATTACCGCTAATTAGCACCGACTGGGGCTGAGGGACGTCCCCCCCCAGCGTGTCCCTTGTCCCCAGAGCTGCACCAGCTGCGAGGACAACGCGGCGGCCACCAGCTTCTGCCTGGAGTGCGCCGAGCCGCTGTGTGACACCTGCGTGGAGGCACACCTGAGGGTCAGGTACACCCGGGAGCACAGCGTGCAGCCCCTGGGTGAGTGCTGGCACTGTCACCTGTGTCACCCCCTGTCACCTGTGTCACCCCTGTCACCCCTGTCCCTGTCCCCGTGGCTGTGTGACACCTGCGTGGAGGCACACCTGAGGGTCAGGTACACCCGGGAGCACAGCGTGCAGCCCCTGGGTGAGTGCTGGCACTGTCACCTGTGTCACCCCCTGTCACCCCCTGTCACCTCCCTGGGTGAGTGCTGTCACTGTGTCACCTGTGTTGCCTGTGTCACCTCCTTGTCACCCCTGTCACCCCCTGTCCGTGCCCGTTACCAGGTGCTGACCCTGTCAGCAGATCCACCACCCCATTCCCAGTTTCCCATTCTCCCATTCCCATTTCCCCAACCCCGTGTTCCAGTTCCCATTTCCATTTTCCCACTTTCCCATATTCCCATTGCCCTTACCATCCCCATGTTCCCATTGCCATTCCCCCATTCCCATTCCAATTCCCATTCTCCCATCCCCATCCCCATCCCCATCCCCATGTTCCCATTCACATTCCCCAATCCCCATTCCCATTCCCAATTCCCATTCTCCCATTCCCCCATTCCCATGTTCCCAACCCCATTCTCCCATTCCCATTCCCCCCTCCCCATTCTCCCATTCCCCATTCCCATTCCCCATTCCCCATGTTCCCATTCCCCCATCCCCATTTCCATTCCCTGATCTCCATTCCCATTCCCCCCTCCCCATTCCCCCATTCCCATTCCCCCATCCCCATTCCTATCCCCATCCCCATTCCCCATGTTCCCATTCCCCCATCCCCATTTCCATTCCCTGATCTCCATTCCCATTCCCCCCTCCCCATTCCCCCATTCCCATTCCCCCATCCCCATTCCTATCCCCATCCCCATTCCCCATGTTCCCATTCCCCCATCCCCATTTCCATTCCCTGATCTCCATTCCCATTCCCCCCTCCCCATTCCCCCATTCCCATTCCCCCATCCCCATTCCTATCCCCATCCCCATTCCCCATGTTCCCATTCCCCCATCCCCATTTCCATTCCCTGATCTCCATTCCCATTCCCCCCTCCCCATTCCCATCCCCATTCCCCCATCCCCATTCCCAGTTTCCCAATTCCCCCATTCCCAATTCCCCCGTTCCCTCTCTCCTCAGGCTCTCCCGCCGTGCCCGGTGCCGGTGCCGGTCCGGGGCCGTGCCCGGCGCACCCGCCGCAGCCGCTGTCGCTGTTCTGCAGCGCCTGTGACGCCCTCACGTGCCGCGAGTGTCACCTGGGCCCGCACCGCCAGCACCCGTGAGTGCCCCCTGCGCTCATCAGCGCTAATTAGCGCGGGGCCCGCGTCATTAGTGCTAATTAGCGCCAGGGCAATCAGCCACCGCGCAGGATAGCCGAACGAACGGGTTTAGTGCCAGGGCAGCTGCGCAGCAGGGCCGCCCGTGGAGGTGGCTGTAGTTAATTAATGAGGCTGATTAATTACCGGGAAACACCTAGAGTCGGCCTGCTGGTTAATTACTCCTGTTGATTAACTGCTGGTTTTGTTAATGGTTTTATGACTGAGTTTATTACTCAGTTTATTACTGGGTTTATTATTGAGTTTATTACTGGTTATTACTGATTTTATTACTGATTCTATTATTGATTTAATCACTGATTTCCTTACTGATTTTACTACTAATTCTATTA
>NW_024528844.1:0-815 GCF_017590135.1 Pyrgilauda ruficollis | reverse complement strand
TTTGAGCTGAATTTGGGGGATTTTGGGCGGGATTTTTGTGCGGGATTTTTGGGGGATTTTTGAGGGATTTTTTTGGGAATTTTGGCGGATTTTTGGGCTGGATTTTGGGGTGATTTTCGGGTTTTTGGTCGCCGTCGCCGTCCTGGCCGGGTCCTCAGATGCTCCCTGTGAAGGGAAAGTGACAAAAAATGGGGGAAAAAAGGGGGAAAAAGGGAAAGAGGAGGGGCCGGAGGTGACGTCGAGGGTCCCTCACCTGCGCAGGTGTCACCGGGGAGGGGCGTGTAACCTGGGGGGAAAATGGGGCAAAAACGGGCAAAATGAGTAAAAATAGAGAAAAAAGGGACAAAAATGCAAGAGAAAGGGGGGAAGGGGGAAAAAATGAGAAAAAAGGGAAAAGAAAGGAAAAAAAGGGATGAAAATGGGGGGAGGATAAAAAATTGGTAAAAAATGAGAAAAAAGGGACAAAAAATGAGAAAAAAGGGAAAAGAAAGGAAAAAAAGGGATAAAAATGGGGGGAAGAATAAAAAATTGATAAAAATGAGAAAAAAGGGACAAAAAATGAGAAAAAAGGGAAAAGAAAGGAAAAAAAAAGGGATGAAAATGGGGGGAAGGGTTAAAAAAAGGATAAAAATGAGAAAAAAGGGACAAAAAATGAGAAAAAAAGGGAGAAGAAAGGAAAAAAAGGGATAAAAATGGGGGGAAGGGATAAAAAATGAGAAAAAAGGGACAAAAATTGACAAAAAAGGGACAAAAAAACCCAGCAAAAATGGAGAGAAAGTGAAAAAAATGAGAAAAAAAGGAGAAAAAGTGACAAA
>NW_024528843.1:0-828 GCF_017590135.1 Pyrgilauda ruficollis | reverse complement strand
ATCCATGGGATTTAGGATTTTTTTGGGGAATCCCTCCCCATCCCACCCCGAGACTGAGAATTCCCGGTGGGAATTCCTGGCGGGAATCCGGGCAGGCTGGAGCCGGCCGGGATCGGGATCTGCTCCCCGGGAATGAGGGACGGGATGAGGGAACGGCCTCCAGCTGTGCCAGGCGAGCTTTGTGGGAACAATTCCTGTCCGGAAAGGGTTCAAATCCCCATTCCTGGGGGGATTCCAAATCCCTGTGGATCTGGGGGGGCCTGGATCAGGGGTGGGCTCCGGGGGCTTTTCCAGCCCCAAGAATTCCAGGATTCCCGGAGGTTCCTTTCCCTCTCCCTCCGGTGCTGGACGCTCCTCCCCACGGAGCCGGGTCCGGCTCGGCTCCACCGCGACATTCCCGGGATTTTTTTGGGAAGGGCGGGGCCTGCGGATCCCATGGAGCTCTGCCTCAGTTTCCCCATTCCCAACTTCCTGCAGCTGGGAAGGGAAAGGGGGGAAAATGGGAAAAAGGGAAAAGGAGAATTGGGGGGAAAGGGGGAAAAAGGGAAAGAACAAAAAGGGAAAAGGGGGAAAAGGGGAAAAGGGCAAAAAGAGGAAAAGGGGAAAAGGGGAAAAAGGGGGAAGGGGGGAAAAGAGAAAAAGGGAAAAAAGGGAAAAGGGGAGAAAGGGGAAAAGGAGGAAACGGGGGAAGGGGAGAAAAGGGGAAAAAGGGGGAAGTGTGGAAAAGGGGAAAAAGATGGAAAAGGGAAAGGGAGGGAAATGGGAAAAAGAGGAAGGGGGGAAAAGGGAGAAAAAGGGAGGAAAAAAGGGGGGAAAGGAAAGGAAAGG
>NW_024528842.1:0-828 GCF_017590135.1 Pyrgilauda ruficollis | reverse complement strand
GGGAAGCCTTTGGGGAAGACAAAGCAGGATCTGCAGCTGAGAGCAAGGCAGGCAGGGCAGTCCTTGCCAGCAGGGAGGGCAGTGCCACAGTCCCAAAGCAGCAGCAGAGCAGCTCCAGTGAGGGTGGCCAGTTGGCAAATGTGTGGGAATGAGGAAAGTCCACGATGAAGGGCAGAAAGCCAAGGCAGGGGCAGGACCCAGGGGCAGCCCAGTGATCACTCAGGGGGTCTGGAGTGATGGAACAGGGCTGAGCTGGAGCCACAAAGTCAGAGCAGGGGCAGTGCAGGTGAGGGAGTGAGGACAGGCAGAGGTAGAGCTGCTCTGCAGCTTGTCCAGGACCAAGGGAAATGTCTCTGCTGAAAAGCATCTTCACAGAGCTCCTTTTCCAGCAGTCCCATGTGAAGTGAAACACCTGAGCTTGTGTCAGACCTGGCCTTGAACACTGCAGCCAAACCCCTGCATGGCCCATCCAGCCCTGGAATTCATTTAACAGAGAACAACTAGAATTTAGCTTGTACTTATCTCCTTTATTATTGGAAAAAAAAGTAGGTGTTTTCAGCAGGGCTTCAGCTTGATTCTGCATTTAGTGCTTTATCATGATATGGCAGAACAGGATAATGTTGTTGGAGAGCTATTAGGAGCCACCTTGTAACCAGCCCCTTATAAACACAGTTTTATCTCCCTTACACAGCCAGGGTGGTTGGGAAATGAATGTGTTGACTCATACTGAGGCATCTCATTTTTCTTGGCATTCACAATCACTTGGGCTAACCTTGTATTATTAATTATATTACCATGATCCTCATCTCATTGCAGCTTAGCCTTACA
>NW_024528841.1:0-828 GCF_017590135.1 Pyrgilauda ruficollis | reverse complement strand
TGGCCCCGGTCCCCTGGGGGGTGGCCCCGCATCTCTCCGTGGTGGCCCCGGACCGCGCCGGGACAGACCCAGACCCCCCCGCGGTGGCCCTGGTCCCCTGGGGGGTGGCCCCCGAGCCCGCCGCGGTGGCCCCGGATCCAGCTGGGGTGATCCCGGACCCCGCCGGGGTGGCCCCAGATCCCCCCGTGGTGGTCCCGGATCCCCCCACGGTGGCCACGGGTCTCTCCGTGGTGGTCCCGGTCCCCTGGGTGGCCCTCCTGGAGTCCCCCATGGTGGCCCCGGACCGCGCCGGGGTGGCCCCAGATCCAGCTGGGGTGGCCCGGTTCATCTCTGTGGTGGCCCCGGACCCCGCCGTGGTGGCCCCAGAGTCCCCTGTGGTGGCCCCTGACCCCCCCACAGTGGTCCAGGACCCCGCCGTGCTGGCCTGCGACAGGGACCTGGTGGGCATCTGGGGTGACGAGGGAGGTGATGGGGACATCGGGGTGACATGAAGGGACATCGGGCTGCCATTGGGGCTTGGGGACACTGGGGACACATGGAGGGACATTGGGGTGACATTGGGGCTTGGGGACACATGGAGGGACATTGGGGTGGCATTGGGGCTTGGGGACACTGGGGACACATGGAGGGACATTGGGGTGGCATTGGGGCTCGGTGGCACTGGGGAGACATGGAAGGACACTGGGGTGACGGGGACACTGGGGACACATGGAGGGACATTGGGGTGGCATTGGGGCTCGGTGGCACTGAGGTGACATGGAAGGACACTGGGGTGACATGGAGGGACATTGGGCTGCCATCGGGGCTTGGGGACACTGGGGACACATG
>NW_024528840.1:0-828 GCF_017590135.1 Pyrgilauda ruficollis | reverse complement strand
AGGAAATTAATTTGAGGATGTTAAATCAACAGTTGTGCCTCATGCAGCTCTCTTAGAATTGCTATTGAATTGTATGATAAGTTGCTTTTGGGGCTGGGAAATGTAGATGATTTTTTTTAACAAAAACAAATCAGCTGAGAGTAGCGGACAGTCAAATTGGACTTTGAGATTAGAAAACACAACTCTATTGTGTTTTATATTTCCAAAATCCAGAGATTTTGCTCAAAGAGTTGGATTAAAATGGAAATATGTTGGGCTACACTAGCTGCTCCTTGCTTTAAAGGGAGGAAAAAGCTTCTAAAAGGGATAATTCATAGTAAGTTTGAGATCTAGGGTGTCTTCCTTCAAGAGTCTTAAAAAAGAAAGTATCTGTCCATGGTTTCAGAAGTGAAAACCATTGTTAATCTTCTCTCTGTCTTCCCACAGAATTTTTTTAAACTGGGAGAGCTGTACAAATCATGAGTTAAATTTGCCTTTGCATAAAAATTCCCTTCCAGCCATACCTCTATAAGCAGAGTAATTAATGACTTCAAGCATGTAATATGAGATTAATTTTTGTATATCTAGCAACATTCATCATATTTGGTTTAAGGCTATCAAATGTAAATTGTTAATGAGGTGAAAAATCTGAGAATATAGAACAGGACGAAATAAAAGTAGCTGGATTTCTTAAATATTCATTTTGCAGTCAGATTGAGGTTTTGGTATTTCTAATTCTTCAACCTCTTTAAATAAAAGTATTGAGGAAGAGCAAATTGACCTCATTATTATCTTTAAATCTTTAATGGGTGTGACTGATCACATTAACTCCTAGATCATCATGGAGAA
>NW_024528839.1:0-828 GCF_017590135.1 Pyrgilauda ruficollis | reverse complement strand
TATGATACCAATTTACCAAATTAATTAATAGCTACAAATCTGACTAATTCTGTGTTGCAGGTTCAGTGAGAGCTGCCTGTTTGCAAATGTTGGATGTTTCCTAAATAATTCCTCTTTTGAGCTGAAATTGGGCCTTTTTGCCTAAATCTCCACGTAAGATTGAGGCAAATATTAAAAAAATTGTTAGAGAAACACACACACACAAAAAAAATCTTGCTCCTTTCCTGGCAGTAAATGAAAATTGACTTTTAAAACAACTCGTGTGCAGCTGATGCTGAGCTGATGTCTCCAGGCCAATTCAAATGTATAATAAATTACAAATAAAAGAATAATTTAGAAAACACTACTTAAAAAAACAACTAAAACAGCTTCACTTCCTGAATTGCATGTGGCAGATATTGTTCACAGGGCTAGGACAGGAACAGAAATCCATAAAATCAATGTTTATTAATTGTTTATTTGCGCTCGGAGCTCTGTTTATTTTCTGTGCTTTACCACCAAGCGAGGAGGTTGTGCTGGGAGAGGAGCAGGAGCCTCTCTGCTGGGACAGACCACGGAGCTGGTGGGAGCAGAGAATTCCTTTTAGAATTTTAATTCCTTGCTTGGAACAAGGTCAGATTAAAAAATACTTTTAACGAGCACCATAAAGGGCACCAGGAAAATGAAGCTGAGAGAGTCCATCAGCCCCACACACCTGGGCTGGGCTCTGCCGCTGTGTCCATGAAAACTGGGCAGCTGGGAATCTGGGAATGCTGGGTGTGAGCTGTGGGCTGTCTGCTCGGGATGGGGCTGGAGATGTGGGGATGGGACAGGGACAGGGATGGAGCA
>NW_024528838.1:0-828 GCF_017590135.1 Pyrgilauda ruficollis | reverse complement strand
CTGTCATTAGGGGGTGCATTCCTACACTGCCTTTCCAGGTTTCTGGCAGGGGATAGCAGCTTTACTGAGGTGGCCAGCACCCCAAGACCCACTCTCGCTCACAAGTTCTTAATAATGACTAATCAGGCCTACTACAACATGAATTATTTATTGAGGAGACCAAGGAAAACAGATGTAAGACTTAAACACATTTACTTACTACACAGGAATAAAACAAAAAGAGCTACTAGTAGATAAAAATACAGTGCACAATAATAATAAAGGTACCTTATGTTACAGCTAGCAAAGAAATAGTATAGATTAGGAGTCAATGTCACTTACCAATGAATGATATCAGTGTGCAGAGAATCTCCTAACTTCTCTCAATCCCCTGGGGAAGTAACTCGATGTGTGTTGCAGCTTGAATTGCTGCTAGTAAAGTCCAGGGTAAGGAAGCAAAGAGGGCCTTTGCATGGTATCCACAGATGTTTAATTCAGTCGCGCAGTGAGTTGTTCAGAGTCCCCAAGCACACACAAGTGGAGGCTCCAGGTTTCTCTCCCCAGAGGGACCCCGGGGGTGAACCTGGTCTTGGGCAGTACAAAGATAAGGGCCAATCAGGGAATAAGGAGGGAGTGGCTCAGGGACATAGGAAGAGAATAATGAGCCAATGGGGTCTTAACAGCTTTTTGAGGGAAGCTTCTTGTATCTCCCTAAACCAGGAAATGCCCCCCAGGGTCTCCACAGATGTGAACGTCTTCGTCATCAAGGAGAACTCTCTACACACTCAGTGTATAACAGATTTCTGATTTCATGAAAATCGTAGTGTGTTGTGATAAGGCACGAAATGA
>NW_024528837.1:0-829 GCF_017590135.1 Pyrgilauda ruficollis | reverse complement strand
AAAAAAAGGACCCTGAGTTTACAAAACACGAAAGAAGTTTATTCTTGTAACTTCCCTCTCCCTATAAATTATACACTGTTGTGCCCCTGTTGACTGAAGGGGAGTTAGTACTGACTTAATGACTGGTCAGAAAAAGTTCTTTTTTAACACAGCTGCTTTACAAGGTAATCTTGATGTCTGCACTGGCTACAGGATGCATTTGCTGAATAATAATATTGGACATGGAGTTATTTTACTTGGTGCAGGCATAAATGGATGCAACTGCATTGACTTTTCCAACATATATTTTACGCACCAAATTTCCTCTGTCTATGAAATAATAATTACTCATTCATATCCTGTGCATGGGGGAGCTGCGAGCTCCTATCTGAAGCCTGGATGGGTTTTGTAACAGCTTAGACTGGAAGAAAGAGCTTTAATGAGAAATCAGTGTGACTGTAAAATATACTAAATCAGGATCTTCAGGAGTTGGTATCTACAGTGCACATCTGAAGAAATCACTCTGGGTTCCTGTCAAAGGTAATAGAGAGCTCATTTGTGTAGTCAATGACTTCAGGACGTGATTCATCTCCTTAAATAGGCACCTGCATTGAGTTTAACATAAATTCTGTTGACCAGCTTTTTACTGACTATTTTAAGAGCCTCAAGAACCATCTCTGAAGCAGATGCCCCGCTGCAGATATCTGGAGTTAGGTGAGGGGAATTCATCAGTGTTATAAGTCTCTTGTCTGAGGATTCCAGCCTGATGATACTGCTGTGTGCAGGTTTGCCTCAAATTTGGGGTAACTAAACAACCCTTAGAAAATTTACTACCTTTTAATACAGAAAA
>NW_024528836.1:0-836 GCF_017590135.1 Pyrgilauda ruficollis | reverse complement strand
TTGGAAAGACCAAATCCTCAGGTTTTATTGCTGAGACAGACAAGATAAGGTATGGAAATGAAGTGGAAAATGCCTTTGATCAGATCAGATCTGCTGTCCCAGCTGGCTCCAGTCGATGCACAGCACCAAATTCTGATGCAGAAAGACAAATTCTGCTCCTTTCATTTGTTACATAACCCAGCAAAAATGCATTTAAAGTATCTGATGTGACTTCAGTTACCCCGTGTGCCTTTTGGTAAAAAGAAGAAGAGGAAAGAAACTTCTCTGTATCAAAAATCCACATCTCATTATTATCCTTTTATGGAGCTTGCTCTTGGTGGGCTCACCAAGTTCTGCCAGGGAAAAATAAATCCTGTGGCATTGAAATATGAACAAAGGCCTTTTCCTCCTCTGCTGGGAAGTTTAAGTGATATATATTTTTCTCTACCTCTGAAATGTGGCTTCAAACCACAGCAAACAATACTTTGCCACCAGCCAGCCACCATTTGTCAAACCACCAGGGCATTTCTGAGCCAGGGCTGGTCAGGAAAGGGAGTCAAGGCTGCTCCAGCATTCCCTGGGGAATTCACAATAGCCCAGGAACTGAGACTCCCAGTCCTGGCAGGTGGGTGGGAGGGATAAATAAATGTGAGGAGCTGGTTCAAAACAATCAATGCCACAGGCAGGAGTGACTGCAGCTGTCAAGGAGGGACACAAAGGGACAAAAACAACAAAAACAAAGGAGCTGTGGTTTGATTCCCTACAAGACAAATCCATAAATAATGTAAATTGCTGTGTCCTGATTTTGAAAATTTCATCTGTTTGGTTACAATATCCTGACTTGGAAGGGATCCACA
>NW_024528835.1:0-829 GCF_017590135.1 Pyrgilauda ruficollis | reverse complement strand
CCAAAATTCCCCTAAAAATCCCAAAATTATCCCAAAATTTTCCCCAAAATCCCAAAATTCCCCCAAAAGTCCCAAAAATATCCCAAAATTTCCCAAAAAACCCCCCAAATTCCCCAAAAATTCGCCTAAAAATCCCAAAAATATCCCAAAATTTCCCCAAAAACTCCTCTAAAAATCCCCAAATTCCCCCCAAAATTCCTCTAAAATCCCAAAATTTCCCTAAAAAACCTCAAATTTCCCCAAAATTCTCCCCAAGGTGCCCTAAAATTCCCCCAAAAAATCCAAAATTCTGCCCCAAAACCCCAAAATTCTCCCAAAATTCCCCCAAATTTTCCCTTAAACCCCAAATTTGGGGTCTCTGATCCCAAGGGTGACCAAAATCCCAATTTTGGAGGAATTTGGGGAATTTTTGGTGAATTTTGGGTAATTTTGGGGCTTTTTTGGTGAATTTTGGGCGAATTTGAGGAATTTTGGGGCTTCCAGAGTGATAAAAATCCCAATTTTGGGGCATTTTTTGGTAAATTTTGGGCAGATTTTGGTGAATTTGGGGCATTTTTGGGGCTTTTTTGGTAAATTTTGGGGTGAATTTTGGGCGATTTTGGGACTTTTTTGGCGAATTTCTTGCAAATTCCACTGCATTTGGGGCTTTTTGGATGATTTTTTGGCGAATTTTGGGGCTTTTTTGGGGAATTTGGGTGAATTTTTGGTGAATTTTGGGGCTTTTTTGGGCGAATTTTGGGCAAATACTGCAAATTTTGGGGCTTTTTGGGTGAATTTTTGGGATTTTTGGTGAATTCTGGACGAATTCACGGAATTTTGGCTCTCCCGG
>NW_024528834.1:19302-20737 GCF_017590135.1 Pyrgilauda ruficollis | reverse complement strand
TGCTGGCTCTCCAAACCTCACAAAGTGCTTTAATTTTTTAAGCAAGTGATTGGCGTTTTTCACTCTGCTTCATCCTTAGCTTCCTGATCTGCCAAATTATTTCCTCTTATTTCTGGGGTCTTTCCCTTTTGGTGTCCCTTAATATGTACTATAGCTATCTCTTTTAGGTAATTTTAATGCCTCTAAAATCTCTAAAACAAGTTCCTAATGTACTAATCCTTTTCCTCTTGAATTAAGTAATCTTCTACCTTTCCAAATTTTTTAAAGGTATGTACTACTCTAAAGGTATACCTTGAATCAGTATATATAGTTCCTTTCTTTTGTGTTAAATATTCTAATGCTCTTTTTAAAGCATATAATTCAGAAGTTTCGGCTTACTAGTTTAAGGTTAATTTCCCTTTTTCTATAGTTTGCATGTTTTTCCCATCAACTACTGCATACCCTACCTTACTGGTTTTCTGTTCCATTTTCGAGATCTTGTCTATTCATCCCCTCCCTCTGTTTTTACTTTCACTGACAACCTAAATACCACTTTTCTTTCAACTACACACACACACAAAAATAAAAAAACCTTTTTCTCACACTGCTTTCCAATACAATACACCTCCCTCCAAGGAGATATAGTGAAGCTTAAAATACACAATCTACATTACATATACTTTCATTCGTCTACATTCACTCACTTTTATTTCTCATTCACTTTCACACATTCTTTTACACCCTCAGGATCCCAAGCAGATCCCTGTTTTCAGAGAATCACGGGTCCCTGTGGCCCCCCCTTGCCTTGGGGTTGGCCTCCGGGTTTCAGTATCACTGGGCCTCTGGGAAGGGCCCTGGCTCTGGTGCCTCTGGTGCCAGTTCACCTGTGAGGCTGTGTGGGTGTCACACACTCTCTAGCCACAGCCCTCTCCATGCGTCTGGGAGAACAATGGCCTGTTTGCGGGTCACATGCACCTCTTTCCACAGCCCCCCCTTCCCACCTGCCCGGGAAGTTGAGGCTGATTTTGTGTTTAACTCTCACACACAAGACAACAATAAGGTACCTTTTACTTTCAAATAACTTATTACAATTTTAGGTGTTACTGGCCAGTCCCAGTGCTCTTGGATATCCCTCAACCCAGCTGTGTTGTCCAACCCCAGATGCTCTTGGGCATATTCTCAATCCGGCAGAATTTTGCTCAACCCTGGATGGTCTTGGAGTGTTAATCCTTCAACCTAGCAGGTTTTAATTCTGGATGCTCTTGGGCACTCTTATCCCTCAATCCAGCAGAATTTTTAGGGGTCCCTTCCTTTTGTCCCATTTCCTAGTGGATTGGGCTAGGAAACTTCTCTACTCCCTTCCTTCGAGGGATCCAACCCCTCCCTGAGACCCAGTCCCAGTTATCCCGGGGGATTCTCGCACTCCTTTTAACATTCACTTCGTCTCTTTACTGGC
>NW_024528834.1:0-18774 GCF_017590135.1 Pyrgilauda ruficollis | reverse complement strand
TTATCCCGGGGGATTCTCTCACTCCTTTTAACATTCACTTCGTCTCTTTACTGGCCGTTTTCCTTGCGGAAAGACAGAACCGCAGCATGGGAGACTCCACACTCGGGTAGCAGGTCTGGGACAAGCAGCCCGCCTCTCATTCACACACATTCATCCCCCAGACCCGCCCCGCTGAAAAGTACTTACCAATCCTTTTTCCTTTCCGGGTTCTTCGTGCGCACTACTAGTCTTAGGGGGCCAATTACCGTGGTTCTAGGGAGACTTTTCCCCTTTTCTTTGTTTTATTGCCTCCTTTTGTCCACCGATCGTAACCTGCGTCTGTTGGTCACACTAGGGGAAACAGAGCGAGGCTGCCTAATCGGGCAGGGCACGCCTTCCTCACCCTGACTCTCCTAAAGCACTGGCAGCGAGGTGTTAGACACCATCCTCATTTTAATATAATATTTAACATAATAAATCAGCCTTCTGAAATGGAGTCAAGCTTTGTGTCTCCACACACAGAGAGTCATCAACACCAGTGAACAGAGGATTAACCCTTAAAAGCAATAGCCTGTTGCATATTCATACACCTCATACATGATGCATAAATTCCATTCAAACAAAGGATTCTGTCTGGTCAGTGTCAACTCCTTCCTCTGAATCCTAACCGTGTCTTCAGGGCTGAGCAAGGCGGTAAGAAGTTAGTTTCTTCTGATAAGAGAGCAATAAATTCTTTTTCTCTGAAAGATTTAGGTGTCCTGTGGCTGCTATCTTGGTGCAAGTCCTCTCTTTAAAAAACGTATCTTACATAGCATAGTTTCTATTTTAGCATTACGTTATAACCTAAAATTATATTTAACACACTACTTAAGAAAATTAATACAGCATAACTTTCTAACATAACACATATAATATCCATTTTAATATTTGCAAAAAGCCAATCATAAAATACGCATTTTTCACAGCTAATATTCAAAACTAATCACTGCTTGGTTTTATCAGGCACGGAGCAAGTTCTTAGTAGCTCCTCATAGAGAATAACTTCTGTGGCTGACGTTTTTCCCTCTTCACTACTGTGAAAAACACGTTCACTCTCCTGTGAAAATTTAAAAAGTGTAATAAAGGACAGTAGGAGACAAGGACCATAGAGCAAAGGTTATTATGGCTGAGTGCATCTTGGCACTCAGCCAAGACCACACTTATCTTTGGGGATACCCCTTAAATACCTTTTCCATTACGTCAGCTTGTTGCATATTCATAGACCCTTATGCATAGTAAACTTTTCCCCCAAAATAGTTTACATTTTCTAGAAACTATTTTACATGGCCCCTCCTTAGGTCTGCCTTTTTAGAGCATGCATGGTTTTTGGCTGTGGTTTTGCCTCCTTCTCCTTATCATTTCCAGTTTGGGCCTTGGTCCATACTTTCTTCAGACAGTGAGTGCTGATAGTTGGCATATCTGTATCAGGTGTCCTCATCCTATGTTCATTGGATGTTATCCCATCCAAGCAGGCATTTTAACACAAGCATAGCTATTTCACTACTATGTCTAAGCTTCATTAATAACAGAAATAAAAACTATATCAAAGTTACTTTAACACTACACATATAAATCCATTTTAATATTTGTGAAAAGTCAGTATTACAGTATGTATCTATAACACTACAAATCAATTCATGCAAAACCAGCACAGCTTGCTTTAGCAAGGAAACACTGTTGCAGTACAGTTGAAGGAGTGGGGTTGTGTGTGCTGTAACACAGAAATAGAACTTTGCATACGAAGTTGATTTGTAGATGGCTGAAGAGTAGTTATATGGCCACAAGAATTAGAGTTTGCAAATAACTAATTAAATATTAATTCTTTTTTTTTTTTTTTTTTTTTGCAAAGGGTACTGCCCGCAGAAAGAAGAAGGTTGTCCATAGAACAGCTACAGCAGATGACAAGAAACTTCAGTTTTCTTTGAAGAAGCTGGGTGTCAACAATATTTCTGGAATCGAAGAGGTAATTCTTGAAAGGGGAAAATGCTTTTCTATATAGAAGTATAAAATGTATAAAACATAATTTCCTTGAAAGTAACATGTTAAACTTGCCTGTAAATTATCTATAGGTGCTTAACTGAGCTTTAGGAACTTGAACTAGTTTCCTGTTAAATTGAAAAATCATGCTAAACTGCTTGAAATACTGGTTTTGTTTTGTTTTTTTCCCCTTGCAGGTAAATATGTTCACCAACCAAGGAACAGTCATTCACTTCAATAACCCTAAAGTTCAGGCATCCCTGGCTGCTAACACTTTCACTATCACTGGCCATGCTGAGACAAAGCAGCTGACAGAAATGCTTCCTAGCATCTTAAATCAGCTTGGAGCTGACAGTTTGACTAGCCTGAGAAGATTGGCAGAAGCCCTACCCAAGCAATGTAAGTTAAAACTTGAATGCATTTCCTGCTGGCAGCTATGGGGCTTATTTGTATAGCTGCAGTGAAATTCAGTGCACTCTTACTGTCTGCAAGCATATTATAAAATGCTGAAAAAATGAGACACTTAAATCTTATTTATAGCTCAAATCCAACAATGAATATAACAACATAAAGCAGAGACCCCTGTTTCTCAGCATATCTTGCAGCTGGTCCAGGACTAAAAAGTTGTAGCCAGACTTGATTTCTTGGTAGTTTACTACTTGCTGTGGCTACCATATTTTGGCATACCTAGTTCATTAAAGCTAGATAGAGTTACTCTGAGAAAGTTAGGTTTTAAAAGAAGGTATGTCTGTTTTGACACTTTTAATGGAAACATAAACAATAGGGAGAGGGACTTGAGGACAGACATCTTGCTACTGCTTTGTTCCCTCACAGATGTGGTGAAGGTATTATTTCTTGCATGGGCTTTTTGATAGCTAAGAGGCATTTATACAGCATTTGTAAAGAAATATATTATAATTTCTGTGTGTGTAGAACAGTGTAGCAAACAGGACTGGCATGATCAGTAAGCTAGATACACCAATTTCATATCCTATCCTTAAATTAGTAAAAGAACCTGAACACTTTTTCTCCCTAAAACTATGTGAGAAAAGTAGAGGAGGGACCTAAGTATCTGGTGTTTGGAAAAGCTGCTGCTGCTGCTGCTACAGGGTAAGAATTGGGAGCAGAAGACAGGCTTGTTGATACTGGGACTGATGCCTTAAGTTGGGGGGGGGGAAGCAAACTGGAGCAATATGATTTCATTACCTAAAGTTATAATTGGAGAATTAACCTCTGATATGCAAATAGACCAAACTTTTATCCGTCTGAGAAACTCATGACCGTCATCCATCTTGGATGTAGTCTCTGCAAGGCTTTTGCACTGCCCAAGGTGTATCTATTGAAGGCCTTTAATAAATACCCACTTTATTTTTTTAACTCTGTCTAGCCTCTGTTCTAGGTAGCCACTGCAAGGCATCAGGACCATGTTTCATGTCCTGCATGTAGGGTTTTCCTACTTACATTCTGCTTCTTGTGGCAGTTACAAACTTGATTGTTACGGTTTTTCTTTCTGTGCTTTGCTGCCAGCAAAGATAGACTCTATTCCTAAAGCTGATGATGCTTCTCTTCCCTCAACTTCCCACTGAAAAAAATTCTGCTAGAAGTAGTGTTCAGGAGGTGAGGTAAACTGCTTTCCCAATGAAACTCAGGTCCCTCCTTCCTAGTGTCAGCTGTGTGGCTTCCTTCTGGTAGAAGTGGGGCTTGAAAGAAAGAAAACTTGAAGGATTTAAAATGAACCTGTTAAGATCTCTCTTCTTATAAAAAGGTGAGACAACTATTTATTTAAGGGAGGGTCTATTTATCAGGGAATGTATAATAGGACAAGGGGTAACAGTTTTAAACTGACAGAGGGCAAGTTTAGATTAGATATTAGGAAGAAATTCTTTATTCAGATGGAGGTGATGCACTGGCATGGGTTGCCCAGAGAAGCTGTGGCTGCCCTATCCCTGGAAGTGTTCAAGGTGAGGTTGGACAGGGCTTGGAGCAACCTAGTCTAGTGGAAGGTATCCCTGTTTATGTTAGGGGGGTGGAACATGGTGATCTTTAAGATCCATTCCAACCTAAACTATTCTGTGTTTCTATGTTTCATGTTAATTTCTCCCTGTTGTTTTGGATGCCACCTGTTCCAGGGACAAACGCTTGTAACAGATGCCTCAAATCAATGTGCCTGCCACTCTTCTGCTACAATTGTTATTTTTTTTTCACTTAATCACATTTTTATATGTGGAATAATACTGTTCCAAATAATAGCTTTGCTATAGTTATGATAAAATTGTACTTTTGTCTGGGAAAGGGTGGGGCTGTGTCTGACTTGACAAGCATGTTTGTCATGGTGTAAGTCATTGCTGCTGAGAAAGAATGGAGAAACTTGTTCAAGTCATACAACTCCTGTGGTTTGAACTAAGGCAGCAATCTGATATAAACATCACATAAATAGCTCCCAGCTCTTTTATCTCTGAGGGCAGTTTCCCAAGGAATCCCAAGCAGTAGTGCTCTAAATGGCTGAAAGTTTGCCTCTATGAGGTTTAGGGTCCTGACTACTGTTTTACCCATCCAGTACCCCTCAAAATTGAGAATTCTATCCCGGCATTATGGCTGCAGCCCAGGCTGCCTCCAATCTTGACGTCTCCAATAAGTTAGACTTTAGAATCATAGAATCATCAAGGTTGAAAGATACCTTTTAAGATCAAGTCCAACTGTCAACCCAACACTATCACTGTAACCCCTAAACCATATCACCCAGCACCAGATCCAGATGCCTCTTAAACACCTCCAGGGATGGTGACTACCACCTTCCTGGGCAACCTATTCCAATGCCTCACCACCCTAACAGTATTTTTTTTTTTTAATATCTAATCTGAATCTCATGTCTCAGGTTAAGGCCATAAGTTCTTCCGCATTAGTGAGCAACAGGTCCAGCAGTGCCTCTCCTCTGGTTGGGCTCTTCATCACCTGTACTAGGAAGTTGTCTTCAAAGCACTTGTATTGGGTCTGGCTGACAAGGAATTAACTTTCCCCATAGCAGCCCTCACAGTGCTGTGTATTGGTAGCTAGAAAGGTGTTGATCACATACCAGTGCTTTGTCATTGAGGCTGTCTCTCCAACAATACCCCCTCTTCACCCCCCCAAGAACAGTAGGCCCGTGGTGGGCAAATATCTTTGGAAGGGACATAGCCAGGATAGCTGATCCCAACTGACCAAAAGGATATTAACATCTGCTCAGCAATAAAAGTTAAAGAGAAAGGAGGAGGAAGGAGGGGGCATTCATTATTAAGATATTTGTCTCCTGGAGCAACCGCTACATATACCGAAGCCCTTGTCCCAGGAAGTGGTCAGACATTGCATGTTGATGGGAAGTAGAGAATAAGTCTTTTGTCTGCCTTTGCTTTTGCATGTGGCCTTTGCTTTTGCTTTACTAACCTGCCTTTATCTTGACCCATGAGTTTTGTTCCATCTTATTTTCTCCTCTCTCAGGTCCTGCTGAAGAGGGGAGTGATAGAGCAGCTTGGTGGGCACTTGGTGTCTGGCCACAGTCAACTCACTTCAGCACTCCACTAATTTCTTGGACTGCTTGCAATTCACTGTGACCTTTTTCCAGCAGATATCTGGGTGGTTAAAGATCCCTATCAGGATCAGGGCATAAGACCATGATGCTTCCTGCTGTTGCCTTTTTCTCAACCTGGAAATGAAACTTGAGATATTTTTAGTAAGGAGGTAATATAAAAGGGGATCTTTATTTGAAGGCTGCAGTTGAACCACAAAGTTTCCTTTCTTGACTTAGTCTCTAATTTTCACCCATAAGCTGTTCTTCAAAGATCACTTCATGCAATCAATCCTGGTTTTGGCATAGACAGCAACTCCCCCACCTCTCCTTCCTTGTCTGTCCCTTCTGAATAGTTTATAGCCATCAATCATAGCACTCTAATCATGCAATTCATCCTACCAAATTTCTGTGATAGCAATCAGGTCATGGTTTTCCATCTGGGCAGCTGTTTCCAGCTCCTCCTGTTTGTTTCCCATGCTGCATACACAGGTATAGAGGCACTTCAGCTGGGCTGTCAGCCACATCCCCTTTTTAGAGGAGCTCACCCTAATTCACTTGAGGCAATTCACAGGTGTTTTCTGTTTATTCGTCATGCCTTGGCAGCCCTGGCTCTTCTCAATGCCTAGAAAACCATGTCCTTACTCCAATAAATCTAGTTTGAAGCTCTGTTTATAAGTCCAGCTGGTTTATTACTCAGGACACTCTTGCCCTGCTTGGTTACTTGAGCCCCATGAAAATTAATTTATTCCTCTTCTGGCTGACTTACACCTTTTAATGTTAGGCATCAGGAGATGGTGCAGTTCTTTCTGGTTTAGGGAAGTTTCTGAGTAGTCTAAAACCATTATAGCTAGCTCATGCAGTCAGGGTTTGCCATTAGCATATGTTGGGGGTGGCATTTGGATAAACAATCCCCATGCACATCTGCAGCATTTCATGCTCCAGTAATTCCTACCCAAGAGTGATAGCCTTAAAGATGTTTTATGTGTGTTTTTACTGTTAGTAGAAGCTGGAGTAGCCTACAGGTTCCAGGATTCACTGAGTCCTCTTCTTCTACCAGCATACAAAATTCAGACTTCCTTAGATGTGACCTCGTGCATGTCTACACTGGTGTCTAGGCAGACCTCTGTCAGAAATGGTAGACTAGATGGATTATCATTCTGCTTTAGTGTGTCAGCCTGCTCACATGTGTAGAATAGACAGACCCTCTACTCCCATTATATTTGCTCCACATATAAAGCATTGAAATTATTTGTACCTTGTAAATTAGACACTGATTTGTTTCAAAACATGGAATGGCTTTTACCTTTTCTTTTTCAGTTATGTCTCACTTCTGTAGCTTTCTATTCTCATTAAGAAATAGAGTATATTTGATAAACTGTGCTAGCAGACTGTAAGTTAAATTCCAAGGGGGACTTGTGTCTTCAAAATATATATATATTAATGCACAAAAATGCACTAGTATATTTTCTAGGAGGACACACATCTACTTGAAACCTTGTCATTTTATGTAAGCAAAGAAACGTAATACTTTTAAAAGCCTTTTTGGATACAGTGGGAATGTTATTATGCCTGTTAATGATAGACATCACACCACATATGCAGACTAGCTAGGCAAGCTGCTTTTGTGGTGCATTTTTAGAAGCAACTGTTCTTTGAGCCTGTCCTGGTTTATGGCAAATTTGGGAGAAAACCTCCAAAAGGGCCTCCCCAGAAAACAAGCCCACACGGCCCCTCCCCCCAACCGGTTCAGGAAGAAATTCCTCGGAGACAAGTGAAAAAAACCTGTTTATTTAACAGGCAAAGCACTCCCCAGCACACAAAATGAACAATACCAGATGACAAAACTCATTCGTCGCTCTGAAGGGAATGGAGAAAAATGCATTGGCAATATCAATAGTGGCATACCACTTCGCTGCCTTGGACTCAAGCTTGTACTGGAGCTCTAACATGCCCGGAACAGCAGCACTCAGTGGTGGAGTCACTTCATTCAATGCACGGTAGTCCCCAGCACACAAAATGAACAATACCAGATGACAAAACTCATTCGCCGCTCTGAAGAGATGACAAATTCAGAAAGTCTCTCCTGGGGATGGTCGCTCTGCTATCAGTTCCTCCAGCGCTGGGAAAAGCTGCTGCCCAGAGTAGGCCCGGGTGGGCCACAAAGTGCAAGCTCTCGGTGTTATGCCCGGGTCCCCAGTCAGGAGCAGGTTTGACCAGTTCCAAGAAAAGGGAAAGAAAACCAGTCCAGGGAAAACTCGGACTGCCTCAGCTTGCTAAACTAACTAAAAAGCAAAAGGAGCTCTGTGTTCTGCCCCGTCCATGCCCAGACAACAACAGTGGAGTTCTATGTTCCAGCAGACTGTGGAGGAGAGTGCAGCTGATAACAAAACTCCGTGCTTCTTCTTCTCCCCGCCTTCACTGTCAGAGCCAGTCTTGAAGGCACAGAATATAACATCCAGCATAAACAGAACAGACTATTGGGGATACAAGCATCATAATGTCACCCTAGGACAGAGCTCTTTAGGTTATAATGCTTAAGATAAGCTAGGTGTATCTTAATGGCAACAAATGCAGTTGCAGGGATTTATAGGGTTTAGCCATAGCTTGCCCATTTTTCAACTGTGCTAAAAGCCTGGCTAAATGCTGCCACATTAAGCTTGCCTGCAGATTGCTGTGGTGCGTTGACTTTGGCTGGCTGCCAGGTACCCACCAAGATGTACTCTCAATCCCATCCATCAGCAAGATGGGGAGAAGATACAATAAAAGACTGGTGGGTTGAGATAAGGACAGGGGGAGATCACTGA
Organism: Pyrgilauda ruficollis; assembly: GCF_017590135.1. Classification (NCBI taxonomy): domain Eukaryota; kingdom Metazoa; phylum Chordata; class Aves; order Passeriformes; family Passeridae; genus Pyrgilauda; species Pyrgilauda ruficollis. The sequence goes on along the minus strand of NW_024528834.1, from coordinate 10,431 downwards.
CCAATTGCCATCATGGGCAAAACAGACTTAACTTGGGTAAATTAATGGAATGTATTACCAATCAAATTTGAGTAGGATAATAAGAAATAAGAACAAATCTTAAAACCCCTTCCCCCCACCCTTTCCTTCTTCCTGGGCTTAACTTCACTCCCAACTCTTCTACCTTCTACCCCTGAGTGACAATAGGGGAAGGGGGAATGGGGCTTGTGGTAAGTTCCTAATGCTGTGTCTCTACCACTCCTTTCTCCTCACTTCCCCTGCCCCAGCATCCCTTCCATGGGGTACAGTCCTTCAGGAACAGGCTTTTCCAGCATGGTTCCCCCATGGGGTCACAGGTCCTGCCAGCAAACCTGCTCCAGCATGGGATCCTCTCTTTGCAGATCCTGCCAGGAGCCTGCTCCAGCACAGGCTTTTCACAGGGTCATAGCCTCCTTCCAGCATTTACCTTCTTTGGTGTGGGGTCCTCCACAGGCTGCAGGTGGATCTCTGCTCCACCATGGACCTCCATGGGTCACTGAGAGTGGTGACCTTGTCCTTAAGCCCTTTCAGAACAAAGTTTATGCATTCATCTATTTTCGTTCTCTAGATATCGGGATGCAGCAATTTCAGAAGTCTAGTATAAACCCATCTCTTTGCTCATGCTTTTCTTGAAAACGGAGAAGGATTAATTAGGATTAAATGGCGGTCATGGGCTAAGCTGTCTCATATTATTAAGGTAGTACAGTTAAGAATAGCAGTAAAAGTAGTGGCACAAACATCCCAGGACTTGAGATATCTATTCTTAGCACTATACTGCTTCAGTTTCACAGATGCTCATTGGTCTACTACAATGGACAGGGTTAAGTCTCACTAGCACTGGCAAATATAATGGGAATAGTTAAGAAATTACTGAGTCAGTAGAGATGTGGACCAGGACATGTGGTTACCTTAATCACTGAAGTATAAAATTGTGTATCCAGTTCCATATTCCTCTGGCTTTGCCAGGGAACAATATCTTTAATTGTCTCTAGTCATGTGTCTACTTGCAGCTTCACAATTGCACCTTAGTTTTCTTGAAGGCCTAGGATCATAAGATCCTAAGATTTCCTTATAACTTGCTAATGTTGTAAAATATGTAAGCCTCAAGAACCACTGAGTAATCAATAAACCAAGCTGCTTTTAAGAGAAATTGCTAAAGTCAGTCTCTGTGCTTTTAGCTGAAAATTATTACCATGCAAAGCACTCTGTATATCTAGAACCAAAATGGTGAGTAGTAAACTTGTTTGGCATGCATCTTCTCATTTTTCAGCTGGTCTGTTTGAGCATTATTAGTAACATATAATTAGTTGTAGATTTTTATTTAGCAGGGGAACTGGATAGAAAATTGAAATTTAGCTCAGACTCTGATAATATTTTCAAAAAGCAAAGCACCTTTGTAATCAAGATGCTTATGGTGAGCTTGACTGATGCTTTTGAACTGCTTGCTCTTGCAGCTATGGATGGAAAAGCACCACTCGCTACTGGTGGTGATGCTGATGACGATGATGAAGTTCCGGGTAAGAAGAAGCATGCAGTGGAGGAAAAGGAAGTGAATTTTGCTGAGACATAATATATGTAGTATAAGATTGGGCCAAGGACAGTAAGAGTATTGACTGGTCATTCCTTTCAGTATCTGAAGGGGGGCTGCAAGAGAGCTGGAGAGGGACTTTTTACAAGGGCATGGAGCGACAGGATAAGGGGGAACGGCTTTAAACTGAAAGAGGGTAGATATGCATTAAATATTAATTAGATACTCTTTAGATATTGTCTCTCTGTACTTGGCACTGGTGAGGCCGCACCTTGAATACTGTGTCTGGTTTTGGACCCCTCCAAGAAAGACTTTGAGGTGCTGGACCGTGTCCAGAGAAAGGCAATGGAGCTGGGGAAGGGTCTAAAACACAAGTCTTATGAGGAGTGGCTGAGGGAGCTGGGGGGGCTCAGCCTGGTGAAAAGAAGGCTCAGGGGAGACCTTATCACTCTTTACAACTATCTGAAAGGAGGTTCTAGCGAGGTGGGAGTTAGCATTTTCTCCCAGGTAACAAGTGACAGGATGAGATGAAACGGCATTGAGCTGTGCCAAGGGAGGTTCAGGTTGAACATCAGGAAGAATTTCTTCACAGAAAGAGTGGTTAAGCATTGAAACAGACTGCCCAGGGAAGTGGTGGAGTCCCCATCCCTGGAAGTGTTCAAGAAATGACTGGACGTGGCACTTAGTGCTCTGGTCTAGTTGACAAGGTAGTATTCAGTCAAAGGTTGGACCCAATGGTCTTGGAAGTCTTTTTCAACCTGAATGATTCTGTAATTCTGTGATTAGGAAGGAATTCTTTACTGTGAGGGTGGTGAGGCACTGGCACAGGTTGCCCAGAGGAGCTGTGGCTGCCCCATCCCTGGAAGTGTTCAAATCCAGGTTGGAAGGAGCTTGGTCTAGTAAAAGGTGTCCCTGCCCATGTCTGGGTTGGAATGAGATGATCTTTAAGGTCCCTTCCAACTCAGGCCATTCTGTGATTCTTTTATAGAATTTCTGTGAGCATTGTTTTCAGATACCGTATGAGACTTAGATGGATCATTGGTTTCAGCGGGCATTTTTGTCCCATGTAGGAATAATAGCTATGGCTAAGATAATTATTTAATAGTCAATAAGAAGACTGCTAAGAAACTGCCTTTTCAGTATCACTGCTCTGTTGTGGATATGGTGAAGTTAAATGCTCCTAAAATTGTGCATTATAATTAACTATTTCAAACTTAGTTGTTTGAACAAGAAGAATGAATCATGAAACTCTTAAATGTTATTTGGTTTGTATTTTATAAGCTGATTTTAGATTTTTTGCCATGTAACCACTTAATATGACCTGGAACTTTTTTTTTTTTTTTGGGGGGGGGGGGGGGGGGAAGGGAGTTTCTAGACAATCCTTTGTCTAGGCCTCAGAAGCTAATGATGTAAGTGGTTTCTTGTATGCCGCTGCCACATTCTCACAGAATGCTTTTGACAGATGCCATTCATTCTGCAACTGCAATCCAGGCATTGGGCGCTCCCAAGATTTTCCTTGGCAAGGCTATACCTTGTTCCCTTCTCACTCCCAGGTAACTGGAGAGTAATTAGGAAAAGGCTGTGCCTCACTGGTTTGTAAAGACAGAAGATATGTGACACTTAACCTTTTTGAAATCATGGGGGGGGGGGGGGATGCAAGGGAATTGGCAAAGCTGAAGTAGGTCAGACTTGAATTTCAACATTTTTCTTTTTCTAGATCTTGTTGAAAACTTTGATGAAGCTTCAAAGAATGAGGCAAACTGAACTAAGTGATACTGTGAATAAAATTAAAACTTGGAAAAGCTACATGGAGCTGCTATTTTATATTGTGACTGCTTTTATTTGATTTTATTTTTATTTCCTGATGAGATCTCAAGATGTGTAATATTTGGAAATTCCTGAACCTGCAGCTCTTATTCAGTTATTACTTGTACACAGTATTGTTTTTGTGGCCTAGTTTGACAAGCCTATGCTTTGAAATAAGTCAGATTGCTAATCGATCTCTACCTAGACACAAATTTTGAGCAACTTGTCTACAAGCTACCCCATCTTTAATGAACTTTGCCATACAATAAAGAATATAAAATGAACTTTCTGTTGTGGCTTTTTGTCAGAAAAGCAAGAAAAATAAATTGACCATAACTATTAAGCAATCATAAAAGGTCTTGCTTTTTTTTTCAGAGCATCTTCCTTTCTGCTCTATTAGAAAACCGGCTTCTAAAAAGAATTTCAGTGCATAATGGAGCATTTAAGACTTCATTGGTGAATTCCTAGTGTTTGTGGGTCAGAGCACATGCACTCTGTTCCTAAGACACTTTGTAATCTACTGAATTTAAGAAAGAGACCTGTATTCTACAACTACTTTATGATTGTAAGGGGTTTACATGTCAAGGTTGAGGGGGCTGAAGGAGTGGCTTCTGTGAGAAAACACCAGAAGCTTTCCTTATGTCTGATAGAGTCAATGTCAGCTGGCTCCAACACCAACCTGGTGCTGGCCAAGGCTGAGCCAATCAGTGATGGTGGTAGCACCTCTGGGACAACAAATTTAAGAAGGGGGGAAGAAGCTGGGTAACACCAGCCAGGAGCGAGGAGTGAGAACATGTGAGAGAAACAACTGCAGACAGCAAGGTCAGGGAAGAAGGAGAGGGAGGAGGAGCTCCAGGCACTGGAGCAGAGATTCCCCTGCAGCCCAGGGTGAGGCAGGCTCTCCCCCCTGCAGTCCATTGAGGGCCATGGACAGAGATGCATCTGCAGCCCATGGAGTACCACATCCTGGAAGAGGTGCAATTGCTCAAAGGAGGCTGTGACCCCGTGGGAAGCCCACACTGGAGCAGGCTTCTGGCAGGACCTGTGGAGAGAGAAGCCCATGCTGAAGCATGTTTGCTAGCAGGACCTGTGACCCTTTGACTGAAGCCTGTCTGGATGGAAATGTGTAGATTTAAAGTTATGTTCCTTAAGAATTGCTTTAAAGACAGCATCTTTACTTCTGTTAACATTTGATTTAAAATCTGTTTATGGTTCTTCACTGTTGTCTTTGTTGGTTCAGTTTTTATCTCATCCATTGCCTAGCTGTGAGAAAGCAGGATGTGAGCAATTAGAAAGTGGATGCATAAAGTTTTGTTTTCTCCTTGGTATAAGTATTTCCCATGTATATTATTACTCTCTATGAATAGAGATGCTCGCTTCTGTAAATTTCATTTACCTCCATGACTGACTTGTGGTTTAACCCAGGCCAGCAACTAAGACCCATGTAGCCACTCACTCCTCCCCAGTGAGATGGGGGAGAAAATCAGAAGAGTAAAAGGGAGAAAACTTGAGGGTTGAGATAAAGACAGTTTAATAATAAGGAAAAGGAAAAAATAGCAGAGAGAGAAAAATAAAACCCAAGAAAGACAAGTGATGCAAATGAAAACAGTGGCTTACCAACTGCCCTATGCCCAGCCAGTCCCTGAGCAGCAATACCTCCACCAACCTCCCCCCTAGTTTTATTGCTGAGCACAAGCCATATGGTCTGAAATATCCCTTTTGATCAGTTTGGGTCAGCTGTCCCAGCTGTCCCACACAACTTTTTGTGCACCCCCAGCTTACTCACTGGTGAGGCAGAGTTCATGACATCTGTGATCACATGCTGCACAGTCAATTTTGCAAAAATAATTAAGTAAATCAGAAAAAGCAACTTGTTTGCTAAACTCTGAAATACTGTATACTTTTGTTAAACTTTTGTTGACGAATAAAAATATTTTAGTAACACTCCCATAAGAAATTACATTGTTAAGAGAGAAGCAACTTGGAATTAGATTTTGATTGGAGAATTTTCAAATTCCTCAGGTCCTGTGGCATGCTGTGGCAAGAAAGCACTGTGTTGCCTTCAGATCCATGGGTGTGGTTCAAAGGTAGCTCCTAGTACCTTTATCTTCTCCCTGCCATCAGAGGCTAAAGAAATTGTTCACTCAAACAAAATCAGCAGGCTGACATTTCAGAACATTATGAACCCTGAATGAGGGACTTTAAGATTTTTATCTTTATAAACAAGTGTGTGGTGTGGGGTTATGGTCTTTTAATCCTAAAACTTTTATATTGATAATTATTTATACCAAGATAAATAAAACTTCTTTGTTGTGTTTCAGAGAAACCAAAGTATGTGAAGTATGCTATTAATAATTCATAATCATCAATTGCCTGTGCTTTCTTGATGCTGATTTTTCCAGTGAGTAAAGCTCTTTCTTTGCAGAGATTTTCCCCACTCTTCCCCCCCCTCCTCCCCCCATGCTAGCTCTAAATTTTCCATAAGGTGCCTGAATCATAGCTTAAGTAGTACTGCAGGCTGATCCCTGTAGGGCACTGTTATGCCCCAGTCTGCTTGGCAGGTTTAGGGGTAGGTTGTTTGATTTACTCTGGGAGGTGCACAGGAGAAACAACAACATTGCCAGGAGGTTCAATAACAAACCTTTACTTGCAAACTTTAGAACATTAAGGTAGAATGAAGTATGGTTGTGTTCGAGGGTCCCAGGATGAGGGAAGAGATGAGAATCTTGACTCCATGTTTCAGAAGGCTTATTTATTATATTATGATATTATATTATATTAAAATGCTATACTAAAACTATACTAAAAAGAATAGAGAGAAAGGATCCATCAGAAAGCTGGAAAGGAATAGAATGGAATGATAACAAAAGCTCGTGACTCTCAGAGACTCCACACAGCTGAACCATGATTGGTCATTAAGTAGAAACATCTCACATGGACCAATCAAAGATGCACCTGTTGCACTCCACAGCAGCAGATAGTTACTATTTACATTTCTTTCCTGAGGCTCCTCAGCTTCTCAGGAGAAAATCCTATCAAAAGGATTTTCATAAAATATCATAGCGACAATGACGTACTTGGCAAATTTTAAAATGTAGCCATTTTGGTTAGAAATTCAATATAAAAGCATAAAAATAACACTTAAGAAAATGTATAAGGGAAAAGAAAGTATAAGATTAGAAAGATACATAATGACCACCCGTGGATCCAGTGACAAGACTTGATTGTTGCAATTTCGATGTTCATTGGTCAAAGTGATGGTCACAGTCTTGACCCACTGGGAGTGGGGGAAAGCCCATGAAACACAAAGTCTAGTGGGTTAATATACACTCAAGCCAGGTGGGAACGCCCAGGTACCTCTCCTAAGGCAGAGAGTTTTACACTGGATGATGTAATACTGTGGATCATGGGACACTTCCCAGAAACTTTAGATACCTTCAAAGACATTAGATTTGCCTCTTATGTCAGCGCAGCTGAGTCAATTATGGCACATCAGAAGTGATTAATACCTTCAGTCTTACATGAGAATGTTCAGATACTTCCCTAGAGGGGAGTTTTCACAGCTGAACCACTTGTGTAAGGACATTTGTTACCAAAAATGGCAAGAAAATAAACTCTCTATCACTATAATTTTAGTATTATGGAGCAGGCATTATTTATTGCAATGCCAGATGCAAGGGGGATAGCTCCACCTGTCTTGCATGCTGAGTACAGAAAATGCTCCTGTTTATATGCTAGATTTTACAAACATACTTAGAGGTTTTCCTGTTGTGTTGTGCTTTTTGTTTTATTAGTAGGTTTATGGTTTGATTTGTAATTTGGTAGTTTATGCTGTTTCCTTTTTGTCCCTGCCTTTTCCCAGTTATTTCGTCAACTAGTTTCTAGTTTCTATTTCTCCAAACTTTAGCAGTTTACTGAAACTGTTTTTCTTCCCTTGGAATTTTATTGGTTCATACATTGTAATCCCCGCCTGTTTTTTTACTCCCAATTCTCCTGATTTGTTAAAGATTGTACCTTCCCCTGAGACCCGCCCACACATATAAGTTTTTGTTTGCCCCTTGATTAGGGTCCCGGGAGAGGAAAAGGGGAAGTTTACCATCAAATAAAGTTACCCTGGGACACGTGTGCTTCCCTGTGCTTTATAATGTGCCGAAATAGCTGACACCTGGGATTCAAACGGAGCTCCAGGGGGAATCTGCCCCCCCCCACCCCCCCACCCCTGTCATCAGCTAGCCGGGAGAAAGAGGAATGGCATTTTCGCAGAAGAAAGATACATATGATAACTATTTCCCCAAAGTCATTAGCATATTTTTCCTCCCATCAGCACATGCATTCTCTTGTCCCAGAGGGTCCCTCCAGTGGTCTCTGGTGGTCAGTGACCCCGAAGTTATATTTGACTGCTCAATGAACTTGGTGCTACTTTCCAAATTAGAAGAGAAGTTGGCATAACTGGCATAGTTCATTAGAGTCCTTAGATCAGTGAAGTGTAGTTTCTTATTCCTTTCCTTAGTTAATGTTTATTGTAGTTTTGATTGTGTAGTTCAATAAGCTAATGATTTTGCAAAATTATTATTGTATTAACCCACCAGGTGCAAGCATTTCTTCATCTGGCAACACATTGGTATGATAAAAAGCATTATCCCACCTCAAAGGATTTGCCTCTTATCAGCCTCTTCCCTTATCTTGTTCAACACCCAGCTTGTAGCCTCAGGTGGTGGTGGTGGATGTGCACCCCTTCTGCCCCTGGGTGGTTACTTTGCACATCATCAGCAAAGCACTCTGCTGCTTTTGCAAATGGTAGATTGTTCGAGTCATTAAGCATTAACATTCCAGTTTCTCACAAGCACTCAAGAGCCATGGAAAACATCCATATTTATTGTTTTAGCAGCATAAGGTTATGCTATAAAAATGGCTTTTAATGCTAGAAACAGCTTCTGAAAGATCGTCATCATCACCTTTGTACTAATTTTTGTGGGATGCATGGTGATGACTATCTGACAATTGCTTAATATTTTATAGCATAAAGACAGAAGAAACCTTACATCTTGCTGTCTTAATTTATGTCCCTCTATTTTTCCATCTTCCCATATAATCTGAAAATGCATTTTTCAGGTAATATATAGGAAACAAATGGACTATTTCTTATCTGTAAAACTCAATGCTGACTGAAGTTCAAGACAAAATATCAAGCAAATATTGAATGTTCATAATTTAGAATAAGTACTTTCCTGTGACAACTAATACAGAAAAAGGAAATTTTGTTCCTTGTTCATGCAAATATAGCATGTTTTTGCATGGGATGTTTAAAAATTAATCAGAAATAGCTCAGGTTATATTTTTTCAAGAAACCACAGTTTGCATGTTATATTTGTAACAAACCTGTAAGTTGAACGTTTATTTTTCCAAAGACCATTATATTTCAGTATTTCCAACAGACAACTTTACAGGAATTGCCACTTTATTTTAAATTACTTATACTAAGACAGTTTTTTTTTCTTCCCTTTATTTTGATTATGAAACAATTTCCCTCTCTGATTTCAAGGCATGCAACACTTACTGTTTCTTTCATCTGATTCAATCATACCTAGAAACATGAGGCAATAAAACTGGAGTAAACTTGACATAAAACCAGGAAGTGACTGTAGTGGTTTTGGATTACCAATCTGAGATTTCCTGGCCAATGCACCAATTAATGAGGTGGGCTCAGGGCTGGCCAAATGTCCATGTACTCTCTAGAATTATTTACTCATTTCCTGCTGTGAGATAGGAGTAGGAGGAGGGCAAAGCAGGCTCAAAACTTTAAAAGGGTATTCTCCTGGGTTGACTATATGATGCTTTTATCCCCAATCATCTTGTTCTGTTTATGCTGAATAATAAGTTTTGCACCTTTAAGATTTGTTCCAGAGAGTGAAGGGGGGAGGAAGAAGCGCGCAGTTTGTTTTCAGACACTGCACTCACTCCTCCACATTCCTCTTCCTGGACTGTGTTGTCTGCGGATGGACAGACCTTTATTGATTGCACGTTGGTTGTGCTTGCTCTGTAGTGGGTTAAAGCAGTCAGTAACCATGTTGCTTGAATTCGTAATGTCTCTTGGGGTGGAGGCCTTCATGTGGTTCTGGTCTCTAGACCTTTTTGAGGTTTCAATACCTTTCTGGTCACAAGGATTATTGTCCCTAATACGTCTTTTTTACAGTAGAGGGGCACGGCTAAGAATAGCTATTGTGCTGGGTTTGGTGCTAATGATTTATAGGGCATTTACAAAGATACTGGAGTCTGTTCACGACATGTATGGTTTATGGTTTCTTCGTCCTACCCTGCATCCCAGTTCTAGCAGTATGTTTTGGGAATTTATTAGTAATTGCACCCAGTTGGTTAGAGGAGGAGCAGGGAATGAGGCTTTCCAGCCTTTCCTTTCCTTCTTCTCCTTTGAATCTGTTACGTCACTTTTTGAGAATGTTCAGTTTCCCCTGAATGTTAAAGAGACCATCTTTCTGGTATTTAATCTGGTAAGCTTCCTCTATATGGTCTGCAGCTTCTCTAGAATGAGGGCTGAGATGTCCAGAGGAGCTGAATAGACCCCTGACCCAGAAGTAGACCCAGGCGTGGAAAATCCTGAGTTGTTTGGAGAATGGGAAAATACAGGCCAAACCCTGAAGGAATTTTCTGACCCTGTAGCCTGGGATTTTCCATGTGAACAAATTCAGAACCCAGCTGAAGTGGGGAAATACCTGAAAGAGAAATGTCATGATGACTCTAAAGAGAAAAAGCTCATTGCAATAAGCTGGGCCCTGGCCTATGCTTATTGCACACTGCTAGATACTGTAGGGCAGCAGACAGAGGAAGGGAGGCAGGGAGATAAATCAGCAGCTACTCCAGTCACTCAGGCTGCAGCCAACACCCCAGCTACTCAGGTTGTAGCTAAACCAGACAGTAACCCTAAGCCACTGGCAGTTGCCGCAGGAAAGAAGCACACAAGGAAAACCAATCGGCCAGTGACCGACGATGATGATCCAGGGGAAGGACCCTCACCACCAATTACTGATACAAAAGTGAAAGTTAAAGCAACTGACACAACATCA
>NW_024528833.1:0-829 GCF_017590135.1 Pyrgilauda ruficollis | reverse complement strand
CCTTTTTTCCTGAATTTTTGGGGCAGTCCCTCCATTTTTCCTGCTGCGTCCGTCCAACCTCTACGGGTGCGAGAGCTGGGATGTGGAGCAGGGAAAAAGGGCGGGAAAAATGTTTTGTGAGGGGGAAAAAAAAGGGGGGAAAAAAAGGCCGGAAAAAAATGGTGGGAAAATCATGAGGGGAAAAAATGGTGGAGAAATCATGAGGGGAAGAAATGGTGGGAAGATCATGAGGGGAAAAAGGACAGGAAAATCATGAGGGGAAAAAAGAGCGGGAAAATCATGAGGGGAAGAAATGGTGGGAAGATCATGAGGGGAAAAAAGAGCAGGAAAATCATGAGGGGGAAAATGGTGGGAAAAGAAAATGGTGGGAAAATCATGAAGGGAAAAATAGTGGGAAAATCATCAGGGGAAAAAAATGAAAAAATGGTGGGGAAATTGAGAGGAAAAAAGAGCGGGAAAATCATGTGGGGAAAAAAGAGCGGGAAAATCATAAGGGGAAGAAATGGTGGGAAGATCATGAGGAGGAAAAAATGTTGAGAAAATCATGAGGGGAAAAAAAATGTTGGGAAAATCATGAGGAAAAGAAAATGGTGGGGAAATCATGAGGGGAAAAATGGTGGAGAAATCATGAGGGGAAAGAAAATGGTGGGGAAATCATGAGGGGAAAAAATGGTGGGAAGATCATGAGGGGAAAAAAATTGAGGGAAGATCATGAGGGGAAAAAATGGTGGGAAAATCGTGAGGGGAAAGAAAATGGTGGGGAAATCATGTGGGGAAAAAAGAGCGGGAAAAAGAAAATGGAGAAAAAAACAGGAAAAAAAATGACAGG
>NW_024528832.1:0-829 GCF_017590135.1 Pyrgilauda ruficollis | reverse complement strand
TTTTTTGGTAATTTTTAGGGATTTTTTGGAGGATTTTTTGGTAAATTTTTTGCATATTTTTAAAGGATTTTTTGGGAATTTTTTTGAGAATTTTTTCGGAATTTTTAGGGATTTTTTGGGGAATTTTTTGAGAATTTTTTGGTAATTTTTAGGGATTTTTGGGGGATTTTTTGATAATTTTTTTGTATTTTTTAAGGATTTTTTGGGGAATTTTTAGTAATTTTTTGGGAATTTTTTCAGAATTTTTTTGGAATTTTTTGGGAAATGTTTGGGAATTTATTAGGAATTTTTCAGGATTCTTTTGAAAATTTTTAGTAATTTTGGGGGGATTTTTTGAGAATTTTTTGTGAAGTTTTAGGAATTTGTTAGGAAGCTTTTATTGATTTTTTTTAATATTTAAGGATTTTTTTGGGAAATTTTTGGGATTTTTAGGGAATTTTTTAAGGGTTTTTGAGAATTTTTTAGGCATTTTTTGAGAATTTTTTGAGAATTTTTAGGGATTTTAATGGAACTGATTGGGAAATTTTGGGGAATGTTTTGGAAAGTTCTTGAGAATTTTTGGGGATTTTTTCAGGATTTTTGGTGAATTTTTTGAGATTTTTTAAAGAATTTTTAGGGATTTTTTGGGATTTTTTTGAGATTTTTTTGGATGATTTTTTTGGGATTTTTTTGACAATTTTAGGGATTTTTTGAGAATTTTTGGGGGTTTTTCAGGATTTTTGGTTAATTTTTTGGGAATTTTTTGAGAATTTTTTTGGAATTTTTAGGGATTTTTTTGAGAATTTTTTGGTAATTTGGGGGAAATTTTTGAGACTTTTTAAAGAATTTT
>NW_024528831.1:0-829 GCF_017590135.1 Pyrgilauda ruficollis | reverse complement strand
CACGGGATTCGACGCCAAAAAACCCTCAGAGAGTAGCCTTCGCCGAGGCTCTGTTTGACTTGTATCCAGCCTTGGCCTCGTCAGCTCCATCCTCGCCTCCCTCGACGCCAAGATCTGCTCGCCCCCTGCCACCTGCAGAACGCCCGTGTCACCTCTGTGGCAAGCTGGGCCACTGGGCCCCAGCCTGTCCGCTCTGGCAGGATTGGCTGCAATTCAGAAAGAAGCAGTCCCTTGTTGAGGGAGGGCAGCAAAAAAACTAGGACATAAGCGCAGTCCCTCCCTGCGCAAAGATATAAATGGGGTGGGAAGGATAACATCCAAAAGAGAAGGCAGGGAAAGAAATTTTACCCAACACATCCCACCTAAATTCGATATTGCACCTGAGTCGACAACCCTACCGGACTTGACTTGCAAAAATCTAGCTAATACTCTATCGGTTGATTCCAACCAGCGACCCATTCTAATGACTTTATCTGAAATGTCTCCCTTCAGGCTCCAGCTGACAGAACCATTACATCTCAAGGATTCCAGCTTTTGTGCGGTAAAGGTATCACCGGAGTACCCAGGTAATTGGCACCGGATCCGCTGCAAGTATGTCGTCGTTGGAGATTCTAAATTTACTCCTCCAGAAATCAATGTGTTACCAGGGCTTTTGTTATCTGATCTGGAGGAGTTCTCCCTATGGTTGTTTTGTGTCCACCCCCCCTCCTTCCTTCCGAAAGGGCAAATAGTGGCCCAGGCCATTCCGGTGCCAGAGCTCACCTGGAACCCGGAAAAACCATCTGAATTCAATCCGGACTATCCTGTAACAGTTGCCTGGGCCCAGCTG
>NW_024528830.1:0-829 GCF_017590135.1 Pyrgilauda ruficollis | reverse complement strand
ATCTCCATGCCCGGATTCCCGGTGGGAATGGTGCCTCCTCTTCCCATGGATTTGGGAACACAGGACTGGGATCTGCAGGGATCCCATGCAAACATTCCCAGTGGGAATGGTGAACCCATGGCAGACTCCTCTTCCCACGGGTCCGGGATTGGGATCTGGATGGATCTCCATGCCCAGATTCCCGATGGGAATGGTGAACCCATGGCAGACCCCTCTTCCCATGGATCTGGGATCCCAGGATTGGGATCTGGAGGGATCTCCATGCCCAGATTCCCGATGGGAACTGTGTCCCCAATCCAGACCCCTCTTCCCATGGATTTGGCATCTCCGGACTGGGATCTGGATGGATCTCCATGCCCACATTCCAGGTGGGAATAGTGTCTCCCTTTCCCATGGATTTGTGATCCCGGGATTGGAATCTGCAGGGATCTCCATGCCCAGATTCCCGATGGGAATAGTGTCTCCCTTTCCCATGGATTTGTGATCCCGGGTTTGGGATCTGCAGGGATCTCCATGCCTGGATTCCTGGTGGGAATGGGGCCTCCTCTTCCCATGGATTTGGGAACACAGGACTGGGATCTGCAGGGATCCCATGCAAACATTCCCGGTGGGAATGGTGAACCCATGGCACATCGCTCTTCCCATGGGTTTGGAATCCCGGGATTGGGATCTGGAGGGATCTCCATGCTCAGATTCCTGATGGGAATGGTGCCCCCAATCCAGATCCCTCTTCCCATGAATTTGTGATCCTGGGATTGGGATCTGCAGGGATCTCCATGCCCAGATTCCTGGCGGGCATAGCGTCTCCCTTTCCCATGAATTTGTGATC
>NW_024528829.1:0-829 GCF_017590135.1 Pyrgilauda ruficollis | reverse complement strand
AGCCCCCACAATCCAGGTGCCACTCGTGCCCCTCCCCTCCATCCCCCCATCACCTCAGACCCCCATGCCCATCTTTTCCCCCAGCCCGTGCCCAGTTCCGCCCTCACTGCTCTCCAGTGAAGCCAGGGCTGCACTGGCACTGTCCCCCGTGGGGGTCACAGTGCCCCCCGTTGTGGCAGCGACACTCGCCCTGGCAGCCGGGCCCAAAGCGCCCGGGGGGGCACGGCACGGAGCAGATCTCCCCCTGCAAAGGAGCACCAGGGTCAGCAGGGGAAACTGAGGCAGAGAGCACGTTCGGAGGGGGGCACAGCCCACCTACCATCCATCCGTGAGGGCAGACGCAGGTGCTGCTGCTGGAGGGGTGGCAGATGCCCCCGTTCTGGCAGGGACAGGGGGTGGCACAGGACATCCCCTCAGGGCAGGGCACCTCGCAGCTGTGGGGGGTGAGCGGTGAGCAGGACCCTGCCTGGGGCTGGCAGAGGAGGGGAGGGCACGGAGGGAGGGGTCCCAACTCACAGGGGGCCGCTCAGCCCCGGTGGGCAGAGGCAGGCGCCTGTGGAGGCGTTGCAGGGGGCCTGGTGGTGGCAGGGGCAGGGCAGGTGACAGCTCTGCCCGTAGGTGCCAGGTGGGCACGGCTGGCTGCACAGGGGGTCGGTGAAGCCGGGGGGACAGGAGCAGACCCCGCTCAGGGGGTCACAGGGGGCCCCATGGTGGCAGGGGCAGCGCTGTCCACAGTCCAGCCCCCAGGAATGCTCATCACACTCTGCATGGGGGAGAGCAGTGGTACTTCCTGTTCCATCCTGTTCCATCCCATCCCACCCCCATCCCA
>NW_024528828.1:0-826 GCF_017590135.1 Pyrgilauda ruficollis | reverse complement strand
CCCAAACCATTCTGTGATTCCATGAGTTTAGAGAAACACTTTAGGGAGAATTGTCAGTGTAAGAGGATCAAAGCATACCTACACAGTGATGCTCGAGAAGTGAAAATACATTCCAGAGGGTCAAGAAAATGAACCAAACACACTCATTAGAGTTTCTTTTCTCCAAATGGGATTGACAATGCCCGTATATCTACATCAGTGTAGGCAAAAGTATGGCAAGAATGGGTATTGGTGAGAACCCACTTCTGCATATCATAATTTTTTTTAAAAAAAGAAGATAATTCAGTTACATACCACAGAGATTGCTGAGAGTAGTTCAAAATGGGGAGGCAAAGCTATCTCTGACTAGTGCTTCAGGTGATGTCTAGCCCACAGCAGGGCACCAAAGACATTGGCTCAAAAACCTGGTCATTGCCAACAGCCTAGAATAACAATGATGTTGTTCAAGACAACAATATTTCTTGCCTCCTGCCAGGAATAAAGTCTGTGTCATTTGATGGTGAGGGACTTTTCCTCTGACTCAATGCCTGAGGTAAAATCTTCGGTGACCAAAGTCCCCCGCTTACAGTCCCTCAGTCCAAGAAAAGTGCCCCCACACCTGTCTTCTGCGGTTTTTTGGGCTATGCTTGGGCTTGTGGTGAATGCTACAGATCCCAAACCAAGTCTATGGACCATCCCCAAAGGGAAGGCCCTTCGACTAGAGCCAAAAGATGGAAAGTTGGAGGGAGTTTTCCATGTCCACCAAGCAATCCTACTCCCAAAGCCTTTGGAGAAAGAAGTACATGCATATATTATTTTTCTAAGTACATATATATATATATATATA
>NW_024528827.1:0-829 GCF_017590135.1 Pyrgilauda ruficollis | reverse complement strand
TCATTTTGGGGGATCAAGGGCTGGATTGGGGGCGGTTTTGGGAGCAGTTTTGGGGATGTTTTTAGGGGATCAAGGGGTCATTTTGGGGCTGTTCTGGGAGCGGTTTTTGGAGGATCAAGAGTTGGATTTGGGACCATTTTGGGGCTGTTTTGGGGCAGTTTTGGGGATGTTTTTGGGGGATCAAGAACTCATTTTGGCGCTGGCTTTGGGAGCGGTTTTGGGGGATCAAGAGCTGGATTTGGGAGCGGTTTTGGGGCTGGTTTTGGGGGATGAAGAGCTGGATTTGGGGCTGCTTTTGGAGCGGTTTTGGGGCTGTTTTGGGAGCGGTTTTGGGGCTCATTTTGGGGGATCAAGGGCTGGATTTGGGAGCGTTTTGGGGCTGGTTTGGGGAAGTTTTGGGGCTATTTTTGGGGCATCAAGGGCTCATTTTGGGGCTGTTTTGAGAGTGCTTTTGGGGCTCATTTTGGGGAATCAAGGGCTGGATTTGGGGCTGTTTTTGGGAGTGCTTTTGGGGCGGTTTTGGGGCTGTTTTTGGGGAATCAAGGGCTGGATTTGGGGCTGTTTTCGGGGCAGTCTGGGGCAGTTTTTGGGGCTGTTCTGGGAGTGGTTTTGGGAGCAGTTTTTGGGGAGCGTTTTTGGGGGATCAAGGGCTGATTTTAGGGAATCAAGGGCTGTTTTGGGAAGTGCTTTTGGGGTCGATTTTGGGGCTGGTTTGGGAGTGCTTTTGGGGCTGTCTGGGGCAGTTTTTGGGGCTGGTTTTGGGGCAGAGCAGGAGCTGTTTCTTGGGGGGATCAGAGGCTGCTTTTGGGGTCTCAGGGTCAGTTTTTGG
>NW_024528826.1:0-830 GCF_017590135.1 Pyrgilauda ruficollis | reverse complement strand
AAAAAAAAAGCAGGAGAACATGTGACAACTATATTAAGAAATCATCAGTCAAACATTGAAAGTATATGTAATGAAAGAACTCACGTGCCTGCCTGTTAATGTTCTACTGTCTTTCATTACATGTAGGCATAGCACTTGATGCAACGAATTCATGACTTTCAATAGTTCTATATTTTCAGTCAACTCAAAGGATAAGTTACAGTTCCACAGTGACTGATGTCATGTATTGCAGAACCTCTGTTTATTCACAGATAGCTCTGCAGCAGATCACAGAAGGGAAAGGAAAGGCTGACTTCCCAATTTAATGCTGCTGAATGCTGATGTGGAGAGCTGTTGCCTTTCACACTTTCACAGTCCCTCTTTGCCTGGGAAGAGACTAGGGAAGTTATTTATGGAGACTTTCACCATGGCAAATAACTGTATGTTTTTCATTCTCCTTTTGACTAACTTGAGAGTGAGGTTTACTAGCAGAAACACTGAACATTTGTACATGCAGCCAAAGTTAATGGGAGCTGTTCTACAACAGTATTCTACAGTATTGTATAACTGGGTATTAGGAAAAGCAAAGGTTGACATCTCAGTTTAAGCTTTCAAAATTAGTTGCACTTTTCACATTAACCTATCTTTCCTTCAGTATTTTTCTTTAGAAGATATGAATAAAGCCCTTCATTTAACAGGTTGTGAGAACAAATTCACTAACATTTGGAAAACAGTGTACTGCTGCTGTAATGGGTGTCTTTAAATTTGTACCGAAAACTCCAATTCTGAAAATTTCTAACTTCTGAGTACTCAGTTTTGCATTTAAGGCATTATTAAAGTTCTAGCTCAAA
>NW_024528825.1:0-830 GCF_017590135.1 Pyrgilauda ruficollis | reverse complement strand
CCCTGAAAATCCCTTTGCCTTCCCTGCTTCTATGCCTGCTATCCATTGCATGCCATTAGGTATACAGTTCCCTCTCAGTAGCTAATGAGACTTAAATAAACATACTGAGAGACGAACATGGCCTCTGGAGTTTAATAAATGATGCTGATTCTGGTTTCAATTACACTGGTGTAAATCTGGAGCATCATCACTGCTTACAGTTGAATTAGCCTAGATTTATATCACAGCTGAATTTAGTCCATAGATTTCATTTTTTTAACCCACTGGAATTTTATCACTGTGATTTAAGCCTTTTAAAATGCCAAATATAAAGATAATTCAATAGATCAGGTTGTGTACCTATTTTTTTTCCATATCTCTTTGCATACTGAAGTTTTATTTTTATTTTTATGTTTTTAAGCTTTTCTCTTCCAATAATCAAGCAACTGATAACATTGTACTGATAAGTGATAGCATTGCATATTATAATTAGAATATAAATATATTTTCTTAGCCCTTTGATTCTGCCCTTGAATTTTTGTACTTTTGGCGGTAAGTAATGTACAGCCAAAGTTTTTAAGCACAATTTGACATCCTGTTCAGGATTAAAATGGAGTGATTTGATGGATGGAAGAAGCATAATGCATCTTAAACTAGTCAAAAGAACAAAGTACTGTTTTGTTCTAAAAAGCAAGTAGTGCAATCTATTCTATGATCACATCACCAGTGTTATAATGAATAATGTGTTCAGAATCTGCCAAAAATCAAAGGTGAGTCAATGGAAAAAAAGTTGAGATGGGAGATTCAGCCAGTGAGCTCACAGGCAACACCAACCTTTGAGTGCAGCAATT
>NW_024528824.1:0-844 GCF_017590135.1 Pyrgilauda ruficollis | reverse complement strand
CAGGCAAAGGCCTCAGCTGAGTGCAGGGAGCAGTGGCTGTGTCTGTGGGAGGCTGACAAACCACTTCACTGTGTGTTGGGAAATCAGAGGGGAGCTTCAGGTGCCTTGAGCTGCTCATTCCCTCCTGTGTTTAACCCAGTGTAGGGCTGGGGCTGTGCCCAGGGCTCCAGGCAGGGTCTGGCGCAGCCCTCCTGCAGTAAATCCCTGCTGCAGTTCCTTTTGGGGAGGGAACAGCAGATGTGGTGCAGTCCAGAATGTGGCCTGCCCTTCCCCAGCTCAGCCTCGTGCTGCTGCTGAAGGTGGCACTTGTCCCTGCTCTCTGGTGAGCTCTGAGCTGACTGCAGCTGGGACTGGTGAATTCCCATCCTCTGTTGCTGTGACATTTCATGGATTTTTCCCATGGATTTTGCTCCATTGCCTGTCTGGCATCCCTGTGTCTGTGAGCTCATTGACGTGGCCTTGGTGCATGCACAAGTCAGCAGTGAACGGGTCAGAAATGCGACGTAAGAACAGCCCGTGATCCAGTCCTGAAGAGAGTGTGCCCAAAAGCTTCTGCCAGAGAAGGGCACTGCAGCCCTTCACTGATTCCTACAGCACCCTCTGGGTTTATCTCCAGAGCCACACTGGGAATAAATATCTACAGGGATGTTTGGCTTGAGCACAGAGAGAAGGGATTTGCTGCTTTTGCTTTGAGTGTGCCCAAGCTCTGTGGTTGGACTGCCCAGCCTTCCCTGGCGAGATGCTGCCTGGTGTCATCCCAGCCTCTGCTTGCCCTGACTCTGGTGTCACCAGGGTGGGAATAAGTGTCCAGGCATGTCCCCAGCTGTGCTGATGAGCCTCATGG
>NW_024528823.1:3669-20739 GCF_017590135.1 Pyrgilauda ruficollis | reverse complement strand
ACCCTTGGAAAACTTTCTACCCTTACTACAAAGCTGAGTTATCCTGGCCACGGCACCCCACCGGGCTCAGCCCGGCTGGAGCCTGCTGTGATACACCCCAGCTTGGCGGGGGGAAGAGCGGGGGAGGCCGTGCATGTGTGTGTGTGTTTGCCACTGGCTGAGTTTGTTTATTGGTGGAAAGGAGCAAATGGCCCTCCAGAGGTTTTCCTTTTTTGCACACACGGGTTTTGATTGTTGTGTTCACTTAGGGACGCCAAGGAGTAAACGGGACAAGTTTTTTGGAGTGGCAGGGGGTGGCTTGGGGTGCGCCAGTGTGGAAAAATGGGGAGGGGTGCCCACCTCCCATATTGTAGTAAGCGTGGGCGGTATTCAATCTGTGGAAAGAGAGGTCCCGAGCCTCAGTGTGTTGGAGTGGGCCAGTTCAGAGAGAAGCCCAGCTTCTGCTGTGAGCAAAGATTTTTTTTTGAGATTGTCTGGAATTTCAGGGCGTGAGTGGCTCCCGGAGCCATGGCTGAAGTCACGGGATGGTGCCTTGAGCCGGGAGGCCACGCCCCCTGTCACAGAAGGCGGGGAACAGCCGCTATGAGAGCAGCGGCTGAGGCGGCCCCTGCTATCCCCCTGGCAACGGCCAGGATATGGGGCCGAGAAGGATCAACACTGGCACCGGGTCCGGCCCGAGGCTGCCATAGCGGCTCACCTTTGGTCCAGTGGGGGGGCCACCGCATGGCCATGGCCTGCTCTGCACAGCTCCTGACGGGCCTGGGAATGTGAGACCTGCGGGCGGTGATGTGAACCCAGTGGGCGGTGCTGCTTTTGCTGCCACCGCTGGGAGCAAGAAGCAGAGGCAGGGCTGCACCCCTCAGAATGCTTGTGGGCGGGAACACAGCTCCTACTAATGCCTTAAAGAACCTAGAAGTGAAGCAACACACTTTCAAGATAATATTAGTATAGGAGGTAATATAAAGGCTGGTCTATATTGGAGGCCTCTACGGGGCAGAAGTGGAAAATGCCTAAATGCCCACCCCCCCACCCCCCCCCCAATGGGGTGAATACAATTTTATAAGTTTAGGAAATTAGCATAGCTGACAAAAATCACCAATTAGAGACATAAGAGTAATTCTCCCAGGTTCAGCCCTCTCTGAATCCTCTCCTGTTTAGATAGAAACTAAACTTTGTTTATGGAAACATGTCTTGAAGAGCTGGCTTTAACTTTGGTTCCCAGGAAGAAGCAAGATAGAACAGGGGCCTTGGGACCCCTGCTTGTAACTCTGGAATGTGTTTTGTCTTTCTGCTTATCAGGGTATGGAAAAGTACTGAGACCCAGGGGTGGCAGGCAGGCAGCTATGAATACAATAATAGGCTACAGAACTACAAATATATGTGTAAAGAATACAGAGAATATATAAAAGCAAAAATCATTCTGGCAACACTAAAATGGACAGCTCTATCTTGGTTTCCATAGTAACAAGTTTTATTTTGGATAGAAACTGAAGTGGTTGTGGGTGGTGGGAAGGGGCCAGCATGGGCAAAGTGGGGCACATGGTACATGCAGCGCTGGGAGTATCCCCGAGCGAGTGTATCCCCGCCCTGTGTACAGTCTGTGGGAATGGGGCTATGCTATCTGCCCCTCTCCTCTTTGCTACCCAAGAGGGAAAGATGGGGTCCAGTTATGGGCCAGTTGCCTGGTCTGGCAGGATCAGTGAGCCTTTTTGTCATGGTTTGATGCTGGTGCAATGCCAGTGCCCCCATGAAAATATATTCTCCCCAGTGGCTGCTGTGAGATGTGACCAGAAATAGAGCAAAGCAGGCTCCAGCTTAGGAATAAAGGAAAAAACTTTATTAACTTACAGTATGTAAAAAGGAACACACACAGGACTCAGAATGAAAACCTTCCAAAACATTCCTCCTCCTCCCCCCAGTTCCCACCATGGCACAATGAGCTAAAACCTTAGATTCTCAATCCAGTTGCCACTCCTCAGATAATCAACTCTCAGTTCATCACCACCCCTCAGATAATCAACTCTCAGTTCATCAAGGAGAGAGGAGTCCCTCTTGTACCATGGGCTTCCCCAGGAAACACGGTTGAAACCTCTTGTGTTTCCATATCACACATGGCACCACCCGGAGAACATTTTCCCTCATGACCTCTTCCTTCCATGTCCAGTGCTCTCACCACTGCACATGGACCAGAACTGCTTCTAGGGTTCCCCTTTTAAGGATGCTTTGCCCAGTTCCAAAAAAGCAACAGTCTCTCACTTTCGGGACACCAGTCCCCCCCCAAATTCCCCCCTTGGGGCCGAGGGGTCTTGAGAACAGAGATCTTCTTCACTGAACACAGAGGGCACCACCACACCCTCCTCATCCATCCCTGTTCACGCCACTCCTTCACATAACATCACTGCACTCTCTTGGCTCCAAGCCATTGCCTCCCTCTAAATGCAGTCTCTGTTACAGGAAAAAAAATGGTTCTGTCCATGGCTATACAAGAAAAGAGTCCAGCCAAAGGCCACTCCATCATGTCCTCCCACCTAGGATTCTTCTCAACTTCTTCTGACATCTTTCACTTGCTCAGACCTTCACCACACTTGCCCATTTCCTTCTATTTCATGTCTGTCTCTCTTCTAGGAGGGTTTAATGTTCCACAAAGTTTTCATTGTTCAAGAAAAGGGTTAAAATCTCAGGCTCTGCTTGCCCATCCACCCCCCCCCCAATGGGGTGAATACAATTTTATAAGTTTAGGAAATTAGCATAGCTGACAAAAATCACCAATTAGAGACATAAGAGTAATTCTCCCAGGTTCAGCCCTCTCTGAATCCTCTCCTGTTTAGATAGAAACTAAACTTTGTTTATGGAAACATGTCTTGAAGAGCTGGCTTTAACTTTGGTTCCCAGGAAGAAGCAAGATAGAACAGGGGCCTTGGGACCCCTGCTTGTAACTCTGGAATGTGTTTTGTCTTTCTGCTTATCAGGGTATGGAAAAGTACTGAGACCCAGGGGTGGCAGGCAGGCAGCTATGAATACAATAATAGGCTACAGAACTACAAATATATGTGTAAAGAATACAGAGAATATATAAAAGCAAAAATCATTCTGGCAACACTAAAATGGACAGCTCTATCTTGGTTTCCATAGTAACAAGTTTTATTTTGGATAGAAACTGAAGTGGTTGTGGGTGGTGGGAAGGGGCCAGCATGGGCAAAGTGGGGCACATGGTACATGCAGCGCTGGGAGTATCCCCGAGCGAGTGTATCCCCGCCCTGTGTACAGTCTGTGGAAATGGGGCTATGCTATCTGCCCCTCTCCTCTTTGCTACCCAAGAGGGAAAGATGGGGTCCAGTTATGGGCCAGTTGCCTGGTCTGGCAGGATCAGTGAGCCTTTTTGTCATGGTTTGATGCTGGTGCAATGCCAGTGCCCCCATGAAAATATATTCTCCCCAGTGGCTGCTGTGAGATGTGACCAGAAATAGAGCAAAGCAGGCTCCAGCTTAGGAATAAAGGAAAAAACTTTATTAACTTACAGTATGTAAAAAGGAACACACACAGGACTCAGAATGAAAACCTTCCAAAACATTCCTCCTCCTCCCCCCAGTTCCCACCATGGCACAATGAGCTAAAACCTTAGATTCTCAATCCAGTTGCCACTCCTCAGATAATCAACTCTCAGTTCATCACCACCCCTCAGATAATCAACTCTCAGTTCATCAAGGAGAGAGGAGTCCCTCTTGTACCATGGGCTTCCCCAGGAAACACGGTTGAAACCTCTTGTGTTTCCATATCACACATGGCACCACCCGGAGAACATTTTCCCTCATGACCTCTTCCTTCCATGTCCAGTGCTCTCACCACTGCACATGGACCAGAACTGCTTCTAGGGTTCCCCTTTTAAGGATGCTTTGCCCAGTTCCAAAAAAGCAACAGTCTCTCACTTTCGGGACACCAGTCCCCCCCCAAATTCCCCCCTCCTGGGGCCGAGGGGTCTCGAGGACAGAGATCTTCTTCTTCACTGAAGTCAGAGAGCACCACCACACACTCCTCATCCGTCTCTGTTCACGCACTTCTTCACATAATACCACCGCACTCTCTTGGCTCCAAGCCATTACCTCCCCCTAAATGCAGTCTGTGTTACAGGAAAACAAAATGGTTCTGTCCATAGCTATACAAGAAAAGAGTCCAGCCAAAGGCCACTCCATCATCTCCTCCCACCTAGGATTCTTCTCAACTTCTTCTGACATCTTTCACTTGCTCAGACCTTCACCACACTTGCCCATTTCCTTCTATTTCATGTCTGTCTCTCTTCTAGGAGGGTTTAATGTTCCACAAAGTTTTCATTGTTCAAGAAAAGGGTTAAAATCTCAGGCTCTG
The DNA here is from genome assembly GCF_017590135.1 of Pyrgilauda ruficollis. Taxonomy (NCBI): domain Eukaryota; kingdom Metazoa; phylum Chordata; class Aves; order Passeriformes; family Passeridae; genus Pyrgilauda; species Pyrgilauda ruficollis. The sequence continues at coordinate 16,377 of NW_024528823.1, read as the reverse complement.
CTTGCCCAGGACTCCCATGGCAGCCGGGCACCTTCTCGCCGCAGCCCCCCCTTCTCCTTCTTGGCCGTGCTGCCAGCACATGGTATCAAATTTCAAAGTGGCACAGGCTCTCTCCCTCTCTCTCTCTCTCCCGGGGGGGTGCTGCCCTCCATCCTGCAGGGGCTCTGGCCTACCTCAACCCAGGCCACATGGCTTCCCCTCCCCTACCCAGCCTGCCTCTGGGCAGGGGAAGGTCCGATCTCTTCAACCAATGGGAACCGAGAGAGAGTTCCCCTGTGAGTTCTCTGCTTTTTAACCCTCTGTGTTCTTAGAGCAGTATCCACGTCTTCAGTGGCCACACCAGGTGCCAATATCCAAATCTGACCACTGATTGGTTTGATCGCAACTTCCCTAAAAACTCACTTCCTTATCAACCCAGGACACTTTTGCAAGACACATCAGGTCCAAAGAGGAAGAAGCCACATTTCAGGCTCCCTTAAGACAGGCTAAAGGCAAACAGGGTCCTGTTTTAATGAACTTATTAGAAGGGAAACCGAGTCAAGGTACTGTAAGTTTTATTAGTACCAAAGGGGTGAGATGAGACCTTTCTTCCGACCTTTGAAATATGAATTAGGAAAACACTAGGTGATTAATCAGTTTTTCTATTTGCCAAATTCTCCTAAGAAGAATCTATTGAAATTTTGTAAAGGGGGGAGAATAGCAGATAACTTAAGAGGGTGTACTGTATTAAATTTTAAAAATACCTTCTCCTGCATTCCCGCAAGTAAGAAAGGCCAAGAACTCTTTGCTGTTAAGTGGAAGAATCCTGAAACAGGGAAAAGGAACAAGCTCACCAAGACAGTCCTACCTGAGGGTTTAAAGAACAGCCCAAGTGTATTCAGAAATCAGCTGGCAAAGGAACTGGAGAACTGGAAAAGGCAGCAGCTAAGAATGGCTGCATTTGACCAGCAGCCAAGAATTGCTGCATCTAAGAAGAGTTGCATCCAACTCACTGTAAGACTGTTCTGTGAACATTGACAAGTATTGTTATGAGTAAAAAAATTGTCCATTTTTTAAAGTTGCAGAATTAACAAGTTAAACCAATTGCTGCTAAGTTGTAGTTTTAACTATTTGTTGTTAATAACTTCATGTTGTAATCACCTGTTGTTAATATTTTTTTCTTTAATTACATGTTGTTGATGGTTATAAATCCCTCTTCGTTGGGTATCCCCCTGCTGCTTCCTGAAAAATGACACCTGGGACTGTGAGGAGGAGGTGACATCGAGGCTGGTATGCAAATGTGGAAGCACCTCACCAAAACTAGCAGGAAAAACCCCTAAAATAATGAGCCACCATGGAATTAAGAGACCTAAGTAATGTCTAGAGGTGAGGAACTGAATCCAGTGTCTGCTAAGATCTTTTTTACCTTTCACCCTAACCTAAAAGGATGTCGGCTAGAAAGAGGACCTCGAATGTCAAACTGAAAAACCGGAATCTCCTGGTGCTCTTGTGAGGACGGAAGCCCCAGCTCTGCCTGCATACCAGTGGACACAGCTGCACTCATCCTCCTCCTCCTCCATGCCACTCCTGGGAGCAGCGACGGCATGTGCGCGATCCATCAGTTCTCCCCACCTGAGCTGATTTTTAATAAGGGCATTAAAAAGGAGAAAGATCTCCTGCCCTTATTTATTTCAAGTATCCTATGCCATGTTACTGGAACAGGGTAATTTTATTCTGAGAATGTTTTCTGTCAATCCTGGTATGTCTCTGCTCTCAATACTAACTGATAATGTATCTGAGTATGACTGTTTACAGACCATCTGTCATGGTTTGACATAGCTTAGTTTTTAATTAAGGGAAAAATCCATCAGCCACAAAGTGATTTTTCCCTGTCAGGAGCATTACACCTTCCTTTGTGCCTGACAGAATCAATTAGAGAAACTGGACACGCCCCTATGAACCATATTTAAGAAAAGAGAAGTGCAAAAAAATCTCTTTTCCTTCCTGCTTTTCTGCAAAAGAGTGAAAGCCTTTCCCCCCACTTCCTGGTAAGGCCAGCCCCTGCCGGCCCACGTGGCCTGGCAGACAGAATGCGGGGCGGGAAAGCCCAAGCCACAGTGCGGACTGCTGAAAATCTTGCTGTTGCTGAGTCCCGTGCACAGTCTGCAGGCCGGACCGGCTTCACCAGGCCAGCTCTGCTAGGCCCTGGGCCAGGGCAGCCTCTGCTCTGCCACCGGGCTAGGCCGGGCCACGGCACAAGGCCACTGGAATTTTGGCTGCTCTTGCTGCCACTGGGGGCCTGGCGCAGGCCTCCCCCCAATCCTAGCATGGCCGCCAAAATCCTACACTGCTGGGCAGAGATCACGTGACCAAGAGTGAAAAACAACTCCTTAATTAACTCTTTCAGCGCTGTAAAATTCCCCAGTAAAAATGAAACCTACACACATCAATCCTCTCCCGAGTCAGAGAAAGCTACAGAGGGTCTGAAGCCAACTACACTCCAAGAGAGAAGGAAATTTTAGCAGCCTATGAAGGACTCCAATCCACCTCAGAGGTAATAGGCACAGAAGCACAATTCCTCCTAGCACCCCCAACTACTGGTATTGGGGTGGATGTTCAAAGCAAAGGTTCCCTCTACCCACCATGCCACCAATGCCACCTGGAGCAAGTGGATTGCTCTTATCACACAGTGCACCCGTATTGGAAAACTGAATTGCCCTGGGATTTTGGAGATAATTACAAATTGGCCTGAAAGTGAAAATTTTGGTCTCACTGATGAAGAGGAACAAGAACAAATGACACGTGCTGAAGAAGCTCCACCATACAACCACCTGCCAGCACAAAAAACACGATATGCTCTTTTCACTGATGATTCTTGTCACATTGTATTGGTGTGTACCAATATTACTGACGGGACTGCCTTGGTCTGTCTGATGGAATTTCTGGGTTGATAGACAGTGCCCAGCAGGGGTCAAGGGTGGGGAAAGGAAGGGTGATTGACAACCCACCTGGGGAAGGAGATTTCAGGGAGAACCCAGGGGAAACTGAGGCAAATCATGACATCACACTGCAACAGCATTGTAGGGATGAAATAAAAGTGGAAAGCAGCCGTATGGAGCCCAACACGACAGGTCGCAGAAGCTACTGAAGGAGAAGGTGGATCAAGTCAACTTGCTGAACTCAAAGCCATTCAACTGACCCTAGACATTGCTGAAAGGGAGAAGTGGCCAAAGCTCTACCTCTACACTGATTTATAGATGGCAGCCAATGCTCTGTAGGGATAGCTGGAAAAGTGGAAAAAGGCTAATTGGCAGCATAGGGGAAAACCAATTTGGGCTGCTGAAGAGTGGAAAGACATCACTACCAGGGTAGAGAAACTATCTGTAAAAGTCCACCATGTAGATGCCCATGTCCCCAAGAATAGAGCTAATGAGGAGCACCAAAACAACAAGCAGGTAGATCAGGCTGCAAAGACAGAGGTGTGAAAGATAGACTTAGACTGGCAACACAAGGGAGGGTTGTTCCTAGCTCGATGGGCTCATGATGCCTCAGGTCACAGAATTCACAGAATGACTAGGTTGGAAGAGACTTTAAAGATCATGGAATCCAAGCCATGCCCTAACACCTCAACTAAACCATGGCATCAAGTGCCATATCCAGTCTTTTTTTTAACACATCCAGAGATGGTGACTTCACCACCTCCCCAGGCAGACCATTCCATTACTTTATCACTCTTTCCCTGAAAGACTTTTTCCTAATATCCAACCTATAGTTCCCTTGACGCAGCTTGAGTCTGTTGTCACCGTTGAGTCAGGAATGGGAGTGAAGGCGACACACAGACTCTAGGTCTATTCTGAAGGCTATTTTGAGTTTATTAGAAACCCATTCTTTTATACACTATTCCAATACAGGTGGATCTGATTGGTCATTTAATCAACATCCCGTCACACCATTGACTAATTAAGAAGACACCCTATGGTAAACATCTTATGAGAAAACAACTGTTCAAAACACCAGCTGCGAGATCTTTTTAATTCTTTCTCTCAGCCTTCTCAAAACTCCCTAGAAAAATTCCTGGGAAAGTTTATCTGTTTCTCCCCCTCTGACTAAATGGTCGCATCCACAAGACTGTGTCCTCTCATTCTGACAGTTGCTGCCTGGAGAAAAAAACCAACCCCCACCTGACTACAACCACCTTTCAGGAAGTTGTAGAGAGTGATAAGGTCACCTCTGAGTCTCCTTTTCTCCAGGCTAAACAACCCCAGCTCCCTCAGTCGTTCCTCAAAGGGCTTGTGTTCCAAGCCCCTCAGCAACCTAGTTGCCCTCGTCTGGACGCGTGCAAGCATCTCAATGTCCTTCCTAAACTGAGGGGCCCAGAACTGGACACAGTACTCAAGGTGCAGCCTCACCAGTGCCAGGTACAGGGGAAGAATGACTTCCCTGCCCCTGCTGGCCACACTATTCCTGATACAGGCCAGGCTGCCATTGGCCTTCTTGGCCTCCAGGGTACACTGCTGGCTCATGTTCAGTCATCTGTCTACCAGTACCCACAGGTCCCTTTCTTCCTGGGCACTGTCCAGCCACAACATCCCCAGCCTATAACATTGCAGGGCATTATTGTGGCCAAAATGCAGGACTCGGCACTAGGACTTATTAAATGTCATCTTACTGGACTCTGCCCATCCATCCAACTGTTCCAGGTCTCTCTGCAGAGCCCTCATGCCTTCCAACAGATTAACACATGCTCCCAGATTAGTGTTGTCTGCAAATTTACTAATGAAAGACTCAATACCCTCATCCATGTCATCAATAAAAATATTGAACAGAACTGGCCCCCAAAACAGATCCCTGGGGGACACCACTAGTCACTGGCTGCCAGCTGGATGCAGCACCATTCACCACCACTCTCTGGGCCTGGCCATCAAGCCAGGTCTGAACCCAGCAGAGTGCTCTTGTCCAAGCCTTGGGCTGCCAGCTTTTCCAGGAGTATGCTGTGGGAGACTGTCAAAGGTCTTGCTGAAGTCCAGGTACACAGCAGCCTTTCCTACATCCACCAGGTGGGTGACTTGGTCATAAAAGGAGATCAGGTTGGTCAAACACAACCTACCTCTCCTAAACCCATGCTGGCTGGGTCTGATATCCAGGTCATCAGGGTAGAGATGCCACCTATAAGTGGGCACAAGACCAAGGGGTGAATTTAACCATGGACAGTATTTCTCAGGTTATCCATGACTGTGAGACGTGTGCTGCGATCAAGCAAGTCAAGCGAGTGAAGCCCCTATGGCATGGGGGAACGGTGGTCCTGATACCTTATGTAGGCTGACCTAGAACAGACACTAGATGGAGCTAAAGTAGGTATTTATTAGAAGGCCTTGATTGATACACCTTGGGCAGTACAAGAGCCCAGCCAGGGCTATACCCAAGATGAACCTGAAATGGTCACAAAATGGATGACCGGTCATGGGGTCTCACACTTTTATAAGTTCTGGTCCATTAGCATATTGGAGTTAATTGTCCAGTTATAGCTTTAGCTTATGAAGTCCCATCCTTCTTGTTTTTCTCTTTTCAGTCCACTGTTGTTTATGCTCTTGGGCCTGAAATTTGGATCATTTGTCCTTGCTCCCCAGCTAGAGAAGGAATTGTTTTGTCTACCTACTCTGTGAAGAGAGCTTACTATCCCCTAATATGAAGCTCAGAACTACACACCAAAGCAGTACAGAATCTGAAAAATATAAAAACTAAAACCTGAGGCATCATTTCCCCCCTTTAGAGGCTCAGCAAGGCCTTTACCTTGTTGAGTCTCTATTCCAAATATTTACTAATAATAGGTATTTCATAACAGATAAGTATCTAAAAATAGTAAACAACTATAAATATAAACATCTAATAATAAACATCTAATAATAAACATCTAATAACAGATAAATATCTAATAGCAAATAAACATCTAATACTGGATAAATACCTAACAGTAAATGTCTAATAATATATAAATATCTAATAATATTAATAATAAACAACAATAAACAGTAATAAACATCTAACAACAGTAATGCTTTGCACAGTCAGGTATCATGCAAAGAATAATGATTATTGCAAACAGTTCTTTTGGCACAGAAGAGGAATCATTTAAAACAGGTTTTTGTCTGCATCAGTCTGTTTTTACAGTTGTTTCAGGAGCAGAAGCTTTCTTAACTCTGGAGTAGTGAATCCACGGTCCTTTGCCAGTGAATTTCACTGCGGTGAGGGTGGTCAGCAGAACTTGGAATGGTCTTTTCCACTTGGCTTGCAAGGGGTCACTGTCCCACCGCTTAACATAGACCCAGTCTCCAGGTTGGAACGGATGTGCAGGTGTGTTCAGTCCTATGGGTCTGGAAAGCACGATGTAGTTCTGGAGTTTCTGCAAAGTGGAACCTAAAGCCATTAGATATCTCTGTGAATCAAGTTTCCCCTTCATGTGAATTTTACCTGGAATATGTGGAATCTGATATGGCCTACCATACAGTATTTCATAGGGACTGATGTTATCCTTTTGCCTCGGTTGTATGCAGATGGGTCTGGAAAGCACGATGTAGTTCTGGAGTTTCTGCAAAGTGGAACCTAAAGCCATTAGATATCTCTGTGAATCAAGTTTCCCCTTCATGTGAATTTTACCTGGAATATGTGGAATCTGATATGGCCTACCATACAGTATTTCATAGGGACTGATGTTATCCTTTTGCCTCGGTTGTATGCAGATTCTCAGTAAAGCTATAGGCAAGGCCTGGACCCATGTCATGGATGATTCCTGACAAATTTTGCTAATTTGTGTTTTGAGAGTCCCATTCATACGTTCAACTTTACCACTTGCTTGGGGTGTATAAAGTGTATACAGATCCCAAGAAATTCCCAAAATCCAGCTAACTTCCTTAACCACTGTTCCAACAAAGTGTAGTCCCCTATCTGATGACATCCCCAAGGGAACCCCAAACCTTGGAATTATATGATTGAGCAAAACTTTCACCACTTCCTTGGCCATGTTAGTGTGACAAGGGTAAGCTTCTGTGCAGCTCCTCCCGGCTAGCTGATGACAGGAGGGGGAGGGCAGAAGATCCCCCTTTGAGCCCCGTTGAATCCCAGCTACCAGCTGGCAGCGCAGCATAAAACACAGAGCAGCACATGGGTCCCGGGGTAACTTTATTTGATGCTAAAACTTCCCCGCTTCTGATTCCCGGGACCCCGAACAGGGGGCAGGTCTCAGGGGAGGATACAATCTTTAACAAATCAGGAGAATTGGGAGTAAAAAACCAGGCGGGGAATACAATGTCTAAACCAATACAAATTTTCAAGGGAGGAGAACATTTTCAGTAAACTAATAGAGTTTGGAGAAATAGAAACTAGCATCCAATAACAGGAAAAGTGACGAAAGTTCTGGGAAAGGGCAGGAAGAAAAAGGAAAACAGCATAAGGAAACTACCAAATTACAAATCAAACAATAAACCTACTAATAAAACAAAAACACACCACAACACTTCTGGCCATCCATTGAAGGTGTCAACTAATACCAATATGTACCAGTATCCCTCTTTGCTTGGTAACTCAACAAAATCTATTTGCCAGTAATCTCCAGGAAGACCCCCTGTTTTTGTTACTCCTAACACAACTTTTTCTTGTGTCAGGGTTGTTTTTACAGCAGATTTCACATTTGCTCACTACTGATTGTATAATATCAGTAATTTCCTTTCCTATTACTACATTTTTTTAGATGTTTCAGAAGATTTTCAACCTTTAAATGTGTGTTTTCATGTTCTGTCTGAGCTAGCTCCCAAAGGATCAGGGGTGGGACTACCACCTGGTTTGCTGGTGTAACAGCCCATCCACCTATGTGATCTCAGCTTTAAAAACTTAATTAGTTTGTGGTCTGCTTGGTCATATTTTGGGGTGAACCCTAACAGATTAATCTCTATTTGTGGAATTACTGTGAAAATAAGTGGTTTTTTTTGCAATTCCTCTTGCTGCTTTATCAGCAAAGCAATTTCCTAATTCTGGAGTGGTTTTCCCTTTTTGGTGACCTCCACAAGGCATGATAGCCACTTCTGCAGATTTTTTAATGCTCTCTAAGAGGGCAAGGATCTGTTCAGCAAATTTGATTTGATTACCTTGAGTGTTCAGAAGTCCTCTCTCCTTCCAGATGGCTCCATGGGTGTGCACAGCACTAAATGCATATTTAGAGTCAGCCCATATATTTACCTTTTTTTCCTTCACTCAGGTCTAGGGCTCTCGTCAGTGCAATCAGTTCAGCTTGCTGTGATGACACATCTGCTGGCAGGGCCTTCGCCTCGATCACCTTATCCTGCGTGGTCACTGCATAGCCTGTCATCCTTTTGCCATTTTTCATGAAGCTGCTCCCATCTGTAAAAAGCTCCCAATCTGGATTTTCTAGGGGTATGTCTTTCAGGTTTGGTCTGCTGGAATAGACCTCTTTAATTGTCTGCAAACAATCATGTTCAGGCTCATTGTCAATTAAGGTGAAGGACAGAAATATGGCAGGGTTAAAAACAGAAGTTGTTTTCAGGGTAACATCATCTTGTTCCAACAACAGTGATTGAAATCAAAAAACTCCTTTCTCAGAGGGCAGTTGGGTGTCCAATGCCCCAGTCTCCCACATTTAAGCATCCGGTCACCAGAGAGCCAATGTCCCCCCTTTTGTTTGAGCACAGCTGCTACGGCATGGGGTACATACACTACAATGTGTCGCCCGAGGGTGAGTTTCCGGGCTTCTTGACTCAAGATGACAGTAGCCACCATGGCCTTCAAACAGCCAGGCCAGCCTTGGCTAACATTGTCTAGCTCTTTGGAAAAAAAAGCCCCAGCCCTCCCTTGGTTCCTGAGGCGCTGTGCCAGTACCCCCAAAGCAACATGGAGTCACTCATATGTAAAGAGGTCTAAAGGTTTAGTTAAGTCCAGCAGTCCCAGTGCTGGAGCTGACATCAGAGAGTGTTTCAGCTGTTTAAATGCAGACCTTGTGCTCTCAGTCCATGTAATGATCCCCTTTTTGGCTGCTTTTAGTGCTTCATACAGGGGTTTTACCAGCAGTCCATAATTTGCTATCCACAAACGACACCAATCTACAATTCCCAGGAAAGCTTGCATTTCTCGTACGGTGTGGGGCTCTGGGAGTCGGCAGATGTCGTCTTTCCGTTCTTTGCTGAGCTGTCGGTGTCCACGGAAGATCTCAAGCCCCAAGTAAACTATTGCTTCTTTAGCAATCTGTGTTTTGTCTCTAGAAACTCTGTACCCACTCAGTGCCAAAAAGTTTAATAGACTTACAGTAAATCAGTCACCTCTGGTTCTAGTTGCAATCAGGATGTCATCCACATATTGAAGAATAACCTCTCCTGGCCCCTGTCTTTTCCAGTCCTCTAATTCCTTTGCTAGCTGGTTTCCAAATATTGCTGGACTGTTTTTGAAACCTTGGGGTAAAACCGTCCATGTAAGTTGACTTTTTCTCCCTGTCTCAGGATTTTCCCACTCAAAAGCAAAAAGCTCTTGGCTGTTTTTGTGCACAGGAATGCAGAAAAAGGCATCCTTCAGGTCTACAACAGTAAACCATCCTAATTCATCTGTCAGTGTGGTCAAAAGGGTGTAGGGATTGGCTACCACTGGGTGTATATCTTCTGTAACTTTGTTAATTGCTCTCAAATCTTGTACTAATCGATAACTCTTGCCATCTGCTTTTTTAACAGCTAAAATGGGGGTGTTGAATTTGGATTCACATTGCACTAATAACCCATGTTGGAGGATTTTTTCAGTTATAGATATGAATCCCTTACGGTTCTCTAATTTCAAATGGTATTGTTTTTGCCTTAACATGTGGCTCCTGGTTTGAGTGCAATACTCACTGGTTCAGCCAGTTTGGATCTTCCTGGGATAGCACTGGTCCACACTATTGGATTGACCACATTTTAAACTTCAGTGGGGATTTCACCACATTTTTCCTGTATAAAAAGTGGAGCAACTTGGACAAACTTCGATTCAGGAATTATCATTTGTACACCCCTTCCTTTTTTAAATTTAATTTCTGCTTCCAATTTCTCTAGTAAATGCCTCCCCAGCAATGGTTTGGGGGAGTTAGGCATATAAAGGAATTGATGGGTTACCCAGTGCTTCCCCAGTTTGAATTTTAAAGGTTGGAAGAAAGGCCGTGTTTCCCTCACTCCTGTCTCCCCAACAACATGAACAGTATCTTGACTCAGTTTCCCTTTTAAAGTGTTTAATTCAGAATACACTGTTCCGGTATCTACCACAAATTCGATGTCATCTTTCCCCACTTTAGCCATAACCAAAGGCTCTGCTGGGGGAGAGGCCTTTGGTCCTCGTCACTCTGAATTCTATTGCCCAGTCAGTTGGGAAACTGGGGATTTCTTCTTCAACATCAGTCAGTCATTTTTCCAATGCCCTTTTTTCTTGCAAAAAGCACGCTGATCTTTTTCCAGAAGGGAAGAAGTTCTCTTAGGCGACTTCTCCTGAATAACCCTCTTACTAGGATGGCATCTAACTTTGTCACTGTCCCGATACACCCTCCAGGCTACCTCTAACAATTTGCTCATGTCCTGAATCCCATCTAACTTTGGCAGCTTTCTTCTTATATCATTTGTAGCTTGACCTGTAAACAGGAGAGTTAGATGTGTTTTCCCTTCAGTTGAATCAGGATCTAGGTTTGTATATTTGATTGCAGCTTCTCTCAGCCTATATAAAAAATCAGTGGGAGATTCATCTTGATTTTGCCTTATTTTGTAAAGCTTTGACCAATTTAGAGCTTTAGGGACATCATGTCTTAACCCATACATTATGAAATTGTGGTATCATTTTAGCCTTGCCAATTGTTTTGTCACATTAGGGTCCCACCCTGGCTCATCTGATGGGAAAACCTCAGCAACTTTGCCCTGAATAGATCCACCTGCAATTTGTGCCTCTACAGCAGCTATAATAGCTTTATTAACCATCTCTCTCTCAGTGTGATCAAGCAATGTGTCCATCACAGATTTCAAATCACTCCAGTCAGGGTTCTGTGTGTTAATTGCCCTTGCTACCAAATTGGCTACTCTTTCTGGATTTTCTTTATATTTTCTGATGGTGGTCTTTCATTGATCTAACTCTACAAGAGAGTATGGGACTTTTATATAAATAAGCCCTTGGTTGCTGACTGCCTGTCTCAGAGGAGCCTGTAAAAATGCTTCTTCCCTTTTAGATCTGGTGTGACTGACTATAGAGCTTTGGTCTCTTATGGCCCTTTGTGCTACTCTTCTCCTCCTCCATCTGGTCAAAAAAGCTGTTCCCTCATCCTCCTCTCTGGAGGAGCTACCTGAGTTTATGCTACTGTCCGTTTCCACTGGACAGGACCTACTACACTGTGGAAACCAATCAGCCTCAGCTCGACTGACTTGGCCAGGCAAGACATCATCTTCTGAGCCCATCCCCAGGTGAATGGTGTTGCCATGGAAACTCGAGCGCACATTGTTACCTCTGAGAGTGGCAGTGTGGCTCCCTTGGTGGGAGGTCCCCTCTCTGCCCTCTCAGTGGGAGGCTCTGCCCTCCCCACTGCGGGAGGAGGGGAGGGAGGGGAAGGGGGAAGCAGCAGCCAGAGCGAGCTGGTGGGTCTTCTTTCGCTAGCGCTGCCATCTCCTGAGAGGGGAGAGGTGGTCCATAAAAATCCCCTTTTTGCTCTCATTCCTCTTTTATTGGCGGGAGTATCGCTAAAGCCGCACCCTTGCTCCTGGCCGCCTCTGACTGCGGCAACAGCAGGGGCAGGGGAGGGGCTGGAATGGCAGGCAGCCCTGCCCTCAGAGCAGGGGCCACTAAATCCGTTTCCACCTCCTCCCTGTCCCTCACATATGGTGGACTAAGAGCCGGCTCTTTCTTTTCATCCTTTTCCCCCTTAAAAGCATCACATGATGTTCTTTTCTTAGGTCCTAGTAGCCTTTCACTACATGATAAAAGCATTAAAAGCCTAGCATACTCTAATTCTTCAAAATGCCACAATTGATGTATGCGAGATGTCAAATTTGATATTAATTCTTCATGTAAACTGCCAAATTCAGGCCATGCCTCATTGTTGTTTAATTTATAAGTTGACCAAATTAGTATTGAGAGTCTGATAAATTTGAGTTTTGAAAGCAATGAATTTTTTTCACCTGTTAATTTTTGCCAACTTTTCAATATTAAGCATAAGGGGGAATCTTTGGGTATTTGAGTCTTATCTTCACGTGAGAAGACACACCCCATGTCTACTAATAAACATGAAAGATCACAGAAATTAAGCAAAGCAACCTAACCACACGCTAATAAGCAGGGAGAGAGAACAAGGGACACACAGGACTCGAACTCACTACCTCTGGACAAGCAGACTTAACTCACAGTGCCACCACCGACCCCAGGCCGCCACGTGCCACTGCAGTGCTAAAACTCCACTCTTTTGGAGAGTGTTTCCTCCTACTTTATGAGCAAACAATGAATGAGGGGAAACAATAAACAAACAAAAAACCCCCCTTGGACACTCTCGGATCCTTCCACACACCAAACAAAATTACAAGAGATCTCTTAACACCAAACCTAGGTGCTAACAAAAAACACCACTTTTAACTCGCTTACTCATATGCCTCTGTGCTGGATTTGGAGGATTCTTGGACTCTGACGCCTCCTGGACAGTAGCCACTGCCCCTGAAAGGGATGGCGGGGGGGGGGGGGGGG
>NW_024528823.1:0-3021 GCF_017590135.1 Pyrgilauda ruficollis | reverse complement strand
GGGGGGGGGGGGGGGGGGGGGGGGGGAGTGTAGAGTTGCAGCTGGGTTTTACTCAGTCCAGAGGATTCCTCAGAGGCCTTGTAGGTCGTCCCTTCATGGTTGCCAGAAACTGATGCCTTTTCGGGCTCACCTAAAAACAGAGGCCAGACAAAATTAGGAGAATAAAAAGCAGTTATATTTATTGAAGGACCTTGAGGTACATTTAGGGCAGACAAAGCCCACCTAGGGGCTACACCCAAAATGGACGACTGGTCACAGTTTTTCACACTTTTATAAGTTTGGTCCATTTGCATATTGGGGGTTAATCTTCCAGTTACAGCTTCAGGTAATGAAATAATTTACTCCAAGTTTGCTCTCCCCAACTCACTTTTGTTTACACTTCTCAGGGCCTGAGACAGTAAGGTGTCCTTGATTCCCAGGCCTAGAGAGTAATTGTTTTGTCTGACCAAAATGTGAAGACAGCAGCTAACACTCTATATGGAGTTTAGAGTTATACACTAAAGAATTGCAGGGTTACAAATATATGGAAAATATAAAAGCTCAAATCCTAAGGCATCAGCAGGAGCAGGTGAGCTCCAGTGGCTGTGCCACACCATGTGCGCACAGCTTCGCTGGTGGCCAGGAGACACAGGCACCTGCACCACGTGGGGGAGTTGGGGGAGCATGCCTGGCCCTTCTCAAATCTCCAGGGCTTCTCTCCCAACTATGGGACCTCAGGAACAGAGCTGGGAATAAGCAAAAGCAGAGTCACTGATTTATGCTCTTCAATAGCAGGCAGTGGCAGATTGGACTTGACAGCTGCCTCAAAAGTAATTCTTAAAAATGTTAGTGAAATAGTGCTTGTTGATAATGGAGTTTGGGGACCTTTACTGACAGGGATGGTAGGACTAATTCTGGGGACCTCTAGTTTCTCAAAGTGAAGGTATATTCGTATAACCAGGAATAATTGATTTAGATTATCAAGGAGAAATTAATGGTTACAATTTTAACTGGTTATGCTCTGAGTGCAAAGGGACAAAGGATTGCACAAATACTTTTACCTTGTTGAGTCCTTAATTCTCAAGCACACACCGAGGGACATGGAGGGTTTGGTAGTTCCGACAGAATAATTTACTGGACTGCTGAAATCTAGAACCTTGAAATGAAACAACACACTTTCAAGATAATATTAGTATTGGAGGTAATATAAAAGCTGGTCTTTATTGGAGGCCTCCAAGGCACAGATATGGAAAATACCCAAAATGCCCACCCCAGCATGGGGTGAAAACAGTTTCATAAGTTTAGCAAATTAGCATAATTGACAAAAATCACCAATTAGGAGCACAAGTGGTGAGACAATTCCCTCCCAGTTCAAGCCCCTTCTAAATCCTCCCCCCTCAAATAGGAACCAAACCTTGTTGAAGAAAATTTGTCTCAAAGAGCTGGTCTCAACCTTGGTGGCCAGGAAAAACCAAGACAGGATAGGAGCCTTGGAATGTGTTTTGTCTTTCTGCCTATCAGGGTAGTGAAAAGGTAGGGAAAAGAACTGAGGCTAGCTAGGAACTGTAAAATTATACAAAATAGTCTACAGAGTTATGAATATATATGAAAGAAATATAAAAGCAAAAATGATTCTGGCAACAATCTTACTAAGGATCAACCTCTGCTGTTCGGATTAAAGGAAAACATTTACTGGGCTCGTGGATATGGGCAATGATTTTTCTATTATTGCTGAGTGAGACTGGCCTCAGAAGTGGACCTTAAGGCTGACACACACATCTGTAGAGGGGGTAGGAGAAATACAAATTCCTTGGCAGAGTGTGCATTTGTTGCAAGTGCAGGGACCAGATAAACAGATGGACTCCATTCAACCTTTCTTTCTAAAATGCCTACAGTTTATGGGGACAAGATCTTTTATAGAAATGCCGTATGCAAATAGTCACAGGAGAGACAAATTTGTCCTAATGACCAATAAAGAAGTCCCCTGTTTTGGTTTGGAAAGACAGGTGCCTGCTACGGAAGGCAGGAGCCTCCCCTGAAACGGAGAATGTAAACCCCCCTGTCCAAAAACCTTCGCCCGAGGCTGATGTTACCCAGTGCTTCCCCAGTTTGAATTTTAAAGGTTGGAAAAAAAGGCTGTGTTTCGTTTACCCTGATCACTCCAATGACATGTACAGTATTGTGACTCGGTTTCCCTTCTAAGGTATTTAACACAGAATATGCTGCTCCAGTATCTGCTAAAAACTGTATGTCATCTTTCCCCAGTTTAGCTATAACCGAAGGTTCAGCTGCGGGGTTAGCTTTCGATCCTCATCACTCGGAACTTGAACCACTTGATGTTTGTAGTACTGGGAGTTGGGGAACTGAGGATTTTTCTTTCAGGGCTGGACAGTCATTCTTCCAATGTCCCCTCTTCTTGCGGTATGCACACTGGTCTTTCTCTGTAGGGGAAGTTTTCTTGGATGACTTTTCCTGAGTAGCCTTCTTACTAGGTTGGGATTTAACTCTTTCAGTTGGGCCCCTATGTCAAAACACCTTCCAGGCAACCTCTAGTAATTTATCTATGTGTTGAACTCCGTCTAACTTTGGCAGCTT
Organism: Pyrgilauda ruficollis; assembly: GCF_017590135.1. Classification (NCBI taxonomy): domain Eukaryota; kingdom Metazoa; phylum Chordata; class Aves; order Passeriformes; family Passeridae; genus Pyrgilauda; species Pyrgilauda ruficollis. The sequence goes on along the minus strand of NW_024528823.1, from coordinate 447 downwards.
TCTTCTTATATCATTTGAAGCCTGACCCATAAACAAAAGTACTAGATGTGCTTTACCATAATTTGATTCAGGATCTAGATCTGTATATTGGATGGCAGTTTCTCTTAGCCTGTTGAAAAAATCAGTGGGTGATTCATGATAATATTGCCTCACTTTGTAAATCTTTGACCAATTTATAGTTTAGGGACCCCATGTTTTAACCCGTATACCACAAGGCTTTGATATGGCTTTAACCTCGCCATGTGCTCTGGCATATTTGCATCCCATCCAGGATTTTTAAGGGGAAATATCTCAGTGATAGTGCCTTGAAGCAGCCCACTGGCTATGTTCCCTTCAATGAATGTTGTGATGGCTTTATTGACCATTCATCTCTCAATGGGGTCAAGTAATGTTTTTGACACAGAATTCAAATCAGCCCAGTTGTTAGCATTCAGGAACACATAATCA